>NC_041382.1:182498153-182523210 GCF_002162155.2 Triticum dicoccoides | reverse complement strand
TTCATGGGCCAAGGGGAGGGAGCACACCAGCCCACTAAGGGGTTGTGCACCCCCCTCACCCCTTCCCACAATCAAGAGAGGAGGTGGGGCGCCCCCCTAGGGCTGCCTCCACCTAGCTTGGGGGCAAGCCACCCTAGGGTTTCCCTAGGGGCGCCCCCATCTGTGGTGGCCACACCCCCTAGGGGACACCCTAGGGAGCCCCTCCTCCTCCCTTCCCCTATATATAGAGGGGTAAAAGGAGGGAAGCCGCACCCCATCTATGCCACAACGCTGCCCTCCCTCTCCCTCGTAGTCCATCTTCTCTCCGCACAGCTTAGCGAAGCTCTGCCGAGATTTCTCCACCACCGCCACCATCACGCCGGCGTGCTACCGGAGGACTCAAGCTACTACTTCACCATCGCTTGCTGGATCGAGGAGGTGAAGGCGTCACCGAGCCGTACATGTGTTGAACATGGAGGTGCCGTCCGTTCGACACTTGGATCGGGAGTTCGCCGGACGGATCGTGATTAGATCGCGAAGACGTTCGACTCCATCAACTACGCCTCTTAACGCTTCCGCTTAGCAATCTACAAGAGTATATAGATGCAATCTCTCCTCTCGTAGATGTTCATCTCCTAGATTGATCTTGGTGAGCGTAGGAAATTTTTTGTTTCCCATGCAACGTTCCCCAATAATAGTTTCAAGCTAAACAATGCATCAAAAACAGAATCTGTCAAAAACAGGACAGTCTGTAGTAATCTGAACATCGACCATACTTATGTAACACTACTAGAAGTACTTTGTAAAAATTTCAGAAACTTTTGGCGTTCCAGTAAAAAATGTAAAATCACGCACTGCAGCCAAAGTGTCTGTTTTTGCACCACACATACCAACAAGCAATTGAATCATCCTAAAGGAAAACCTTGGCACATTATTTTTATAATACAATGGGTTTGTACAAGGGGATAACTATTTTTGCTGAAAAGTTTCTATAATTCAAGATTCACAATATTTCCACGGGCATAAGGAGTACAAGGATATCTCCCACTCTAACGGTGTCCATCCTTCTCACTTCCACTTTTCTTTTTGAAAATTTTTAAGTTACC
Organism: Triticum dicoccoides; assembly: GCF_002162155.2. Lineage (NCBI taxonomy): Eukaryota > Viridiplantae > Streptophyta > Magnoliopsida > Poales > Poaceae > Triticum > Triticum dicoccoides. Next base: position 182,522,125 of record NC_041382.1, on the reverse strand, counting down.
CTCTATATTTTTTGTTTTTAAACTTTATAAAAGCACACAACAGAATAAAATGACTCTCAAAAACTTCCGGGTTGTCTCCCTGGCAGTGCTTTCTTTAACGCCATTAAGCTAGACATAAAGTGCTCAAGTAATCAATCTAGCTGGATCCCAAGGTATATCAAAGCCAATTTTAATTAGAAATTATTTATAATTTAGTAGTGAGAGCAAATCAACATAAATCATGCAATGCCGAAGTCTAACTCTCTTCCTATGCATCAGCATGTCATAAAAGAACAATTCAAGCACATGAAGTAAAGGCCAATACATAGCATAAGCAGTTTCTTGGAAATTTATCATGTTGGAAACATAAAGAGGTGGAGATGTAGTTCCTCTCTCATTATAATTGCAAGTAGGAACAGCAAGCACATGCATATTATATTTGTCAAAGTCATCATGTGTAGTGGTAGAGGGCAACCCATCAATATAATCCTTAATAAGAGCAAACTTCTCCGATATAGTGTAGTTGGGAGAATTCAAAAAGATCATAGGGCCATCATGTGTGGGTGCAATAGCAACAATTTCATGTCTAACATAGGGAACTATAGCAAGTTCATCTCCATAAGCATAATTCATATTGTCATCTTGGCCACAAGCATAGAAAGCATCAAGTTCATCAAAAAGGGATATTTCAAAAGAATCCAAGGGATCATAGTAATTACCAGAGCATACATCCTTCAGTAAGCACGAAAGAAAATTAAACAATGTATGAGTTGAAGAGTTACTCTCATTAGAAGGTGGGCATGGGTAGCTAATCCGCTCTTGCTCCTTTTGTTCTTTGCTCTCCTCATCATCTTTTTCATCCAATGAGCTCATAGTTTCATCTATTTCTTCTTCCATGGTTTCCTGCAAAATATTAGTCTCTTCTTGGACATCGGAGACTTTCTCAATAGAGGCATCCATATCGGCATTGTATTTATAATTTTCATAGCAATATTTAAGTATAGCAAAATTTTCAGGTGTATAAACAGAATCATTGTAATCTTCATACTTTTCAAACAGAGATTCAATTTCATAAGCACCCTTAAAAGGAACAAATTCTTCTATTCGGTCCACATCATAGTAATCATATCTACCATTTGTTGGAAATATGCCCTAGAGGCAATAATAAAGTGGTTATTATTATATTTCCTTGTTCATGATAATTGTCTATTGTTCATGCTATAATTGTATTAACCAGAAACCGTAATACATGTGTGAATGCATAGATCGTAATATGTCCCTAGTAAGCCTCTAGTTAACTAGCTCGTTGACCAATAGATGGTCATGGTTTCCTGACCATGGACAATGGATGTTGTTGATAACAAGATCACATCATTAGGAAAATGATGTGATGGACAAGACCCAATCCTAAGCGTAGCACAAGATCGTGTAGTTTGTTTGCTAAAGCTTTTCTAATGTCAAGTATCATTTCCTTAGACTATGAGATTGTGCAACTCTCGGGTACCGTAGGAATGCTTTGGGTGTACCAAACGTCACAACATAACTAGGTGGCTATAAAGGTGCACTACAGGTATCTCCAAAAGTATCTATTGGGTTGGCACAAATCGAGACTGGGATTTGTCACTCCGTATGACAGAGAGGTATCTCTGGGTCCACTCAGTAATGCATCATCATAACAAGCTCAATGTGACGAAGGAGTTAGCCACGGGATCATGCGTTATGGAACGAGTAAAGAGACTTGCTGGTAACGAACGAGGTATAGAGATACCGACGATCGTATCTCGGGCAAGTAACATACCGATGGACAAAGGAAATTGTATACGGGATTGATTGAATCCCCGACATCGTGGTTCATCCGATGAGATCATCATGGAACATGTGGGAGACAACATGGGTATCCAGATCCCGATGTTGGTTATTGGCCGGAGAGATGTCTCGGTCATGTCTGCATGGTTCCCGAACCCGTAGGGTCTACACACTTAAGGTTTCGTGACGCTAGACTTGTTATGGGAAATAGTATGTGGTTACCGAAGGTTGCTCGGAGTCTCATATGAGATCCCGGATGTCACGAGGAGTTCCTAATGGTCCGGAGGTGAAGAATTATACATGGGAAGTCGAGTTTCAGTTGCCAGAATAATTTCGGGGGTTATCGGTATTGTACCGGGACCACCGAAAGGTGTCCGAGGGTCCACCGGGTGGGGCCACCTGCCCCGGTGAGCCAAGTGGGCTAAACAAAGGTGGGAACCACCCCTAGTGGGCTGGTGCACCCCCAAGGACCCAAGGTGCCTAGGGTTGAAAACCCTAGGGGGTGGGGGTGCCTCCCACCTAACTTGGGGGCAAGTCCCCCCCCCCTTGGCTGCCCTCCCCCCTCTAGATGCATCTAGGGGGAGGCCAAGGGGGGGACTTGGGGGCAAGTCCCCCCCTTGGTTGCCCTCCCCCCCTCTAGATGCATCTAGGGGGGACTGAGGGACTCCTAGACTAAGGGGTCCTCGGGCGTCCGGCCTGTTGTCTATGGGCCGGACTGATGGGCTGTGAAGATATGAAGACCGAACACTGTACCCGTGTCTGGATAGGACTCTCCTTGGCGTGGAAGGCAAGCTTGGCGAATAAAAATGAAGATTCCATCTTATGTAACCGACTCTATGTAACCCTAGACCCCCCGGTGTCTATATAAACCGGAGGGTGTAGTTCAGAAGGGATATACTCAATACCTTAGTCATACAGGCTAGACTTCTAGGGTTTAGCCATTGCGATCTCGTGGTATATCAACTCTTGTAATACTCATATTCATCAATATCAATCAAGCAGGACGTAGGGTATTACCTCCATCAAGAGGGCCCGAACCTGGGTAAAACTTTGTGTCCCCTGTCTCCTGTTACCATCAACCTTAGACGCACAGTTCAGGACCCCCTACCCGAGATCTGTCGGTTTTGACACCGACATTAGTGCTTTCATTTAGAGTTCCTCTGTGTTGTCGTTGAAAGGCTCGATGGCCCCTTCAATCGTCAATAATGACGCTATCTGCGGAGAAACTTTCCTCCCCAGGCAGATCTTCGTGTTCGGCGGCTTCGCACTATGGGCCAACTCGTTTGGCCATCTGGAGCAGATTGAAAGCTACGCCCCTGGCCATTAGGTCAGATTCAGGAGCTTGAACTACGTCGTGGACATCCGTGGAGACTTGATCTTTGTCGGATTCGATTCCGCGGTGGCCGCTCCCGGTCACCCCGATGATCATGACCTAAATCTGTCATCGGGCCGCATCCAGGAGATCGCTCATGTAACCGCTCTGGCCCGAGAGCCAGAGCAGGCTGCGCCATCCAGAAACAGAAGGATTAACCCCACCTCGGACACTGAAGATTCCACAGCATTGGAGCCGTACGTGGACCTGGCCTCACATGAGGCATGTGCCACTAGAACGCCAGACTCGTCTCTGATCGTAGGTTCTGAACCGCGTGAGCCCGTGGACGCCGAGCTTGATCGTTATCGATCTTCAAATTCAGTGCTGCAGACATCTTTCAGCACTCGCCTTTCGGCGATATGCTGAACTCATTAAAAACCTGTCCTTGGCGGAGGACCCTTAGCCGGACTATATCCGGCTCGAACTAGGGGTTGACGATGGACAATTTTACGCCCCGCCCGCCACCCACTTTATAGCCAGGATCGAGGATTTAACCGACGAACTTGATTACGACTCCGAGGACATCGATGGTATGGACGACGATGCCGGAGAAGAGGAGGCCCACAACCTGCCGTTCACCGGACGGTGGACGACCACTTCCTTGTATGACATATACATGGTGGATGCACCAAAGGAGCACATCGGCGACGACAAGGAAGACCCAGTTGAGGATAAACCTTTCAAAATACAGTCAAAGCGCCCTCGTCAGCGGCGCCTCTCTAAGTCACGCTGTAGTAAAGATAGCAACACCGACACAGGAGAAGATGACACTTCGAAAGGTGCCGAAGACAATGAAGACCCCGTCGATAAAGCAAACAAATAAGATGAACGGGAAGATGAGCAGGTTAGCCCTGTTAAACAGGCCAAGCACGAAGATTCGGAGGACGATAATTACCTCCTGCTCTCCGAAGGTGAGGTGAGCCTCGGCACCAAAGATTTCATCGTGCCTGGGGAACCTCTTGAGCAGGAGCGCTTCAAGCGCCAGCTAATAGCCACGGCAAGGAGCCTGAAAAAGAAGCATCAGCGGCTTCAAGCTGATCAGGATCTGCTCAATGATAAATGGACGGATGTCCTAGCAGTCGAAGAATACGGCCTCAAGCGCCCAACCAAAAGCTACCCAAAGCGCAAATTGCTATCTCAGTTCGATGAGGAGGCGCCGGAGTACATAACACAATCGCACAATACGGTTGACCAACCATCACGTGGTCGGGACAGAACGACAACTCATGCCGAACACCAGCCCGCCCCGCCTCATCACTCAGGCAGAGGTAAATTAGCCCATGGCCATACATATGACCTACGGCAGAACCTAAACAATAAAGCAGGACATACAAGATCAATCTACGGATCACGGGGACGCGCCTCGACACACGACCACGGCCACCTATTCGGATGTGACAAACCCAATCACGCGGGGGCCGAACACCGCAGACGAACTCTATCAGAGTTGCGTCACGATACGGCCCGATACAGAGGCCCCGCACATCCTCATTGCTTCACTGATGAGGTCCTGGATCACGAATTCCCAGAAGGATTCAAGCCCGTGAACATAGAATCATATGATGGAACCACGGACCCCGTGGTATGGATCGAGGACTTCATTCTCCACATCCATATGGCCCGTGGAGATGACCTCCACGCCATAAAATACCTCCCTCTAAAACTCAAAGGGCCAGCTCGGCATTGGCTAAAGAGTCTGCCTGAAAATTCCATTGGCAGCTGGGAGGACTTGGAAGAGGCTTTCCTCGATAACTTCCAAGGTACATATGTTCGACCTCCGGACGCTGATGACTTAAGCCATATAGTTCAACAGCCCAGAGAGTCTGCCAGGAAATTCTGGACAAGGTTCTTAACTAAAAAGAACAAAATTGTCGACTGTCTAGACGTCGAAGCTCTAGCAGCTTTTAAGCATAGCATCCGCGACGAATGGCTCTGTCGCCACCTCGACCAAGAAAAGCCAAAATCCATGGCAGCCCTCACAACACTCATGACCCGCTTTTGTGGGGGCGAGGATAGTTGGCTGGCCCGTAGCAAAAACAATGCAAGCGACGCCGACACCCCTGAAGTTAAAAGCAACAAAGACAAGTCTCGACGCAATAGATACAAGCACCAAAACAACAGTGACAACACCGATGACACAACGGTCAACGCCAGATTCAGCGGCTCTAAGTCCGGTCAGCAGAAGAAGCCATTCCAAAAGAACAATTCGGGCCCATCCAACTTGGACCGCATACTTGATCTTCTGTGCCAGATTCACGGCACCCCCGACAAGCCTCCTAATCATACAAATAAAGAGTGCTAGATTTTCAAACAGGCCGGCAAATTAAACACCAAGAACAGGAAAAAGGGATCACAAAGCAAGGACGATGACGAAGATCCATGACAACCGAACACAGGGGGACAGAAGAAGTTTCCCCCTCAGGTCAAAACGATGAACATGATATATGCTACCCACATCCCCAAGAGGGAGTGCACGCGTGCGCTCAGGGATGTCTACGCGATAGAGCCAGTCGCCCCAAAAATTCAATCCATGGTCGTCATGCCTGATCACCTTTGATCGCTGGGATCACCCAACCAGTATCCATCATGGAGGCTCAGCGGCACTGGTCTTAGACCCGATAATTTATGGGTTCCACCTGACTCGTGTCCTTATGGACGGCGGTAGCAGCCTCAATCTACTTTATCAGGATATAGTGCGAAAAATGGGCATTAACCCATCAAGGATCAAGCCTACAAAGACTACCTTTAAAGGAGTCATTCTAGGCGTAGAGGCCCGTTGTATGGGCTCAATCACATTAGAGGATGCCTTCAGATCTCCGGACAACTTCCGAAGTGAGGAGTTTTTCTTCGATATCGTCACATTCCGTAGAGGCTATCATGCACTGCTCGGATGAACTGCGTTTGCTCGATTCAACGCAGTGCCACACTTTGCTTATCTCAACCTCAAGATGCCCGGCCCACATGGCGTTATAATAGTAAATGGCAATACGGAACGCTCTCTCCGCACAGAAGAGCACACAGCTGCCCTAGCAGCAGAAGTACAATGCGGCCTTCTCAAGCAGAACCTTCATTTGGCTGCCGAGCCCTCGGACACCCTTAAGAGGGTCCGGACTACTTTGCAGGACGAGAGCTCGGCTCGTCAGGAGCTCGACAAGCAATCCGGCCTCCGTCTCAGTCCCGATCAAGCGGTGGCCTGCGTGCTGCGCATACATAACTACGCACTCAAAATTCCATGGGCATCGACGGAGGCATAGCTAGCTTGTGATCCATGGCACGACTCAACCGACATCGGATACACACATACTTTCACTTTTACTTGTTTTATTTCAGGTTTTAATCCCACTGACCCCATCAGGTGGTCTGGTTATCGGTCCTCTTGAAGGACAAACACACCAAGATGGCGAGGAGCGCAGACATACGGGGACTTTTTAGGTGATTCCGTTAACGATAACTCTACCTATCTTCCAGGACCCACATGCAGCTCTTCCCTGGTTTCGGAATGTTGAATAGCATGTTTCTTATTGCACTAGTATCAATGCGCCTTGATGTACTAATTACATTAAAGTGAAAACAGTTTGTAGCTGGAGCTATAGGACTCCAGCTTTTTACCTTTACATCTTTTCTGTTTCCTTTATCCTTTTCCTTTTTTTCTTTTCAGTTTCCCTATGGATAAACCCATTAGGTAGCACCCGTACATGTCGTTTTGATGTTTGCCAGGGGCTTTATAGCACCCACATTACGACAACACAAGTCCAAACACTTCTTATAAGTATAGTTCGGCACCCCGAAGTTAGCATTATATGCATTGGATCCGAATCATGTCTTTGGTCAATAGTTGGGTTGCCTGGCTCCTGTGCTTGGTACCCTACATTCCGCTACATCGGCTAGGGTAGTAAAGGGAGAACTACTGCGATTGTGCCCTGGTCTAAACCGGATGAGCACCTCAGTAGAGAAAGCCGAAAACTGACTGTCATGATGCGGCGAGAGCCGGTCAGCTGTTCGGAGGTCTCAAATCGTTGGAGGTTTTTCCGCATTTCGTGAAGGATCGTACTTCCCGATCAGACGCTGACAGCACTCTGGTTCATATACCAGGGGCTGCGCCTATGTTTTATTATAAAACTCCTATGGCTAAGTGAGGGCGTTCAAGCCGTATAGTCTAGTTGCATGGTTCATTGCGCTAAACAACTCCTTCAAGGACCATATAATTGGATGAAGATTGTTTAGATACCACCCCGAACACCTCCGTACTACCTATGTGAGGTCATAAGCCGACGACTGGCCAACCCTCAGATTTCATACAACACGGCCACACATGAGGATACAATCAAAACATAACTAAAAATTATATTACAAAGCGGATTTGTTTTCATCAAACAAGACAAAATACGAGTGTATTCACTCGAAAATCACGTCCTGCCCGCACTGCGCGGCTACAATATGAGACCCCTCTAGGACATCTGCAAAGTAGAACTCGGGCGTACGGTGCTCCTTGCCCTTCGGCGGCCCCTTGGTCAGCTCGACGATGTCCATCTTCGCCCACCACATTTTGCAACTAGCAAAGGCCATCTGGGCACCTTCAATACAGACCGACCACTTTACGACCTCAAGCCGTGGGCAGGCACTAACAAGCCGCTTCACAAGCCCGAAGTAGCTGCTGGGTACCAGTGCGGTAGGCCATAGCCGGACTATCAAGCCCCTCATGGCCAGTTCGGCCGCCTTGTGCAGATCAACCAACTATTTCAGCTGGTCGCTGAAGGATACCGGATGTTCTGGCCCAAGATATTGAGACCAGAATAGCTTCTCCATCGGACTCCCTTCCTCGGCTCGATAGAATTCAGCAGCATCAGATACGATGTGCGGCAAATCCGTAAACACTCTTGTAGAGCACCGAATTCGGGTAAGTAAAAGGAACATCTCTTTCATAGACTTGCCTTGCATAATGAAAGCCTTACCCGCCGCAAACTTCTTAGCCGCCTAGAATTCCTGAAGGGTGCTCTGGGTCTCGGCTCGAGCCTCTTGTGCGCTCTGGCTAGCCCTCGCAAGTTCAGACGCCTGCGTCTTCGAATCACGCTCTAGGGACTCATACTTCTTGACGGCATCCTGAAGCTCTTGCTGAACCTCGCTGACCTGGGCCTCGTGCTTTTCGCGTACAGCGTGTTCCTTGGCTGATTTGTCCTTGGCCTCGACTAATGCCTTCTTGAGGCCGCCACCTCGGTCGTGGCCCCTAGCATAGTCCATGACACTTTAGTCAGCACGAAGTATTCATCCTTCCTAACATACACGCACAGGTTACTGCATACCTTGGTTGTCCTCCAGCTGCTTCCTCACAAGGCTGAGCTCCTCCTCGGCCCGCTCCAGGCTCCGCTTCAGTTCGAAGACTTCTGCAGTATTAGCGGCAATAGCCAGCGGCAACGCCTGCTTATTTTCACAGACATCATATATTAGACTCCTGCGAAAATTGTTTTGATCCTTTGTTCGGCCTTTCTTTCCGAACACCAAACAGAGCATCAGGGGCTACTGTCTATGCTGTGATATTCTTTCTACAATTATTATTACCTCAAAGCCTGTTAAAAGGCTAGTGCAGGCTTCGGTCAGCCCACTTTTGGCAGACTGAACCTTTTTGATCACCGTACCCATGAGGACACGGTGTTCATCTACAATAGAAGCACCTCGCAGTGCTTCCATCAGATCATCCGGCACCTCTGGTTGGACGGAGGTCACCAGCAGAACAGGCACACCCCCTCCTTTCAGGTAAGGCCGTTCGCCGGACTCCGGAGCCACACAGGTCTCTGGAACGATATCCGGCTGGGGGCTGAATGGAACTCGGCCCCCACCATCAGTCCCCATGGGGACTTCTTCCCCCATGTGTCTGGCGGCCGTGGAGTCATCCTTGGACGCCGCCCTGACGATTTCCGAAGCCTCCCCTTAGCTAGGAAAGGCCCTTTGCGACACCACCTCATCATCGCCTTTGGGCGAGGTAGAGTGAGCAGGTGGTGGCGACATGCTAGCCATCTTCTTTTAGTCCAGCGAGCACTCTGTCGAGGATTGTGGAGAACTGTCGCGGGCCAGACTGTAATAGCATAAATTAAACATATTAATGTGGCAAAGAAGAAGGGCCATACATTTGGACGAGCATAAGGTCTTTGGTACTTACAAAGCGGCCCGAGGCTTGGTCCGGGGCATTCGTTCCAGACTGCTATCGACATCCCATGTGGAGTTCTCCGCGAGGGAGCCCTTCCCCCTCTTGGGTGCCTTCACCTTTAGGTTCGTGGAGGCCAACCTTTTCTTCCTTCCCCCTCAGGGGGGAGTTGTTTTCTTCCTCCTCATCATCGTCTTCAGCGACCGGAGGGTCAGTCTCGTCTTCAGACGACAGGTCTGCAGTATCCTTTCGACGAAGGCCACTCCTGGTCCCCTTGGCTACCTTCTTGGTCTTCTTCTCTAGCACTTCATACGGCATCGAGAACAACATCTTCGTCAGGAGTGGGGTCTCTTTGTCTTCGGGTAGCGGGGCTAGACAGTTAATCCGCCTCGCTATGTCAGTACAGGCCTAAGAAAAGATTGACAGGAGAGCTTAGACTTCTTTCTCACAATACGCTAGTAAAGATTATGCCTTGAGAGCATGAAAGAGCTTACCGAATTTGCTTGGCGCTTTGAGCTAAGCACACGATCCTTGGTTGTAGGTGGTGGCATCTCGCCGACCTTGAAGAGCACTTTCCAGATATCCTCGTGTGTTGTGCCGAAGAGCTCTAGCAGCATCTGGTGCTTGGCCGGATCAATTCCCACAAATAGCAGGTCCGGCATTGGCACGGGAGGATCTGGCGGATGAGCATGACCTGGATCACATTGACAAGCTTGATCTTGTTGGATATCATGTTCTGAACACACGTCTGGAGCCCTATCAGCTCGTCCGGAGAACCCCAGGATAGGCTCTTCTCTTGCCAGGAGGTGAGCCGCATCGGAGCTCCGGATCGGAATTCGGGGGCCGCCATCCAGTTGGCGTCGCGTGGCTCAGTGATGTAGAACCACCCTGATTCCCACCCCTTCACCGTTTCCATGAAAGAACCTTCGAGCCAGGTGATGTTGGGCATCCTACCCAACATAGCTCCTCCACACTTTGCCTGTTGACCGCTCACCACCTTCGGCTTCACATTGAAAGTCTCCAGCCATAGGCCGAAATGAGGTGGGATGCGGAGAAAGGCCTCGCACATGACTATAAATACCGAGATGTTGAGAATAAAGTTGGGGGCTAGATCATGGAAATATAGCCCATAATAAAACATTAGTCCACGGACAAACGGGTGGAGAGGGAATCCTAGCTCGCAGACAAAATGCGTGAGGAACACCATTCTCTCATGAGGCTCGGGGGTGGGGACGATCTATCCCTCGGCCGGAAGTCAGTAAACGATCTCCTTGGCCAGGTATCCGGCCTCTCGGAGCTCCTCTATATTTTTCCTCTTAACGGAGGAGGCCATCCATTTGCTGCCGGCTCCGGGTCCGGACATGATTGGGTGTTTGTTTGAATGGGAGCGAATGAGCACTTGGGCGTTGGAGCTCAAGAACAGAGAGGCAGGAAGAAAGCGTGGGGGAGAAAGGGGAATCTTATCTCCTTATAAGGGCGGTGAATATCGAACGCCCCCCCCCCCCATTCGCCTTAAAATTCGCCTGCTCCCAAGGGCTGTGTAAACGACACGGTTGGGATACCCACGCTCGTATTGATGGGAATCCTATAATAAGGGGACACAATCTCTGCTTTGACAAGACGTGCCAATGACAACCGCGTCTCGAAACGTGGGGCAAAAAACAGTTCGAAATTCTGACCGGACAGGCGTGACGTCGCATTACTAAAGTTGTCAGCAGATTGATCTTGTGTGTTATTATATTCCCTCTGCGGTTGTGTGCGGTGTGTGTTGCAGGTACGGACACGATCAATTCGTCTGCATACTATTCAGGAGTTCGGAAGTAGGAACCCGCCTTGCAATGCCGAAGACAGCACTATGCGCCGGATACCTTGTCATTGAAGCCAGGTTCAGGGGCTACTGAGGGAGTCCTGGACTAAGGGGTCCTCGGGCGTCCAGCCTGTTGTCTATGGGCCGGACTGATGGGCTGTGAAGATATGAAGACCGAAGACTGTACCCGTGTCCGGATAGGACTCGCCTTGGCATGGAAGGCAAGCTTGGCGAATAACAATGAAGATTCCATCTTATGTAACCGACTCTATGTAACCCTAGATCCCCCCGGTGTCTATATAAACCGGGGGGTGTAGTCCGGAAAGGATATACTCAATACCTTAGTCATACAGGCTAGACTTCTAGGGTTTAGCCATTACGATCTCGTGGTAGATTAACTCTTGTAATACTCGTATTCATCAATATCAATCAAGCCCGAACCTGGGTAAAACTTCGTGTCCCCTGTCTCCTGTTACCATCAACCTTAGACACACAGTTCATGACCCCCTACCCGAGATCCGCCGGTTTTGACACCGACAGCGGCCCCCTCTCCCTTCACCCTATAAATAGAGGGGTGGTGGGAGGGCAGCCGAACCCCTTCCCTGGCGTAGCCCTCCCCCTGTCCAACACCTCCTCCTCCTCCTCCTCCGTAGTGCTTGGCGAAGCCCTACCGGAGAACTGCAAGCTCCACCACCACGCCGTCGTGCTGCCTGAGCTCTCCCTCAACTTCTCCTCTCCCCTTGCTGGATCAAGAAGGAGGATACGTCCCTGGGTTGTATGTGTGTTGAACACGGAGGCGCCGTCCATTTGGCGCTTGATCGGATCTTTCGCGATTTGAATCGCCACGAGTACGACTCCATCAACCGTGTTTTTGTAACGCTTCCGCTTAGAGATCTTCAAGGGTATGAAGATGCACTCCCTCTCTCTCGTTGCTAGCATCTCCTAGATTGATCTTGGTGACACGTAGGAAATTTTTTGAATTATTACTACGTTCCCTTAGTGGCATCATGAGCTAGGTCTATGCGTAGAGTCTATGCACGAGTAGAACACAAAGTGGTTGTGGGTGATGATTTGTTCAATTTGCTTATCGTTACTAGTCTTATCTTGATTCGGCGGCATTGTGGGATGAAGCGGCCCGGATCGACCTTACACGTACGCTTACGTGAGACTGGTTCCACCGACTGACATGCACTTGATGCATAAGGTGGCTAGCGGGTGTCTGTCTCTCCCACTTTAGTTGGATCGGATTCGATGAAAAGGGTCCTTATGAAGGGTAAATAGCAATTGGCATACCACCGTTGTGGCTTTTGCATAGGTAAGTAGTGTTGTTGCTAGAAACCCATAGCAGCCACGTAAAACATGCAACAACAATTAGAGGACGTCTAACTTGTTTTTGCAGGGTATGCTATGTGATGTGATATGGCCAAAATGATGTTATGAACGATATATGTCATGTATGAGGTTGATCATGTTCCTGTAATAGGATTCACGACTTGCATGTTGATGAGTATGACAACCGACAGGAGCCATAGGAGTTGTCTTAATTTATTGTATGACCTGTGTGTCAATGAAAATGCCATGTAATTACTTTACTTTATTGCTAATCGTTAGCCATAGTAGTAGAAGTAATAGTTGGTGAGACAACTTCATGAAGACACGATGATGGAGATCATGCTGTCATGCCGGTGACGATGGTGATCATGCTGCGCCTTGAAGATGGAGATCAAAGGCGCAAGATGATATTGGCCATATCATGTCACTTTATGATTTGCATGTGATGTTTGTCATGTTTACATCTTATTTGCTTAGAACGATAGTAGCATAAATAAGATGATCCCTCACTAAAATTTCAAGAAAAGTGTTCCCCCTAACTGTGCACCGTTGCGAAGGTTCATTGTTTCGAAGCACCACGTGATGATCGGGTGTGATAGATTCTAACGTTCGCATACAACGGGTATAAGCTAGATTTACACATGCAAAACACTTATGTTGACTTGACGAGCCTAGCATGTACAGACATGGCCTCGGAACATGAGAGACCGAAAGGTCAAACATGAGTTGTATAGTAGATACGATCAACATGGATATGTTCATTGTTCATGACTAGTCCATCTCACGTGATGATCAGACACGGCCTAGTCGACTTGGGTCATGTATCACTTAGATGACTAGAGGAATGTCTATCTGAGTGGGAGTTCATTAAATAATTTGATTAGATGAACTTAATTATCATGAACTTAGTCTAAAATGTCTTTACAATATGTCTTGTCGATCAAATGGCCCACGCTAATGTTGCCCTCGACTTCAACGCATTCTTAGAGAAAACCAAGCTGAAAGACGATGGTAGCAACTATACGGATTGGTTCCGTAACTTGAGGATTATCCTCATAGTTGCAAAGAAAGCATATGTCCTTGAAGCACCGCTAGGTGACGCACCCATTTTCCCAGCAACTCAAGACGCTATGAACGCCTCGTAGTCGCGTATTGATGATTACTCCCTGGTTCAGTGCGACATGCTTTACAACTTAGAACCGGGGCTCCAAAAGTGTTTTGAGCAGCACAGAGCATATGAGATGTTCCAAGAGCTAAAAAATGGTTTTCCAAGCTCATGCCCAGGTCGAGAGATAAGAAGTCTTCGACAAGTTCTACAGTTGTAAGATGGAGGAAAACAGTTCTGTCAGTGAGCATATACTCAAAATGTCTGGGTTGCACAACCGCTTTCTCAGCTGGGAGTTAATCTTCCAGATGACTCGGTCATTGACAGGATCCTCCAATCGCTTCCACCTAGCTACAAGAGCTTTGTGATGAACTAAAATATGCAAGGGATGGAGAAGTCCATTCCTGAGTTATATTCAATGCTGAAATCAGCGGAGGTGGAAATCAAAAAGGAACATCAAGTGTTGATGGTGAATAAAACCACTAGTTTCAAGAAAGGCAAGGGTAATAAGAACTTCAAGAAGGACGGCAAAGGAGTTGCCGCGCCCGGTAAATCAGTTGCCGGGAAGAAGCCAAAGAATGAACCCAAGCCCGAGACTCGGTGCTTTTATTGCAAGGGAAATGTTCACTTGGAGCGGAACTGCCCCAAGTACTTAGCGGATAAGAAGGCCAGCAACGCCAAAGGTATATGTGATATACATGTTATTGATGTGTACCTTACCAGCGCTCGTAGTAGCTCCTGGGTATTTTATACTAGTGCGGTTGCTCATATTTGTAACTCAAAACAGGAGCTGCGGAATAAGCAGAGACTGCTGAAGGACGAGGTGACGATGCGCGTCGGGAATGGTTCCAAGGTCGATGTGACCGACGTCGGCACGCTACCTCTACATCTACCTACGGGATTCGTTTTAAACCTCAATAATTGTTATTTAGTGCCAGCTTTGAGCATGAACATTGTATCTGGATCTCGTTTAATGCGAGATGGCTACTCATTTAAATCCGAGAACAATGGTTGTTCCATTTATATGAGAGATATGTTTTATGGTCATGCCCCACTGGTCAATGGTTTATTTCTATTTAATCTCGAACGTGATGTTACACATATTCATAGTGTGAATGCCAAAAGATGTAAGGTTGATAATGATAGCCTCACATACTTGTGGCACATGCCTTGGTCACATTGGTGTCAAACGCATGAAGAAACTCCATGTAGATGGACTTTTGGAGTCTCTTGGTTATGAATCATTTGACACGTGCAAACCATGCCTCATTGGCAAAATGACCAAGACTCTGTTCTCCAGAACAATGGAGCGAGCAACCAACTTATTGGAAATCATACATACTGATGTGTGCGGTCCAATGAGCGTTGAGGCTCGCGGTGGCTATCGTTATGTTCTCACCCTCACTGATGACTTAAGTAGATATGGGTATGTCTACTTCATGAAACAGAAGTCTGAGACCTTTGAAAAGTTCAACGAATTTCAGAGTGAGGTAGAGAATCAACGTGACAGGAAAATAATTTTTTTACGATCAGATCGTCGAGTAGAATACTTGAGTCATGAGTTTGGCACGCACCTAAGGAAATGTGGAATTTTTCACAACTCATGCCGCCTGGAACACCTTAGCGAAATGGTGTGTCCGAATGTCGTAATCGCACTCTATTGGATATGGTGCGATCTACATGTCTCTTACCGATCTACCGCTGTCATTTTGGGGTTATGCTTTAGAGACTGTCGCATTCACTCTAAATAGGGCTCCGTCGAAATCTGTTGAGATGACACCGTATGAATTATGGTTTGGAAATAAACCGAAGCTGTCATTTCTGAAAGTTTGGGGATGTGATTCTTATGTCAAAAAACTTCAACCTGAAAAGCTCAAACCCAAGTCGGAAAAATGCGTCTTCATAGGATACCCTAAGGAAACTATTGGGTATATACCTTCTACCTCAGATCCGAAGGCAAGATCTTTGTTGCGAAGAATGGATCCTTTCTAGAGAAAGAGTTTCTCTTGAAAGAAGTAAGTGGGAGGAAAGTAGAACTTGATGAGGTACTGCCTCTTGAACCGGAGAGTAGCACAGCTCACGAAGATGTTTCTGTGGTGCCTGCGCCGACTAGAGAAAAAGTTAATGATGATGATCATGAAACTTCGGATCAAGTTTCTACTGAACTTCCTAGGTCCACAAGGACACGTTCCGCAATTGACACATTCTATGATTATGAGATATGGCAAATGGACGTCAAAACGGCATTCCTTAATGGTTTCCTTAAGGAAGAATTGTATATGATGCAACCGGAAGGTTTCGTCGATCCTAAGAATGCTGACAAGGTATGCAAGCTCCAGCGCTCCATCTATGGGCTGGTGCAAGCATCTCGGAGTTGGAACATTCGCTTTGATGAAATGATCAAAGCATTTGGGTTTATGCAGATTTATGGAGAAGCCTGTGTTTACAAGAAAGTGACTGGGAGCTCGGTAGCATTTCTCATTTTATATGTGGATGACTTACTATTGATGGGAAATGATATAGAACTTTTGGAAAGCATAAATGCCTACTTGAATAAGTGTTTTTCAATGAAGGACCTTGGAGAAGCTGCTTACATATTAGGCATCAAGATCTATAGAGATAGATCGAGACGCCTCATTGGTGTTTCACAAAGCACATATCTTGACAAGATATTGAAGAAGTTCAATATGGATCGGTCCAAGAAGGGGTTCTTGCCTATTTTGCAAGGTGTGAGATTGAGCACGGATCAATGCCCGACCTCGGCAGAAGATAGAGAAAAGATGAGTGTCATCCCCTATGCCTCAGCCATAGGGTCTATTATGTATGCCATGCTGTGTACCAGACCTGATGTGAACCTTGCCGTAAGTTTGATAGGGAGGTACCAAAGTGATCCCGGTATGGAACACTGGACAGCGGTCAAGAATATCCTGAAGTACCTGAAAAGGACTAAGGATATGTTTCTCGTTTATGGAGGTGACGAAGAGCTCGTCGCAAAGGGTTAAGTCGATGCTAGCTTCGACATAGATCTGTATGACTCCAAGTTACAAACCGGATACGTGTACATTTTGAATGGTGGGGCAGTCAACTAGTGCAGTTGCAAGCAAAGCGTCGTGGCAGGATATACATGTGAAGCGAAGTACATAGCTGCTTCGGAGGCAGCACATGAAGCACGCTGGATGAAGGAGTTCATCGCCGACCTAGGAGTTATTCGCAATGTGTCAGGCCCGATGACTCTCTTCGGTGACAACACTGGAGCTATTGCCCTTGCCAAGGAGCCCAGGTTTCACAATAAGACTAGGCATATCAAGCATCGCTTCAACTCCATTCGTGAATATATTCAAGATGAATACATAGATATTTGTAAAGTGCATACATATCTGAATGTCGCAAATCCATTGACTAAACCTCTTCCACGAGCAAAACATGATCAACACCAGAAATCTATGGGTGTTCGATTCATCACAATGTAACTAGATTATTGACTCTAGTGCAAGTGGGAGACTGTTGGAAATATGCCCTGAAGGCAATAATAAAGTGGTTATTATTATATTTCCTTGTTCATGATAATTGTCTATTGTTCATGCTATAATTGTATTAACCGGAAACCGTAATACATGTGTGAATGCATAGATCGTAATATGTCCCTAGTAAGCCTCTAGTTAACTAGCTCGTTGATCAATAGATGGTCATGGTTTCCTGACCATGGACATTGGATGTCGTTGATAATGAGATCACATCATTAGGAGAATGATGTGATGGACAAGACCCAATCCTAAGCGTAGCACAAGATCATGTAGTTCGTTTGCTAAAGCTTTTCTAATATCAAGTATCTTCCTTAGACCATGAGATTGTGCAACTCCCAGATATCATAGGAATGATTCGGGTGTACCAAACGTCACAACGTAACTGGGTGGCTATAAAGGTGCACTATAGGTATCTTCGAAAGTATCTGTTGGGTTGGCACGAATCGAGACTGGGATTTGTCACTCCGTATGACGGAGAGGTATCTCTGGGCCCACTCAGTAATGCATCATCATAATGCGTGTAGGGGGAAACGACACCTATAGGATCACAGGGAATCCCTTCTACGGTTGGCGGGCATGGGGCTGTGGAAAGAGCGGGTTTAGACGATCAGCACAGGGGAATTTATCTAGGTTCGGGCTGCAAGTGATGCGTAATACCCTACTCCTAATGGTTTGTGTTTATCTAGTGTTCTTGGACTATCTACAAAGCGCGCAGGGTCCAAAAAGTCTGAATCCTTCTCTAGTATTCCTCGGGCCTCCTTTTATAGCCAAAGGGGTCTCCATAGTGGCACACAGGAGGTGGAAAGTTCATACTGTACACACGTCTATTGCCTGGCATAGTAGGACAAACGCATTTAATGCACTGGCGGCGTGCCCTCTCACTTTATCGGGGACGGCAAGGAAGCCCGTCTCATCCGTCGCCGCCTCGTCTTGCTCTGACGCGCCTCCAGACTGACTAGGCGTGCAGCGGCACGCTGGCTGGTTGGATGCTTAGTTGGTGAGGTGGCAGAGTCTTCACGAAGATCTGCATGCTACCACGCAGGTGCTTGCTGAGTTGGCCTGGAAGCTGCACGTCGCCACGCAGGTGCCTGCCTTGTTGGCGGGTTTACTGCTGTGTTAAAACTGCGGTGGAGCCTAATACGTCCCCAACGTATCTATAATTTTTGATTGTTCCATGCTATTATATTATCCATCTAGGATGTTTTATATGCATTTATATGCTATTTTATATAATTTTGGGGACTAACATATTAACCTAGAGCCCAGTGCCAGTTTCTGTTTTTCTGTGTTTTTGAGTTTTACAGAAAAGGAATACCAAACGGAGTCCAATTGACTTGCCAATTTTTTATAATTTTCTATGGACCAAAAGAAGCCCCCAGAGTAAAAGAGTTGGGCCAGAAGAGTCCCGAGCCATCCACGAGGATGGGGGCACACCCTACACCCTGGGCGCGCCCCCTATCTCGTGGGCGACTCGGGGACCCCCTGACGTGAGACCTACGCCAAAAATTCATATAAATACAGAAACCTCCAAAAAATAACCTAGATCGGGAGTTCCGCTGCTGCAAGCCCCTGTAGCCACCAAAAACCAATCGGGACCCTGTTCCGGCACCCTGCCGGTGGGGGGATCCCTTACCGGTGGCCGTCTTCATCATCTTGGCGCTCTCCATGATGAGGAGGGAGTAGTTCACCCTCGGGGCTGAGGGTATGTACCAGTAGCTATGTGTTTGATCTCTCTCTCCCGTGTTCTTGACTCGGCACGATCTTGATGTATCGTGAGCTTTGCTATTACAGTTGGATCTTATGATGTTTCTCCCCCTCTACTCTCTTGTAATGGATTGAGTTTTCCCTTTGAAGTTATCTTATCGGATTGAGTCTTTAAGGATTTTAGAACACTTGATGTATGTCTTGCATGTGCTTATCTGTGGTGACAATGGGATATTCACGTGATCTACTTGATGTATGTTTTGGTGATCAACTTGCGGGTTCAGTGACCTTGTGAACTTATGGATAGGGGTTGGCACACGTTTTCGTCTTGACTCTCTGGTAGAAACTTTGGGGCACTCTTTGAAGTACTTTGTGTTGGTTTGAATAGATGAATCTGAGATTGTGTGATGCATATCATATAATCGTACCCATGGATACTTGTGGTGACATTGGAGTATCTAGGTGACATTAGGGTTTTGGTTGATGTGTGTCTTAGGGTGTTATTCTAGTCCGAACTCTAGGATAGATCGAACGGAAAGAATAGCTTCGTGTTATTTTACTACGGACTCTTGAATAGATCGATCAGAAAGAATAACTTTGAGGTGGTTTCGTACCCTACAATAATCTCTTCGTTTGTTCTCCGCTATTAGTTTCTTTGGAGTGACTCTTTGTTGCATGTTGAGGGATAGTTATATGATCCAATTATGTTATTATTGTTAAGAGAACTTGCACTAGTGAAAGTATGAACCCTAGGCCTTGTTTCCTAGCATTGCAATACCGTTTTCGCTCACTTTTATCATTAGTTACCTTGTTGTTTTATAATTTCAGATTATAAAAACCTATATCTACCATCCATATTGCACTTGTATCACCATCTCTTCGCTGAACTAGTGCACATATACAATTTACCATTGTATTGGGTGTGTTGGCGACACAAGAGACTCTTTGTTATTTGGTTGCAGGGTTGTTTCAGAGAGACCATCTTCATCCTACGCCTGCCACGGATTGATAAACCTTAGGTCATCCACTTGAGGGAAATTTGCTACTGTCCTACAAACCTCTGCACTTGGAGGCCCAACAACGTCTACAAGAAGAAGGTTGTGTAGTAGACGTCAAGCTCTTTTCTGGTACCGTTGCCAGGGAGGTTAGTCCTTGAAGGTGTATCTTTAGATCTTGCAATCGAATCTTTTTGTTTCTTGTTTTATCACTAGTTTAGTCTATAAAAGAAAACTACAAAAAAATGGAATCGAGGTTGCCTCATATGCTTCATCTTTTTAATATCTTTCGTGAAAATGATGGAAAGGAAAATTGTGCTCAAGTGTTAGAAGAAGAATGTATTAAAATGTTTGGCACTAAATATTTGGATGATGAGCATGATTGCAATGTTGTTAGTATGAATCCTTTGAATATCCATGACGCTAATGATATGCAAAGCCACAAGCTTTGGGATGCTATGTTTGATGAAGATGATACTTTTTGTTCCCCAAGTTTTGATGAGCAAATTTACTATGATGAAAGAATGCCTACTATCAATGATGATTATTGTGATGACACGTATGCTATAGAGAATAATGATAACAGTGAAAATTGTCATCTTGATTTCAATTTTCAATCCCATGATAGTTATTTTGTTGAATTTGCTCCCACTATTTCGAATGAGAAGAATTTTGCTTATATGGAGAGTAGTAAAAAATTTATGCTTATGAATCATGAAAAGAATGCTTTATGAGATGGTTATATTGTTGAATTAATTCATGGTGCCACTGAAAATTATTATGAGAGAGGAACATATGCTTTTACATATTGCAATAATATCAAGTTTCCCCTCCATGTGTTGAAAATCTTGAGGTTATGCTTGTTTTGCTTTCCTATGCTAGTTGATTCTTGTTCCCACAAGTTGTTTGCTCACAAAATCCCTATGCATAGGAAGTGGGTTAGACTTAAATGTGCTTGTTATATGCTTCATCATGCTCCCGTTATGTCTCAATTTTTATCTTTTATGTGAGCATCATTGAAATTATCATGCCTAACTAAAATGGCAATAAAGAAAAGCGCTTGTTGGGAGACAACCCAAATTTTACCCCTACTGTTTTTGTGTGTCCTCATGATGAAGCTACTGTAGTAATCATGTTTTATAGCTTTTGTTTCAATAAAGTGCCAAGTAATGCCTTTAGGATCTTCTTGGGTGATTGTTGTTTGATCTTGCTGATAAAAACAGAAAGTATGCGCTCACAAAAATAATTATATTTTTTACCAGAGAGAGATAAAATACTAATTCCAACTGCGGTATATCAATATAGTTTTTATCCTGGTCGTCCTAATTTTTCATAATTCTTGTGGTTACAGAAGTATTCCAAATCTCCAGACTACTACAGACAGTTCTGTTTTTGACAGATTCTGTTTTCTATGTATTGTTTGCTTATTTTGATGAATCTATGAGTAGTATCGGAGGGTATGAACCATAGAGAAGTTGGAATACAGTAGACATTACACCAATATGAATTTAGAATGAGTTCACAACAGTACCTAAGTGGTGATTTATTTTCTTATAGTAACGGTGCTTCGAGTTTTCTGTTAACTTTTGTGCTGTGAAGTTTTCAAGTTTTCGGTAAAGATTTGATGGACTATGGAACAAGGAGTGGCAAGATCCTAAGCTTGGGGATGCCCAAGGCACCCCAAGGTAATATTCAAGGACAACCAAGAGCCTAAGCTTGGGGATGCCCCGGATGGCATCCCCTCTTTCATCTTCGTTCATCGGTAACCTTACTTGGAGCTATATTTTTATTCACCACATGATATGTGTTTTGCTTGGAGCGTCATTTTATTTTATTTTATTTTGCTTGTTGTTTGAATAATATCCCAAGATCTGAGATTCTTAAATGTTAGAGAGTCTTCACATAGTTGCATAATTATTCAACTACTCATTGATCTTCACTTATATCTTTTGAAGTAGTTTGTCGTTTGCTCTAGTGCTTCACTTATATCTTTTAGAGCGCGACGGTAGTTTTATTTTAAAGAAATTATTGATATCTCATACTTCACTTATAGTATTTTGAGAGTCTTTAGAACAGCATGGTAATTTGCTTTGGTCATGAAACTAGTCCTAATATGATGGGCATCCAAGATGGGTATAATAAAAACTTTCATATAGAGTGCATTGAATACTGTGAGAAGTTTGATACTTGATAATTTTTTTGAGATATAAAGATGGTGATATTAGAGTCATGCTAGTTGAGTAATTGTGAAATTGAGAAATACTTGTGTTGAGGTTTTCAAGTCCCGTAGCATGCATGTATGGTAACCGTTGTGTGACAAATTTGAAGCATGAGGTGTTCTTTGATTGCCTTCCTTATGAGTGGCGGTCGGGGACAAGCGATGGTCTTTTCCTACCAATCTATCCCCCTAGGAGCATGCGCGTAGTGCTTGGTTTTGATGACTTGTAGATTTTTGCAATAAGTATGTGAGTTCTTTATGACTAATGTTGAGTCCATGGATTATACACACTCTCGCCCTTCCATCATTGCTAGCCTCTTTGGTACCGTGCATTGCCCTTTCTTACCTTGAGCGTCGGTGCAAACTTCGCCGGTGCATCTAAACCCCATGATATGATACGCTCTATCAGACATAAGCCTCCTTATATCTTCCTTAAAACAGCCACAATACCTACCTATTATGGCATATCCATAGCCATTCTGAGATATATTGCCATGCAACTTTCCACCGTTCCGTTTATTATGACACGCTTCATCATTGTCATATTTCCTTGCATGATCATGTAGTTGACATCATATTTGTGGCAAAGCCACCGCTCATAATTTGTTATACATGTCACTCTTGAATCATTGCACATCCCGGTACACCGCCGGAGGCATTCATATAGAGTCATATTTTGTTCTGGTATCGAGTTGTAATTTTTGAGTTGTAAATAAATAGAAGTTTGATGATCATCATTATTAGAGCATTGTCCCGTGTGAGGAAATAAAAAAAGAGAAATGCCAAATAAAAAAGAAGAAGGCCCAAAAAAAGAGAAAGGCCAAATAAAAAAGAGAAGGCCCCAAAAATGAGAGAAAAAGAGAGAAGGGACAATGTTACTATCCTTTTTCCACACTTGTGCTTCAAAGTAGCACCATGATCTTCATGATAGAGAGTCTCTTATTTTGTCACTTTTATATACTAGTGGGAATTTTCATTATAGAACTTGGCTTGTATATTCCAACAACGGGCTTCCTCAAAATGCCCTAGGTCTTCATTAGCAAGCAAGTTGGATGCACACCCACTTAGTTTCTTTTGTTGAGCTTTCATACATTTCTAGCTCTAGTGTATCTGTTGCATGGCAATCCCTACTCCTCGCATTGACATCAATTGATGGGCATATCCATAGCCCGTTGATTAGCCACGTCGATGTGAGACTTTCTCCCTTTTTGTCTTATCCACACAACCTCCATCATTATATTCTGTTCCACCTATAGTGCTATGTCCATGGCTCGTGCTCATGTATTGCGTGAAAGTTGAAAAAGTTTGAGAATACTAAAGTATGAAACAATTGCTTGGCTTGTCCTCAGGGTTGTGCATGATGGGAGCATTTTGTGTGACGAAAATGAAGCATGGCCAAACTATATGATTTCATAGGGATGAGCTTTCTTTGGCTATGTTATTTTGAGAGGACATAATTTCTTGGTTAGTATGCTTCAGGTATTATTGTTTTTTGTCAATATTAAACTTTTGGCTTGAATATTATGGATCTGAACATTCTTGCAACAATAAATAAGATTACATTGATGAATATGTTAGATAGCATTCCACATCAAAAATTCTGTTTTTATCATTTACCTACTCGAGGACGAGCAGGAATTAAGCTTGGCGATGCTTGATACGTCTCCAACGTATCTATAATTTTTGATTGTTCCATGCTATTATATTATCCATCTAGGATGTTTTACATGCATTTATATGCTATTTTATATGATTTTTGGGACTAACCTATTAACCTAGAGACCAGTGCCAGTTTCTGTTTTTTCCTTGTTTTTGAGTTTTACAGAAAAGGAATACCAAACGGAGTTCAATTGACATGCCAATTTTTCATGATTTCTTATGGACCAAAAGAAGCCCCGGGAGTAAAAGAGTTGGGCGAGAAGAGTCCGGAGACATCCACGAGGGTGGGGGCGCGCCCTACTCCCCTAGGTGCGCCCCCCTATCTCGTGGAC
>NC_041382.1:182379121-182497875 GCF_002162155.2 Triticum dicoccoides | reverse complement strand
ATACAGAAACCTCTAGAAAATAACCTAGTTCGGGAGTTCTGCTGCCGCAAGCCCCAGTAGCCACCAAAAACCAATCGGGACCCTGTTTCGGCACCCTGCCGGAGGGGGGATCCCTCACCGGTGTCCATCTTCATCATCCCGGTGCTCTCCATGACGAGGAGGGAGTAGTTCACCCTCGGGGTTGAGGGTATGTACGAGTAGCTATGTGTTTGATCTCTCTCTCTCGTGTTCTTGATTCGGCACAATCTTGATGTATTGCGAGTTTTGCTATTATAGTTGGATCTTATGATATTTCTCCCCCTCTACTCTCTTGTAATGGATTGAGTTTTCCCTTTGAAGTTATCTTATCATATTGAGTCTTTAAGGATTTGAGAACACTTGATGTATGTCTTGCATGTGCTTATCTGTGGTGACAATGGGATATTCACGTGATATACTCTATGTATGTTTTGG
This sequence comes from Triticum dicoccoides, assembly GCF_002162155.2. NCBI lineage: Eukaryota > Viridiplantae > Streptophyta > Magnoliopsida > Poales > Poaceae > Triticum > Triticum dicoccoides. The sequence continues at coordinate 182,497,422 of NC_041382.1, read as the reverse complement.
TGATCAACTTGCGGGTTCAGTGACCTTGTGAACTTATGCATAGGGGTTGGCACACGTTTTCGTCTTGACTCTCCTGTAGAAACTTTGGGGCACTCTTTGAAGTACTTTGTGTTGGTTTGAATAGATGAATCTAATATTGTGTGATGCATATCATATAATCATACCCATGGATACTTGTGGTGACATTGGAGTATCTAGGTTACATTAGGGTTTTGGTTGATGTGTGTCTTAAGGTGTTATTCTAGTACGAACTCTAGGATAGATCGAACGGAAAGAATAGCTTCGTGTTATTTTACTACGGACTCTTGAATAGATCGATCAGAAAGGATAACTTTGAGGTGGTTTCGTACCCTACAATAATCTCTTCGTTTGTTCTCTGCTATTAGTTTCTTTGGAGTGACTCTTTGTTGCATGTTGAGGGATAGTAAAATGATCCAATTATGTTATTATTGTTGAGAGAACTTGCACTAGTGAAAGTATGAACCCTAGGTCTTGTTTCCTAGCATTGCAATACCATTTTTGCTCACTTTTATCATTAGTTACCTTGCTGTTTTTATAGTTTCAGATTATAAAACCTATATCTACCATCCATATTGCACTTGTATCACCATCTCTTCGCCGAACTACTGCACCTATACAACTTACCATTGTATTGGGTGTGTGACACGTCCATTTTGCATCATGCTTTTATATCGATGTTTATTGCATTATGCCTATTATCTCCTATTTTACAAGGTTTACATGAAGAGGGAGAATGTCGGCAGCTGGGATTCTGGGCTGGAAAAGGAGCGAATATTAGAGACCTATTCTGCACAGCTCCAAAAGTCCTGAAACTTCACGGAAGTTATTTCCAGAATATATAAAACATATCGAGCAAAGAAAGTTCCAGAGGGGGGCCACACCCTGGCCACGAGGGTGGGGGCGCGCCCTACCCCCCCTAGGCACGCCCCTGCCTCGTGGGACCCCTGGTGGCCCTCTGATGCCCATCTTATGCTATATGAGGTCTTTCATCGAGGAAAAAATCATAAGCAAGCTTACGGGACGAAACTCCGCCGCCACGAGGCGGAACCTTGGCGGAACCAGTCTAGGGCTCCGGCAGAGCTGTTCTGCCAGGGAAACTTCCCACCAGGAGGGGGAAATCATCACCATAGTCATCACCAACGATCTTCTCATCGGGAGGGGGTCAATCTCCATCAACATCTTCACCAGCACCATCTCATCTCAAACCCTAGTTTATCTCTTGTATCCAATCTTTGTCTCAAAACCTCATATTGGTACCTATGGGTTGCTAGTAGTGTTGATTACTCCTTGTAGTTGATGCTAGTTGGTTTACTTGGTGGAAGATCATATCTTCAGATCCATTATTCATATTAATACCCCTATGATTATGAACATGAATATGCTTTGTGAGTAGTTATGTTTGTTCCTGGGGACATGGGAGAAGTCTTGCTATTAGTAGTCATGTGAATTTGGTATACATTCGATATTTTGATGAGATGTATGTTGTCATCCCTCTAGTGGTGTCATGTGAACGTCAACTACATGACACTTGACCATTGTTTGTTCCTAGAGGGAGGCATTGGGAAGTAATAAGTAGATGATGGGTTGCTAGAGTGACAGAAGCTTAAACCCTAGTTTATGCGTTGCTTCGTAAGGGGCTGATTTGGATCCGTATGTTTCATGCTATGGTTAGGTTTACCTTAATACTTCTGTTGTAGTTGTGGATGCTTGCAATGGGGGTTAATCATAAGTGGGATGCTTTTCCAAGTAAGGACAGCACCCAAGCACCGGTCTATCCACATATCAAATTATCAAAGTACCGAACGCGAATCATATGAATGTGATGAAAACTAGCTTGACGATAATTCCCATGTGTCCTCGGGAGCGCTTTACTTCATATAAGAGTTTGTCCAGGCTTGTCCTTTGCCACAAAAATGATTGGGCCATCTTGCTGCACCTTACTTAATTTTGTTACTTCCTACTCGTTACAAATTACCTTATCACAAAACTATCTGTTACCGATAATTTCAGTGCTTGCAGAGAATACCTTACTGAAAACTGCTTATCATTTCCTTCTGCTCCTCGTTGGGTTCGACACTCTGACTTACCTAAAAGCTATGATAGATCCCCTATAGTTGCGGGTCATCAAGACTCTTTTCTAGTGATGTTGCCGGGGAGTGAAGTGCCTTTGGTAGGTGGAATTTGGTAAGGAAAATTTATATAGTGTGCTGAAATTTACTGTCACTTGTTACTATGGAACATAATCCTTTGAGGGGCTTGTTCGGGGTATCTTCACCCCGACTAGTAGAGCAAAGAGTTTCTCCTCAACCTACTGAACCTACTAAAAATGTTTACTTTGAAATTCCTTTGGGTATATAGAGAAACTGCTAGCTAATCCTTTTGCAGGAGATGGAACATTGCATCCCGATTTACACTTAATCTATGTGGATGAAGTTTGTGGATTATTTAAGCTTGCAGGTATGCTCGATGATGTTATCAAGAAGAAATTCTTCCCTTTATCTTTGAAGGGAGATGCATCGACATGTTATAGGCTATGTGATGATATGGGATCATGCGACTACAAGCGATTGAAATTGGAATTCCATCGGAAGTTTTATCCTATGCATCTTGTTCATTGTGATCGTAATTGCATATATAATTTTTGGCCTCGCGAAGGATAAAGCATCGCTCAAGCTTGGGGGAGGCTTAAGTCAATGTTATATTCATTCCCCAATCAGGAGCTCTCAAGAGAAATGATTATTCAAAAAAATTATGCTCGGCTTTCTCTCAGTAATCGCTCCATGTTCGATACTTCTTATACTGAATCTTTTATGATGAAGACTTTGAATTCAAATTGGATTTATTGGAAAGAATTAAATGCTACTCTGAAGATTGGGACCTCGAAGAAGGTAAGGAGTCAGGTATAACACCTAAGTTTGATTGTGTTAAGTCTTTTATGGATACCGATGCTTTTCATGAATTTAGCACTAAATATGGACTTAACTCTGAGATAGTAGCTTCCTTTTGTGAATACTTTGCTACTCATGTTGATCTCCCTAAGGAGAAGTGGTTTAAATATAATCCTCTCATTGAAGTAAAAGTAGTTGCACCTATTATAATTGAAGAAAAGACTATCACTTATAATGATCCTGTTGTTCCTACTGCTTATGTTGAGAAACCACCTTTCCCTGTTAGAATAAAGGATTATGCTAAAGTTTCAAATATAGTCAACAAAAGTAATATTAGGACACACAAACCCCCGGAGCAAGTTAAAGTTGAACCTAAGATTGTTATGGTTAAAGATCTCTTGGCTGATAATATTGATGGGCATGTTATTTATTTCTGTGATGAGACTGCTAGAATTGCTAGACCTGATACTAAACATAAACATAGACCTGTTGTAGGCATGCCTGTTATTTCTGTTAAAATAGGAGATCATTGCTATCATGGCTTATGTGATATGGGTGCTAGTGCAAGTGCAATACCTCATTCCTTATACAAAGAAATTATGCATGATATTGCACCTGCTGAGATAGAAGATATCGATGTTACCATTAAGCTTGCCAATAGAGATACTATTTTCACCAATTGGGATTGTTAGAGATGTTGAAGTCTTGTGTGGGAAGGTTAAATATCCTACTGATTTTCTTGTTCTTGGTTCCCCACAAGATAGCTTTTGTCCCATTATATTTCGTAGACCCAACTTGAATACTGTTAATGCCAAGATAGATTGCAATAAGGATATTGTTTCTATTGGTTTAGGGGATATGTCTCATGAGTTTAATTTTGCTAAGTTTCATAGACAACCCCGTGATGAAGAATTGCCTAGTAAAGATGAAATAATTGGTCTTGCTTCTATTGTCGTGCCTCCCACTGATCCTTCAGAACAATATTTGCTAGACCATGAAAATGATATGTTTATGAATGAAAGAAGGGAAATAGATGAAGTATTCTTTAAACGGGGACCTATTCTGAAGCACAATTTGCATGTTGAAATCCTAGGGGATCCTCCTCTAGCCAAGGGTGATCCCGTGTTTGAGCTTAAACCATTGCATGATACTCTTAAATATGCTTATCTTGATGGAAAGAAGATATATCTTGTTATTATTAGTGCTAACCTTTCAGAGTACGAGGAAGAAAAATTATTGAAAACTCTAAAGAAGCACCGCGCTGCTATTGGATATACTCTTGATGATCTTAAGGGCATTAGTCCCACTCTATGTCACCACAAAATAATTTTGGAGAAAGATGCCAAACCAGTTATTGATCACCAACGACGGCTGAATCCTAAGATGAAAGAAGTGGTAAGAAAGAAAATATTAAAGCTCCTTGAGGCAGGCATAATTTATCCCGTTGCTGATAGTTAGTGGGTAAGTCATGTCCATAGTGTCCCTAAGAAGGGAGGTATTACTGTCGTTCCTAATGATAAAGATGAATTGATTCCACAAAGAATTATTACGGGATATAGAATGGTAATTGATTTCCGCAAATTAAATAAAGCTACTAAAAAGGATCATTACCCTTTGCCTTTCATTGATCAAATGCTAGAAAGATTATCCAAACATACACATTTTTGCTTTCTAGATGGTTACTCTGGCTTCTCTCAAATACCTGTGTCAGCTGATGATCAAGCAAAGACCACTTTTACTTGCCCTTTCGGTACTTTTGCTTATAGATGTATGCCTTTTGGTTTATGTAATGCACCTGCTACCTTTCAAAGATGCATGATGGCTATATTCTCTGACTTTTGTGAAAAGATTTGTGAGGTTTTCATGGACAATTTCTCCATTTATGGATCCTATTTTGATGATTGCTTGAGCGACCTTGATCGAGTTTTACAGAGATGTGAAGAAACTAATCTTGTCTTGAATTGGGAGAAGTGCCACTTTATGGTTAATGAAGGTATTTTCTTGGGGCATAAAATTTCTGAAAGAGGTATTGAAGTTGATAAAGCTAAAGTTGATGCTATTGAAAACATGTTGTGTCCCAAGGACATCAAAGGTACAAGAACTTTCCTTGGTCATGCCGGTTTTTATAGGAGGTTCATTAAGGACTTTTCAAAAATTTCCCGGCCTCTGACTAACCTATTACAAAAATATATTCCTTTTGTATTTGGTGATGATTGTGTAGAAGCATTTGAAATACTTAAGAAAGCTTTGATTTCTGCACCTATTGTTCAGCCACCTGATTGGAATTTACCTATTGAAATTATGTGTGATACTAGTGATTATGCTGTAGGTGGTGTTCTAGGGCAAAGAGTTGATAAGGAATTAAATGTTATTCAATATGCTAGTAAAACTCTAGACAATGCCCAGAGAAATTATGCTACTACCGAAAATGAATTTTTAGCAGTTGTTTTTGCTTGTGATAAGTTCGAACCTTATATTGTTGATTCTAAAGTAACTATTCACACTGATCATGCTGCTATTAAATACCTTATGGAAAAGAAAGATGCTAAACCTAGACTTATTAGATGGGTTCTCCTACTACAAGAATTTGATTTGCATATTATTGATAGAAAGGGAGCTGAGAACCCCGTTGTAGACAACTTCTCTAGGTTAGAGAATGTTCTTGATGACCCACTACCTATTGATGATAGCTTTCCTGATGAACAATTAAATGTCATAAATGCTTCTCGAACTGCTCCATGGTATGCTGGTTATCCTAATTATATTGTTGCTAAATTTATACCACCTAGTTTCACATACCAGCAAAAGAAAAAGTTCTTCTATGATTTCACACATTACTTTTGGGATAACCCACATCTTTATAAACAAGGAGTAGATGGTGTTATTAGACGTTGTGTACCTGAGCATGAACAGGAACAGATCCTACGCAAGTGTCACTCCGAAGCCTATGGAGGACACCATGCTGGAGATAGAACTGCACACAAGGTATTGCAATCCAGTTTTTGTTGGCCTACTCTCTTCAAGGATGCCCGTAAGTTTGTCTTATCTTGTGATGAATGTCAAAGAATTGGTAATATTAGTAGACGTCCAGAAATGCCTATGAATTATTCACTTGTTATTGAACCATTTGATGTTTGGGGCTTTGATTATATGGGACCTTTTCCTTCCTCTAATGGGTATACACATATTTTAGTTGTTGTTGATTATGTTACTAAGTGGGTAGAAGCTATTCCAACTAGTAGTGCTGATCATAACACCTCTATTAAGATGCTTAAAGAAGTTATTTTTCCGAGGTTTGGAGTCCCTAGATATTTAATGACTGATGGTGGTTCACATTTTATTCATGGTGCCTTTCATAAAATGCATGCTAAGTATGATGTTAATCATAGAATTGCATCTCCATATCATCCACAGTCTAGTGGTCAAGTAGAACTTAGCAATAGAGAGCTCAAATTAATTTTGCAAAAGACTATTAATAGATCTAGGAAGAATTGGTCCAAGAAACTTGATGATGCACTATGGGCCTATAGAACTACATATAAAAACCCTATGGGTATGTCTCCGTATAAAATGGTTTATGGTAAAGCATGTCACTTACCTCTTGAATTAGAACATAAGGCATATTGGGCTATTAAAGAGCTCAACTATGACTTCAAACTTGCCGGTGAGAAGAGGCTTTTTGGCATTAGCTCACTTGATGAATGGAGAACCCAGGCATATGAAAATGCCAAACTGTTTAAAGAAAAAGTTAAAAGATGGCATGACAAAAGGTTACAAAAGCGTGAGTTTAATGTAGGTGATTATGTATTGCTATACAACTCTCGTTTAAGATTTTTCGCAGAAAAATTCTCTCTAAATGGGAAGGCCCTTTCGTCATCGAGGAGGTCTATCGTTCCGGTGCCATAAAAATCAACAACTTCGAAGGCACAAATCCGAGGGTGGTGAACGGTCAAAGAATAAAACATTATATCTCACGTAATCCTATAAATGTTGAAACTAATATTATTGAAATCGTAACCCCGGAGGAATACATAAGGGACACTTTCCAGAACGTTCCAGACCCCGAAAAGGAATAGGTACGTCGTACGGTAAGTAAACGGGCACCAAGACAGTTCTAATGGAAATTTTTCTCCGTTTTGGAATATTTAGAAAAATAGGAAAATAAGAAGCAGTCTGGGAAGGACACGAGGCTTCCACGAGGGTGGGAGGTGATACGTCTCCAACGTATCTATAATTTTTTATTGCTCCATGCTATATTATCTACCGTTTTGGACTATATTGGGCTTTATTTTCCACTTTTATATTATTTTTGGGACTAACCTATTAATCGGAGGCCCAGCCTAGAATTGCTGTTTTTTGCCTATTTTAGTGTTTCGAAGAAACGGAATATCAAACGGAGTCCAAACGGAATGAAACCTTCGGGAACGTGACTTTCTCACCGAACGTGATCCAGGAGACTTGGACCCTACGCCAAGGCATCAGAGAGGCGGTCACGAGGGTGGGGGCGCCCCCCTAGGGCGCGCCCCCTGCCTCGTGGGCCCCTCGGAGCTCCATCGATGTACTTCTTCCTCCTATATATACCTACCTACCCCCAAACGAACAGAGACGGAGCCAAAAACCTAATTCCACCGCCGCAACTTTTTGTATCCATGAGATCCCATCTTGGGGCCTGTTCCGGAGCTCCGCCGGAGAGGGCCGTCATCACGAAGGGCTTCTACATCATCATAGCCTCTCCGATGAAGTGTGAGTAGTTTACCTCAGACCTTCGGGTCCATAGTTAGTAGCTAGATGGCTTCTTCTCTCTTTTTGGATCTCAATACAAAGTTCTCCCCCTCTCTTGTGGAGATCTATTCGATGTAATCTTCTTTTTGCGGTGTGTTTGTTGATACCGATGAATTGCGGGTTTATGATCAAGTCTATCTATCAATAATATTTGAATCTTCTCTGAATTCTTTTATGTATGATTGGTTATCTTTGCAAGTCTCTTCGAATTATCCGTTTGGTTTGGCCAACTAGATTGGTAGTTCTTGCCATGGGAGAAGTGCTTAGCTTTGGGTTCGATCTTGCGGTGTCCTTTCCCAGTGATAGAAGGGGCAGCAAGGCACGTATTGCATCGTTGCCATCGAGGATAACAAGATGGGGTTTATTTCATATTGCATGAATTTATATCTCTACATCATGTCATCTTACTTAAAGCGTTACTCTGTTTTTAACTTAATACTCTAGATGCATGGTGGATAGCAGTCGATGAGTGGAGTAATAGTAGTAGATGCAGAATCGTTTCGGTCTACTTGTCACGGACGTGATGCCTATATACATGATCATGCCTAGATATTCTCATAACTATGCTCAATTCTGTCAATTGCTCAATAGTAATTTGTTCACCCACCGTAGAATACTTATGGTCTTGAGAGAAGCCACTAGTGAAACCTATGACCCCCAAGTCTATTCTCATCATATCAATCTCCATCACTTTAATCTTGCTTTGCTTTTACTTTATCTTTTATTTTTCACTTTGCATCTTTATACCAAAAATACCAAAAATATTATATCTATCAGATCTCACTCTCGTAGGTGACCGTGAAGGGATTGACAACCCCTAATCGCGTTGGTTGTGAGTAGCTATCGTTTTTCGTAGGTACGAGGGACTTGAGCGTGGCCTCCTACTGGATTGATACCTTGGTTCTCAAAAACTAAGGGAAATACTTACGCTACTCTGCTGCATCATCCCTTCCTCTTCGGGGAAATCCAACGCAAGCTCAAGAGGTAGCAAGAAGGATTTCTGGCGCCGTTGCCGGGGAAGTCTACGCAAAAAGTCAACATACCAAGTACCCATCACAATCCCTATCTCTCGCATTACATTATTTGCCATTTGCCTCTCGTTTTCCTCTCCCCCACTTCACCCTTGCCGTTTTATTCACCCTCTCTATTTGCCTCTTTTTGCCCGCTTGCTTTTTGTTTGCTCGTGTGCTAGTTTGTTTGCTTGTCGTCATGGCTAGTCTCATATCTTCTCCATTGTCTCCCGAGAATGAAGTTCTAAATTTTAAACAAAGGGAGGGAGAAAATCTAAAAGATGCTTGGTATAGAATTTGCAATGCTCAAAATAGATCTACCGAGAAGCAATCTACTTCAGTTCTTCTCCGCAATTTTTATGTAGGTGTTAATCCTTGGTATAGATATATCCTCGATACCATTACTGGAGGGAACTTCTTGGGTAGCCATACTTTTGATTCTTATAATGCTATGTTAGATTTATTTGGCTCACCACCTCTTTTGGTTAACGGAACCATGTTAACTTTGGAGCATGTTATGCAAAGACTTGAAATTATTGAAAATAAAGTTGCTACTATTGAATTAATTGAAAATCTAGATAAAAATATCCACAATCAAATTACTCAATATGGATCTAAGGTAGGAATGACTTTGAAAAGTATTAAGGAAAATGAACCCATAGTTAATGAGAAGATAAACTTAGATTCTACTAGAATTGATAAACTTGAGGGTATCATTACAAACTTGGGAACCGATTTTTCTTATGTAAAGAATACTCCAAGTCCTCCTACTAAAATTGCCAAGCTTATGTATGTTCCTAAAAATAAGGGTGAATCATCTAGTAAGGAAACTGCGGATCTTAAATCTATAAGTATTCATCCCAATCTTTTTGCTATCATTAAGGAACCAATTGCTACAATGAATTTTTTGATCTTGTGCCTAAAAGTTTGATAATCACTAGAAAGGAATAAATTTCTAAGAAATATAGATTCCTCATTGAATAATTGCCTACCAAAGATGGCAATACCTAGATCTATCCTCGCTTTTATGCCTAGCTAGGGGCGTTAAACGATAGCGCTTGTTGGGAGGCAACCCAATTTTATTTTTATTCCTTGCTTTTTGCTCCTGTTTAGTAATAAATAAATTATCTAGCCTCTGTTTTGGTTGTGTCTTTTGTGTTTAATTAGTGTTTGTGCCAAGTAGAACCGTTGGGAAGACTTGGGAAAGTCTTGTTGAACTTGCTGTAAAAAACAGAAACTTTAGCGCTCACGAGAACTGCTGTCACTTTTATTTGGATAGTGTTATTTAGTTAATTACTTTTGCAGATGATTAATAGATAAATTCCTCACGTCCAGCAATTTATTTTAGAATTTTTGGGGTTCCAGATCTTACGCTAGCTACAGATTACTACAGACTGTTCTGTTTTTGACAGATTCTGTTTTTCGTGTGTTGTTTGCTTATTTTGATGAATCTATGGTTAGTAAAATAGTTTATAATCCATAGAGAAGTTGGAATACAGTAGGTTTAACACCAATATAAATAAATAATGAGTTCATTACAGTACCTTGAAGTGATCTTTTGTTTTCTTTCGCTAACGGAGCTCACGAGTTTTCTACTTTAAGTTTTGTGTTGTGAAGTTTTCAAGTTTTGGGTGAATTCTTGTGATGGATTATGGAACAAGGAGTGGCAAGAGCCTAAGCTTGGGGATGCCCATGGCACCCCCAAGATAATCCAAGGACACCAAAAAGTCAAAGCTTGGGGATGCCCCGGAAGGCATCCCCTCTTTCGTCCACTTCCATCGGTAATTTACTTGGAGCTATATTTTTATTCACTAACATGATATGTGTTTTGCTTGGAGCGTCTTGTATTATTTGTTTCTTTGGTTGTTAGTGTGCCACAATCATCCTTGATGTACACACCTTTTGAGAGAGCCATACATGAATTAGAATTTGATAGAATACTCTATGTGCTTCACTTATATCTTTTTGAGCTAAGTAGTTTTGCTCTATGTGCTTCACTTATATTTTTTGAGCGTTATAATTTTGCTCTATGTGCTTCACTTAGATCTTTTAGAGCACGGTGGTGGATTTGTTTTAAAGAAACTATTGATCTCTCATGCTTCACTTAAATTATTTTGAGAGTCTTAATAGCATGGTAATTTGCTTAATAATAACATGCTTGGTATTCAAGATTTGTGAAACTTTCTTTTGAGTGTGTTGAATACTAAGAAAAGTTGGATTCTTGATAATTGTTTTGAGATATGGAGGTAATAATATCAAAGTCATGCTAGTAGAGTAATTGTGAATTTGAGAAGTGCTTGTGTTGAAGTTTGCAAGTCCCGTAGCATGCACGTATGGTAAACGTTATGTAACAAATTTGAAACATGAGGTGTTATTTGATTGTCCTCCTTATGAGTGGCGGTCGGGGACGAGCGATGGTCTTTTCCTACCAATCTATCCCCCTAGAAGCATGCGCGTAATACTTTGGTTTTTGATGGCTTGTAGATTTTTGCAATAAGTATATGAGTTCTTTATGACTAATGATGAGTCCATGGATTATACGTACTCTCACCCTTCCATCATTGCTAGCCTCTACGGTACCGTGCATTGCCCTTTCTCACATCGAGAGTTGGTGAAAACTTCGCTGGTGCATCCAAACCCCGTGATATGATACGCTCTTTCACACATAAACCTCCTTATATCTTCCTCAAAACAGCCACCATACCTACCTATTATGGCATTTCCATAGCCATTCCGAGATACATTGCCATGCAACTTTCCACCATCCAGTTTATCATGACACATTCATCATTGTCATATTGCTTAGCATGATCATGTAGTTGACATAGTATTTGTGGCAAAGCCACCATTCATAATTTTATTCATACTTGTCACTCTTGATTCATTGCATATCCCGGTACACCGCCGGAGGCATCCATATAGAGTCATACTTTTTTCTAGTATCGAGTTGTAATCATTGAGTTGTAAATAAATAGAAGTGTGATGATCATCATCCAATAGAGCATTGTCCCCCAAAAAAAGGCCCAAAAAAGGGGCAATGCTACTATCTTTTTTTCCACACTTGTGCTTCAAAGTAGCACCATGTTCTTCATATAGAGAGTCTCTTGAGTTATCACTTTCATATACTAGTGGGAATTTTCATTATTGAACTTGGCTTGTATATTCCAACAATGGGCCTCCTCAAGTGCCTAGGTCTTCGTGAGCAAGCAAGTTGGATGCACACCCACTTAGTTTCTTTTATTGATCTTTCATACATTTATAGCTCTAGTGCATCCGTTGCATGGCAATCCCTGCTCCTTGCATTAACATCAGTCGATGGGCATCTCCATAGCCCATTGATTAGCCTCATTGATGTGAGACTTTCTCCTTTTTGTCTTCTCCACATAACCCCCATCATTATATTCTATTCCACCCATGGTGCTATATCCATGGCTCATGCTCATGTATTGCGTGAAAGTTTATGACTTTGAAATTATTAAGGTATGAAACAATTGCTTGGCTTGTCATCGGGGTTGTGCATGATGAGAGCATTCTTGTGTGACGAAAATGGAGCATGAATAAACTATATGATTTTGTAGGGATGAACTTTCTTTGGCCATGTTACTTTAAGAAAACATAATTGCTTTGTTAGTTTGCTTGAAGTATTATTATTCTCTATGTCAATATGAACTTTTGTCTTAAATCTTCCTAATCTGAACATTCATACCACAATTAAGAATATTTGCATTGAAATTATGCCAAGTAGCACTCCGCATCAAAAATTCTCTTTTTATCATTTACCTACTCGAGGACGAGCAGGAATTAAGCTTGGGGATGCCTGATACGTCTCCAACGTATCTATAATTTTTTATTGCTCCATGCTATATTATATACTTTTTGGACTATATTGGGCTTTATTTTCCACTTTTATATTATTTTTGGGACTAACCTATTAACCGGAGGCCCAGCCCAGAATTGTTGTTTTTTGCCTATTTCAGTGTTTCGAAGAAACGAAATATCAAATGGAGTCCAAACGGAATGAAACCTTCGGGAACGTGATTTTCTCACCGAACGTGATCCAGGAGACTTGGACCCTACGCCAAGGCATCAGAGAGGCGGTCACGAGGGTGGGGGGCGCCCCCTAGGGCGCGCCCCCTGCCTCGTGGGCCCCTCGAAGCTCCACCAACGTACTTCTTCCTCCTATATATACCTACGTACCCCCAAACGAACAGAGACGGAGCCAAAAACCTAATTCCACCGCCGCAACTTTCTGTATCCACAAGATCCCATCTTGGGGCCTGTTCCGGAGCTCCGCCGGAGAGGGTCGTCATCACGGAGGGCTTCTACATCATCATAGCCTCTCCGATGAAGTGTGATTAGTTTACCTCAGACCTTCGGGTCCATCGTTAGTAGCTAGATGGCTTCTTCTCTCTTTTTGGATCTCAATACAAAGTTCTCCCCCTCTCTTGTGGAGATCTATTCGATGTAATCTTCTTTTTGTGGTGTGTTTGTTGAGACCGATGAATTGTGGGTTTATGATCAAGTCTATCTATCAATAATATTTGAATCTTATCTGAATTCTTTTATGTATGATTGGTTATCTTTGCAAGCCTCTTCGAATTATCCGTTTGGTTTGGCCTACTAGATTGGTAGTTCTTGCCATGGGAGAAGTGCTTAGCTTTGGGTTCGATCTTGCGGTGTCCTTTCCCAGTGACAGAAGGGGCAGCAAGGCACGTATTGCATCGTTGCCATCGAGCATAACAAGATGGGGTTTATTTCATATTGCATGAATTTATCTCTCTACATCATGTCATCTTACTTAAAGCGTTACTCTGTTTTTAACTTAATACTCTAGATGCATGGTGGATAGCGGTCGATGAGTGGAGTAATAGTAGTAGATGCAGAATCGTTTCGGTCTACTTGTCATGGACGTGATGCCTATATACATGATCATGCCTAGATATTCTCATAACTATGCTCAATTCTGTCAATTGCTCAATAGTAATTTGTTCACCCACCGTAGAATACTTATGCTCTTGAGAGAAGCCACTAGTGAAACCTATGGCCCCCGGGTCTATTCTCATCATATCAATCTCCATCACTTTAATCTTTCTTTGCTTTTACTTTATCTTTTATTTTTCACTTTGCATCTATATACCAAAAATACCAAAAATATTATATCTATCAGATCTCACTCTCGTAAGTGACCGTGAAGGGATTGACAACCACTAATCGCGTTGGTTGCGAGTAGCTATCGTTTTGTGCAGGTACAAGGGACTTGAGAGTGTCCTCCTACTGGATTGATACCTTGGTTCTCAAAAACTAAGGGAAATATTACGCTACTCTGCTGCATCATCCCTTCCTCTTCGGGGAAATCCAACGCAAGCTCAAGAGGTAGTAGGAGGCGCGCCCTACCCCCCTGGGCGCGCCCCCCAGCCTCGTGGGCACCTCGTGCACTCTCCGGACTCTGTTTTCTTGCACGATACTTCTTTTAGTCGGTAAAAATTCATTATATAATCTCCCGAAGGTTTTGACCACCGTATCATGCAGATATCTCCTGTCTTTGTTTCGAGCTATTTTTCTGACAGACTAGATCACCATGGCTTCTTAAAGTGCCCGCAAGGACAAGTTCTCCGAGAAGGTCATCAACCCCTACCTTGCGGAGGTGCTGCAACACCCTCAAACCATTGAGATGCGTGAGGGTTTGTTGCACATCCGCGATGTGGAGGGACCAAGAAGGACCGGAAGCGTGGAAACAAGGCTCGAGGCGATGGAGCAACAAGTTTTCAAGTGTCGGGAGATGGTGGAGCGTGGACTCGACTCCAATCACATAATGATCACCGAGTTCACCAACAACCACAAGCTGGACGTCAAGGACATCGGGGAGGCCATCTTCAAGCTTCATGAGAAAATCGAGCACCTCCAAGCCCAGATCTATGACCTGCAAAATCAAAACTGTGAGTATGAATATAGATTCTAGAGGATGAGTTTGGCTGCAGATTTAAGGATCCCGGAGACTCGATCATCCTTCTATGATGGTGAGCCTATGCCTTGGAAGAGGGACGACAAGCCTACATCATCAACAACTCCTTCATCACCACCTCCGAGGAAGGAAACATAAAAACATGGGTATGGGCACTCCCCTTGGCAACTGCCAAGCTTGGGGGAGTGCCCCGGTATCGTATCACCATCACAACTTTTATCTTTACCGTTTTTCTTAGTTTGATCCTTTTGATAATATCTTGATTTAGTAGAATAAAGTTTTAGTATGATCTAGTTGTGAGTTTTGCTTTATGATCTTCCTACGTAATTGAGTCTGTGAGCTATATATAATAAAGATTAGTGTTGAGTCAAGGGCTTGATTATCTTGCTATGATCTTGAGGGAATAAAAAAGAGAAGAAATAAAAATAAATAAAGAGATCATATGGATCTTATGGAGAGTAATGAGCTCACATATAAAGAGTATGATGAATAAAAGTTGTTGAGAGTTGACAAACATAGTTTTGGTCATCGTTGCAATTAGTAGGAAGTAATAAAGAAAGAGAGGTTCACATATAAATATACCATCTTGGACAACTTTTATGATTATGAGCACTCATTAAAGTATGACATGTTAAAGAGTTGATGTTGGACAAGGAAGACAACGTAATGGGTTATGTTTTCCTACATCTGAGATAAATTATATTGTCATGGATCATCCAACATGTTGAGCTTGCCTTTCCCTCTCATGCTAGCCAATTTATTAGCACCAAGTAGAGATACTACTTGTGCTTCCAAACATCCTTAAACCCAGTTTTGTCATGAGAGTCCACCATATCTACCTATGGATTGAGTAAGATCCTTCAAGTAAGTTGTCATCGGTGCATGCAATAAAAATTGCTCTCTAAATATGTATGACTTATTAGTGCGGACAAAATAAGCTTTATATGATCTTGTGATATGGAAGAAATAAAAGCGACGGACTGCAGAATAAAGGTCCATATCACAAGTGGCAATATAAAGTGACGTTCTTTTGCATTAAGATTTCATGCATCCAACCATAAAAGTGCATGACAACCTCTGCTTCCCTCTGCGAAGGGCCTATCTTTTATTCTTGTCGTATACTTCATGCAATGAGTCATGGTGATATTCACCTTTGCGTTTTACATTTTATCCTTTGGCAAGCACAATGTGTTGGAAAGATCCAGATATATATAGCTAATTGGATGTGAGTTTTCATGAGCTATTATTGTTGACATTACCCTTGAGGTAAAATGTTGGGAGGCAAAACTATAAGCCCCTATCTTTCTCTGTGTCCGATTAAGACTTCATACCCATAAATATTGCATGAGTGTTAGCAATTGTGAAAGACTAAAAGATGGTTGAGTAGGTGGACTTGCTGAAAAGCTCCTATATTGACTCTTTCCTATGTTATCATAAATTGCAATTGCCTCAATGACTGAGATTAGAGTTTGTTGGTTCTCAATAAAGTTTATGATTCATACTTGAAATTGTGATTGAATTGTTACTTTAGCATAAGATATCACATGACAATACGTATATATATATATATATATATATATATATATATATTGTTGTTCGAAGAATAATCATGATGCCCTCATGTCCGTATTTTATTTTTATCGACACCTCTATCTCTAAACATGTGGACATATTTTTCGATTTCGGCTTTCGCTTGAGGACAAGCGAGGTCTAAGCTTGGGGGAGTTGATACGTCCATTTAGCATCATGCTTTTATATCGATACTTATTGCATTATGGGATGTTATTACACATTACATCACTATACTTATGCCTATTCTCTCTTATCTTACAAGGTTTACATGAAGAGGGAGAATGTCGGCAGCTGGGATTCTAGGCTGGAAAAGGAGAGAATATTAGAGACCTATTCTGCACAGCTCCAAAAGTCCTGAAACTTCATGGAAGTTATTTCCAGAATATATAAAAAATATTGAGCGAAGAAAGTTCCAGAGGGGCGAGCCTAAGGACGTCTTTGAACCGTTTTGGCGCCTGAATCTGCTCGATTGCCTTGATCTTGTCGGGATTTGCTTCGATTCCGCATTGAGACACAAAGAACCCAAGAAGTTTGCCGGAGGGGACACCGAACACGCACTTCTCTGGGTTGAGCATGAGGTTGATCTTGTGCAGATTTGCAGATGTTTCTTCTAAATCTTATACGAGCGTGGCCCTGTCCTTGGTTTTAACCACTATATCGTCCATATAAGCTTCCATATTTCTATGTAGCTGGGGCTCAAAACCAATCTGGACTAATCGGGCAAACGTCGAACCAGCACTCTTCAACCCGAAAGGCATTCATACAAAACAGTACGTACCACATGGGTGATGAATGCGGTTTTTTCTTTGTCTTCCTTCATCATGAAGATCTGGTGGTATCCTAAATAAGCGTTGAGGAATGACAGCAGGCCACACCCAACAGTGGAGTCCACAATCTGGTCGATGTGTGGCAGAGGGAAAGGATCCTTTGGACAGGCTTTATTGACATCTGTGTAATCAATACACAGCCTCCACCCTAAACCCTAAACCCTAAACCACCGGATTGGCCAACCACGTAGGGTGGAGCACTCCTCTAACCAGGCCTGCCGCCTCGAACTTCCCGATCTCCTCGATGATGAACCCTTGTCGCTCCAAAGCTTACTTCCTGACCTTCTGCTTAATGGGCCGCGCATGAGGACAGACAACAAGATGGTGCTCAATCACCTCCCTTGGAACTCCGGGGATGTCGGATGCTTGCCATGCAAACAAATTGACATTCGCGTGCAGGAAGGCAATGAGCGCGCTTTCCTATTTGCTATCCTGGGTGGAGCTTATAGTGAAAGCCCCACCCGTGTCGTCCTCCTTGATGGACACCTTCTTGGTTTCTGGTGGTGCAGCCTTGGACTTCTTGCTCTTGCCGGTGGAGCTCTCTGGCACGTCCTCAACGGGAGCACAGCAATCCAAAGAGGCGCGCTTGCCGGAGTGGGCGCAAGAGGTCTTGCCGGAAGAGGTCTCACCGGAAGGGGTCTTGCCGGTAGAGGTCTTGCCGGACTTCCTCCTTCCCGGGGCTTGAGCGACAGGAGCAAGTGCCTTGGCGGCAGTTGCTGCAACTGCCTCTCGGTAGAGTTGGTCGGCGCAGATGAGCGCGTCTTTCTTGTCAGAGGGGACGGTGATGATGGTCCGAGGCCCCAGCATCTTCAATGTGTTTTAGGCATAGTGCGACGCCGCCATGAACTTGGCCAGCATTGGGCAGCCAAGGATCCCATTGTATGGCAAGGGGATCTCGGCGACATCAAAAACGATCTTCTCCGTCCTATAGTTTAGCTCGCCCCCAAACGTAACGGGCGGCGTGATTCTGCCTTTTGGCTGGC
Organism: Triticum dicoccoides; assembly: GCF_002162155.2. Taxonomy (NCBI): domain Eukaryota; kingdom Viridiplantae; phylum Streptophyta; class Magnoliopsida; order Poales; family Poaceae; genus Triticum; species Triticum dicoccoides. The sequence goes on along the minus strand of NC_041382.1, from coordinate 182,479,377 downwards.
TCCTTCCTAGGTTCACCCCTTGAAACATGCTCGCCTCCTCGAGATCTCCATCAGGAATCTGCAGCCTCTTGATCACAGCGAGCAAGATCAAGTTCAAACCAGCCCCACTGTCAACCACCACTTTTGTCACCTTGAGGTTGCATATTGTTGGTGAAACCAACAACGGCAAACACCCGACCACAGTTGTGCGATCAGGGTGATCCTCGATGTCAAAAATGATGGGCGTGCGGGACCACTTCAGTGGCTTTTGGGCATCGAACGATGGCTCCGCCGCAGTGACCTCTCGTGCCCACTGTTTTAGTTGGCTGTGAGAGGTGTGCAATGAGGCGCCACCGTCGACGCACATGGCCTTTGTAGCTTTCTGGAACTCGTGCTTGCCGGACTCGTCGCCCTCGTCGTGATCATCATCTTCCTCCTTCTTGTTGCGGCCCCGTGCGAGCCTCTCTTGCTGATTATCTTTGCCACGGCGACCCCCTTGGCCACCATGCTTCTTGTCATACCCCTCAGCACTATCCTGACACTTCTCCTTGTCCCTCCTTTCATATTCAGCTTTTTGCTTTTCTGCAAGCAGCTCAACATGTCGGCAGTTCTGGAGGTCATGACCCTTGGTGCGGTGGATCTTGCAGTACTGCTTGTCAGAGCCACCTGGCTTGTCGGTGGCTGCCAAGGCCCGACAGGCGGTGCACCCGGCAACCTCCTTGCCGGGGTCGTCAGCCCTGGCCTTCTTGGTGGCGCCGGGGTCGCCGAATCCTTCCACGGCAAGCATAGTCTTGCCCTTACGCTTCCTGTTGCGGCGCCGGCCCTTCTTCGTTAGGGCGGCGCCGTCTTCGTCCATGGAGTCGGTTTCCGCACCGGCGTCCTCACCGGGGTACTTCCTTCCTTCCTCAGCCCGAGCACATCTATCTGCCAGAACATAAAGTTCGGCTACATCCTTGACCTTGCTCATTGCCAGCTCTTCACACATCTTACGGTTACGTATGTTCTGATGGAACGCACTAATGACGGTGGCGGGATGAACATCTGGGATGGTGTATTGCACACGGTTGTATCTTTGTATGTACTTACGTAGGGACTCACCATCCTTCTTGGGGATGACATGCAAGTCACTTGCCTGGCCAGGAGCTTGGTGGCCTCCGGTAAAGGCGCCAAAAAATTCGTGGCACAGATCCGACCAGGAAGAGATGGAATCAACTGGCAGGTGCATCAACCATGACATGACGTTGGGCTTAAGCGCCAACAGAAAGTAGTTAGCGAGCACCTTGTCATCGCGAGCCCCAGTGGCTTGCATCACGATGGTGTAGATGCTGAGGAACTCCAACGGGTGAGTCTTGTCGTTGTACTTTTCCCCAACATCAGGCGTGAACGTTCGGTGGGAGGGCCACAGGAACTGTCGCAGCTCTCGGGTAACGGCCGGGCAACCCACCTTGTAAGGCAGGTCGCCAGATCCCCCCGGCGCTGGGTAGTCCATAGCAGGCCCTGCATGCCGATCTGACTGATGGCGCGCCTCCCGTCGTCGCTTAATGGTAGTCCGAGCGCGTTCCTGAGCTCGCTCTCGAAGAACTCGGCGTTGGTCGCAGCGGGTCCGCGGGTCAGACGATGCTATGGAAACGTTGTCACGGGCGTCGGCCCGACGAGCCGGTGGCTGCTGTAGCGTCCGTGGGGGAGGAGAGTGCACCGTGGTTGCAGCGTCTCCGGTCCTCCCACCGTCGGCATGCATCGGCTCGACAGAACACCGACGTGAGGGTCCCGCTGGGAGCGGCTTGTCTTTGTTGGCGAAGCTAACAAGGCTTCGAATGGTGGCCCTCCACTCGTCGAGCTTTGATGACCCACAACTATAGGGGATCTATCATAGTCCTTTCGATAAGTAAGAGTGTCGAACCCAACGAGGAGCAGAAGGAAATGATAAGCAATTTTCAGTAAGGTACTCTCTGCAAGCACTGAAATTATTGGTAACAGATAGTTTTGTGATAAGGTAATTTGTAACGGGTGACAAGTAATAAAAGTAAATAAGGTGCAGCAAGATGGCCCAATCCTTTTTGTAGCAAAGGACAAGCCTGGACAAACTCTTATATAAAGGAAAACGCTCCCGAGAACACATGGGAATTATCGTCAAGCTAGTTTTCATCACGCTCATATGATTCACGTTCGGTACTTTGATAATTTGATTTGTGGGTGGACCAGTGCTTGGGTACTGCCCTCACTTGGACAAGCATCCCACTTATGATTAACCCCTCCTGCAAGCATCCGCAACTACAAAAGAAGTATTAAGCTAAACCTAACCATAGCATGAAACATATGGATCCAAATCAGCCCCTAACTAAGCAACACATAAACTAGGGTTTAAGCTTCTGTCACTCTAGCAACCCATCATCTACTTATTACTTCCCAATGCCTTCCCCTAGGCCCAAATAATGGTGAAATTTCATGTAGTCGACGTTCACATGTAATGAGGAAAGACAACATACGTCTCATCAAAATATCGAACGAATACCAAATTCACATGACTACTCATAGCAAGACTTCTCCCATGTCCTCAGGAACAAACGTAACTACTCAAAAAGCATATTCATATTCATAATCAGAGGGTTATTAATATGCATAAAGGATATGAACATATGATTTTCCACCAAGTAAACCAACTAGCATCAACTACAAGGAGTAATCAACACTACTATCAACCCACAGGTACCAATCTAAGGTTTTGAGACAAAGATTGGATACAAGAGATGAACTAGGGTTTGAGATGAGATGGTGCTGGTGAAGATGTTGATGGAGATTGACTCCCTCCCTGTTGGGGATATTACTACTGGACGTAAACCGGCCTATCTGGGCCGGGTTAACTTCATTAGTAGTTAAGTATGTTAAAGCCCATAAAGGTAGATGAGGGCTTAAAGCCCATGATCGGTTTAAGGCCTGTAGCCATAAACCGGCATCGGTATGTAAACTTGTATTGTAAGTTAGGAATAAGTAGAGACCAAACCGAACACGTATATGAGCCGGTGTTGGGACTCTGTAAACCAACGAGCGTCACCCATGTATATAAGGGGACGACCCGACGGTGGTTCAAGGACAACAGACAACAACTCGAGACTTAGGCGAAGCTTGTTTGCTCCCTAGTCATCGAAACCCCATCAATTCCATCACAACTAGACGTAAGCTTTTACCTTCATCGAAGGGGCCGAACTAGTATAAACTCTCTTGCGTCCCCGTGTCTGCTTTAACCCCTTCAAGATAACCCATTGCGATGGCTCCACGACTAAGTCCTTTCACGAGGACATCTGCCGTGACAAAACCACGACAGTTGGCGCCCACCGTGGGGCTATCGCACGATGGTTTCAAGTTCTTGGAGGGCCGCTTTGAAGGACTCGAGGGCTACGCTGTGGGCCGGATGACTAAGAGTCGTCGTGGCAAGCTCTACATCGATGATGCAGGCTGGGGCCCTGAGGCCGGCTCAGTTGAGTACGGGTACCGGGTCCCCTTTGGTGGCATACACGTTTTCATCGGCAAGATCGGTGAACCGGGCCCTGAGCCGGACATCTGCACTGACCTCGTCGAAATGGCTCATCGTGCGCGATCCGCCCGGGTTAAACCGGCCGTGAAGCGTGCCTTCGTGGGAGTCATCCATGGAGGAAGTTATGAGGATGGATCGGAATCTCACGGCGAGACCGTCGTTTATTCCGGCGATGAGTCATCAACCGGAGAAACCGAATCTCTATATCAGCTACAAGATGGCCGGATTGGGGGTTGTTCCGATGGCGACAGTATTCCGGACCCCTCTGATCTACCCAACCGAGTTGGAATATTCATGGCCGGCACACAAGCAGCGCTTCATTCTTCGACCGCTGCGCCAATAACCTCCGGTTCAGTAGTGGCGACAGCTGCCGGGGAAGGAAGCTCTGTACGCCCGCCGACTCAAGTTCTATCAGATCTATTTGATGCATTGGTTGTGCTTATGGCAGAAGCTAACCCGGCGGATCAGGACGTCCACAACGCGGAGATTACAAAGGTGAAGGAACAGATCACCCAGGCCAAGGCGGACCTGGCAGCTGAGAATGCCAGGATGACCACAGAGCGGGCCGCTTTAGACGCACAAGCCTACAGGCTCATGTTGGACCAGAACGCGTCGCATAAAGTCATGAAGAGGAAGTACCAATCCCGTTTGCCTTCGGTTTTTGAGGCCAGAGACCTTTTCAACACCCCAGCAGCAGGAACCAATAATCCGCTGGAGGTAAACCAGGCGGAAGCTCCTGGGACCGGCGCGCCGGTTCAGCCCCGTCTGATGGATCTGCCTCGTCAAAACATTGTTATACCTCAGGCTGTTTCAACACCTCCGGGTCACTACTCCAACCCGATGGACAATCTCGTTGCCGCTGCTGCACAGCTGGAGGCCATCCCAATTGAAGGTGACTCGCCGCAGCCGGTAGAGACGCGACGGGACAAGGAGCTTCTTAGGACAACTTTGGTCCAACAGGAAGCATACTCGTACAGTCGCGACCGAATCCACTCGACCCCTCATCCAAGCCGGAGCTATAGCAGGCATATGGATGAACCGGCCGTGTCAAGTAATGAACGACGTGGAGCACCCCGCGGCAACAACCCGGCGGGTGGTGCTGATAACGCTCAGGAAGTGGTGGACCGGGCCCGAGCGCGCAGGGAGGCCGAGTTAGCCGCACAGTATCAGGCTCGGCAGCTTACGCCGGTTCTTCCAACTATCTCGGTCGAACCTGGTGTTACTTCTAGCTCTTTGGGGGTGCCTTGCCTTGTCCCCGCTTTACGCAATGTGTGCCTGCCCAAGGATTTCAAGGGCCCGCGCAAGGTACCAAATTACACGGCGGATCAACCTCCAGAGACATGGGTGGAGAGCTATGAGATGGCCATGGAGATGCTTGATGTGGATGATGCGGCATGTGCGAAATACTTCACCATGATGCTCGAAGGAACGGCCCGTACTTGGCTAAAAAGCTTACCGGCTAATTCTATCAGTTCATGGGCCCAATTATGAGCCTGGTTTATCAGTAATTTCAAGGACACATGTAAGCAGCCTATGTCGATAGTGGACTTAGCTGCCTGCGTCCAGGAGGAAGGAGAATCAACGACTCATTGGGTGCGCCGGGTCTCACAAGTGTTGCATTCATCAGACCGCATCAATGCTGACACTGCAGTCCTAACCCTAGAAGGCAACTGCCGGTTTGGGCCCCTAAAGCTGAAGTTGGGACGGATGAAGCGCCATTGCACTGACATGGGGACCCTCATGGCTGCTTTGGTAAAGTATGCTGATTCTGATAGTACCAAGGATCCCGAATCTGATGATGACAAGGCAGGGAAGGGAAAGAGGAACAACAACTCCAAAGGTCAGCAGCATCACTCGGCAGGCAATGGTAGCGGAGGCAAGCGTAAAGCGGATGGTAACATGGACTTTGTGGCTAATACCAACGCGCAGGACAAGGGCCAGCGACGCAAGGGTAAACCGCCAAATCGCAGTGGGGCACCCAACCCTAACCCGGACCGCCTAAATTATCTACTGAACCAGCCCTGTCCAAGACATGGGACGAAGGAGGTGCCAGCAAACCACCTTTGGAAGGATTGCTACATTATGCAAGAGTTCAAGAATTCTAACGCTTTCCGGTATGATCACGGCTCCGGCGGTGGCTCAGGATCCGGGCTGGGATACGGTGGAGGAAATTCCAGTTCAGGATTTATTGGTAATCTAGGCGGACATAACAATCAAAATAATCAGAACAACCAGGGTGGTTACAACCAGCAGCAGCAACAGTCAGGTTACCAGAGCAACCCAAAGTAGTTGAATAGTGGGCAGTACCATGTCTTCACCACTATCTTGGACAAGCGAGACCGGAAGGTTCAGAGGCAGGCAGTCAACTCTGTTGAACCGGCCGTGCCCCGTTATCTACGCTGGTCTGAATAGCCAATCATATGGAGAAGAGAGGATCACCCTCCCCAGGTTGATAATCCGGGTCAGTTGGCTCTGGTGGTGGCGCCTCAGGTGGGAGGTTACAATTTCACCAAGGTGCTCATGGATGGAGGGAGCAGCATTAATATCTTGTACTATGAGACCTTCCGTCGTATGGGACTAACAGATAAAAATCTCAAACCGTCCAATACGGTGTTCCACGGTGTGGTACCTGGCAAGTCAGCATATCATGTTGGTAAGATAGCTCTAGAAGTGGCCTTTGGAGATGATCATGATTCCAGGTCGGAAACATTGACGTTTGAAGTGGTGAAAATCCAAAGTCCATATCACGCCCTGTTTGGGCGACCGGCCTACGCCAAGTTTATGGCACGGCCCTGTTATGTGTATTTGCGGCTCAAGATGCTGGGTCACAAGGGGACAATAACGGTTCACGGAAGCCGTAAAATTGCTTTGGAGTGCGAGGAAGGAGATGCGGCCTACGCAGAGTCGGTTTGTGCCACCGAGGAGCTGAAGTATTATAAGGACAATGTTGATCCGGCGGACATGACTCCATTAAAGAAGCCAACTACGGAGCATGATCCGGCCCTGAAGTTCAAATCGGCAGCAGAAACTAAGCTTGTTGACTTCGTACCTGGCGATTCGTCCAAGCACTTCAGCATCAGTGCCAACTTGGATCCAAAATAGGAAAGCGCGCTCATCGAGTTCATCCGTGAGAATCGGGACATTTTTGCATGGAAGCCCTCTGACATGCCAGGTGTACCGAGGCAACTCGCTGAGCACACCCTTAATGTGGATCCTAAATACAAACCGGTGAAATAGTTCCTCCGCCGGTTTAACGAAGAAAGACGCAAGGCGATTGGAGAAGAGGTAGCCAGGCTCTTAGCAGCTGGCTTTATTATTGAAGTTTTCCACCCTGAGTGGCTTGCCAATCCGGTGCTGGTCCTTAAGAAAAACGGCACCTGGCGCATGTGTGTGGATTACACAGATCTTAATAAGGCTTGTCCAGCAGATCCTTTTGCCCTTCCCCGTATTGATCAAATTATTGATGCTACGGCGGGTTGTGAGCATTTGATTTTTTGGATGCATATTCTGGCTATCATCAAATCAAAATGGCAGTTAAGGACCAGGAGAAGACGGCATTCATAACTCCCTTTGGATCCTTCTGCTATGTGTCTATGCCCTTTGGGCTCAAGAGTGCCCAGGCAACTTATCAACGGTGTGTACAAAATTGTCTTCACAAGCAGATTGGCCGTAATGTACATGCTTACATGGATGATATCGTGGTTAAATCAAGGGAGAAGGAGACTCTGGTTGACGACTTGAAGGAAACCTTTGATAACCTGAGGACGTACAAGATGATGCTTAATCCGGCCAAGTGTGTCTTTGGTGTACCGGCAGGCAAGTTATTGGGTTTTCTGGTGTCCAACAGGGGAATCGAGGCTAATCCGGAGAAGATCACAACCATCACCTCCCTGGCTAAACCGAAGTGTATCAATGATGTTCAACGCCTGGCAGGCTGGATTGCCGCGTTAAGTCGGTTTATCAGCTGCCTTGCTGAGAAGGCAATCCCTTTGTATCAGATGTTGAAGAAGATGGATCAATTCATCTGGAGTTCTGCTGCTGATAAAGCATTTGAGGACTTAAAGCGGCAATTGGCCAACACGCCTGTGCTCGCCGCTCCCATTGACAAGGAGCCGTTGCTGCTATATGTTGCTGCTAATGCTCGTGCGGTCAGTGTGGCTATTATGGTGGAGTGAAAAGAGGCAGGCAAGGAGCATCCGGTTCAACGTCCGATCTATTATATTAGCGAGGTACTCATTGAGTCCAAGCAAAGGTATCCGCATTGGCAGAAGCTGGTATATGGAGTTTTTATGGCAAGCCGGAAGCTTAAGCAATAATTCCAAGGGCACCCCATTACGGTGGTCAGTTCTGCTCCCTTGGGGATATCATCCAGAACCGGGAAGCGACTGGCCGGGTTGCCAAGTGGGCTATAGAGCTTGGGCCGCACGGGTTGAAGTATGTGCCTCGGACGGCGGTTAAGTCTCAAGCACTTGTTGATTTCATCAATGATTGGACGGAACTGCAAGCACCTGAAGAAAAGCCAGATCACACATATTGGACCATCCATTTTGAGGGATCCAGGCAATTGGAAGGCTCGGGGGCTGGAGTCGTATTAACTTCCCCATGAGGTGATAAGTTTTGTTACGTTCTCCGCTTAATGTTCCCTTGTACTAACAATGCAGCTGGGTATGAAGCCTTGCTCCATGGTCTCCGGATGGCTAAGGAGATGAATCTAAGTCGAGTTAAGTGCTTCGGTGACTCGGACCTCGTGGCTCAACAAGTATCTGGCACTTGGGATTCCAAGGACCCACTCATGGCAGCATATCGTCGTGAGGTGGATATTGTTGCAGGTCACTTTAAAGGCTATCAGGTGGACCACGTGGACCGACGGAAGAACGAAGCGGCGGACGCTTTAAGTCGGCTGGGCTCTCAGCGCAAACCGGTCCCGCCCAATGTTTTTCTGGATGTGCTGCACAACCCATCGGTCAAGCTCCCTGGTGAAGTGGATTTGGCTATTCCTGATCCGGAGGCTCAATTGGTGGCAGCTCTTCATGTCATTCCGGATTGGACGCTTCCTTACCTGGCGTACATGAACCGGGGTGAGTTACCAGAGGATGAGACTCTAGCCCGACAGATAATCCGGCGGTCCAAGTCCATGACTATTGTCAATGGCGAGTTGCATCATTGTAGTGTATCAGGGGCATTTCAATGTTGTGTGTCTCCTGAAGAAGGCTGTGAAATTTTGCGTGAGACCCATGAAGGAGATTGTGGTCACCACGCCGGTTCAAAATCTTTGGTGGCTAAAGCGTTTCGCCATGGCTTCTATTGGTTAACTGCTCATGCTGATGCGGAGGATCTGGTCAGACGATGTGACGGTTGCCAAAAGTTTTCAAGACGTGCTCATGTGCCGGCTCAAGAATTGAGAATGATTCCAATTACTTGGCCGTTTGCGACTTGGGGGCTGGATATGGTTGGGCCTTTCAAAAGGTCCAAAGATAAGAAGACCCACCTCCTGGTGGCGGTTGACAAGTTTACAAAGTGGGTGGAGGCAGAACCTGTTAGCAAGTGCGATGCGGCCACGGCGGTTCAGTTCATCAAAAAAGTGATTTTCCGGTTTGGCTTTCCACACAGTATCATCATAGATAATGGTACCAATTTGTCAAAGGGTGCCATGAAGGAGTTCTGTGAACGGGAGCACATCCGGCTTGACGATTCATCAATGGCACACCCACAGTCCAATGGTCAAGCAGAAAGGGCTAATCAAGAGATCTTGAGAGGCATCAAGCCCCGGCTTATGGTTCCTTTGCAGAGAACACCGGGTTGTTGGGTAGAAGAGTTACCATCTGTGTTATGGAGCATCAATACTACACCCAACAGATCAACAGGATACACGCCGTTCTTCATGGTCTACCGAGCGGAGGCGGTTCTCCCAAGTGATATCCGTCATGACTCACCTCGTGTGGCGGCTTATGTTGAAGCGGACAACAAGACAGCACGGCAAGACTCTTTGGACCTGTTGGATGAAGAACGTGACATAGCAGCCGCCCGCTCGGCGATTTACCAACAGGATCTTCGTCGTTATCACAGTTGCCTAGTCAGAACCAGAACCTTTCAGGAAGGAGATTTGGTGCTTCGGCTCATCCAAGATCAGACTGATATGCATAAGTTATCCCCACCTTGGGAGGGACCTTTCATGGTCAGCAAGAATCTGCACAATGGGTCATACTATCTGATTGATATTTGAGAGCATAAAGACTCACGTACATCAGAGGAGGAGACCAACAGGCCGTGGAACATAGCTCATCTTCGGCCTTACTATACCTGAGCCATTGGCTCTACTTATGTACATATTACTATGATGTATATATTAAATATAATAAACCGGAACCTTAGCTAAAGCGGGGTATCTGTTCTTTTACATCATGTGTGGTTACACGGAGTTGTTCTAAAGCGGCCTCCGGTTTACCCCTTGAGTTAGCTTTTCAAAGCATCATGTTATATCACTTGGGGGCTTGGTCGTGTCCGAACCAATGCAACACCTCTTGATAGGCGAGAGCCACTAGATCACTTGGGGACTTGGTCACGTCTGAACCAGTCACGCCTCTTGATCGGCCTAAGGCCACAGAATCACTTGGGGGCTTGGTCGAACCCGAACCATTGCCACGCCTCTTGATCGGCATAAATGCCACGATTTCATTTGGGGACCTGGCTGACTTGAACCATAGCTACACCTATCGGGAGCTTGGTCGTGTCCGACCATGGTAATGCCATCTGATCGGCTCAAATAAGCCTCTTTTTGCAAACGGTTTTTTCATTGCCTTTGCTTCACAATTTTCTTTGATAGATATTTTTTTTCTTTTTGTTGTGTTTTTAAACCGACAAAGTTTTAAACCGGTTCAAACTGTCAATTGACGGAACACGGTCCATTTTTAATCCGGAGACTATTTGCCCGGTTTGATTTTTTATTAACATCTTATTATGGAGTAACACAGTGTTTTATTATAACCCGGCACGGTTTACATAGGAAACCGGCATTATATATATACAGGAGCTGCTATCTCCTCCAATAGTGTGGGTTTATAAACCTCCGCTTCAAGATTGGCCAAGCCAACTTCATGCCCAACGATGGCAGGTATTATGTATCCCAAAGATTTGATCATATGCTTAAATTTCAGATATTTTGATTTCACATATGCAGACATCATACTCCGCCTGACGGTACAACCGCGGTGGCACTTTAAGATTTTTTGTATTGCAGAAAATAGAAAATTCATCACCCAAAGGAAGAACAAGTTGCAATAATTATGCACGAAGGCATATCAAAATCAAGTGTATCGGCTAGCCTATTACAAGGCAACACGGTGCCCAAAATAAGATCATTGTTTTTTCGCAAAGGAGAAGCAGTTTAAACCGGCTTCCGGTTCAAGCTTGGTCACCAGCCTGGCCTGATGGTTGTGGGTCATCCCGCGCCGCTTCAACTTCAGCTTCCCTACCCAGTGGCTGGAAATCAACAGTTTTCCAGTCGATTCCCATTAAGGCTTGAAAGACAGCTTCATCATGGATCAGCAACGACGGTTCAATATAAGGAGCGTAAGTATGCTTACGGATTGGAGGGATCAGATTCTCCGCTTCAGGAATTGGTGCAGCCACTCGTTTGTTCTGGTTGTCATATTGGGCTTGATAATGAGACAAGTATGCCTCTTCCACCAATTGGCAAGCTAGAGGGCGCACCTCCCGGTTTATCGCTCTCAGGTCCTCCTCATTGAATTCTGAGCCATCTTCCTTCAAGTGGGGGTAGCCTTGAGCTGCTTCAACAGGATCAAAATCCGGCACCCACGCTTTTGCCCGGATTAAGGCATTGATAACACCGGTTCGAGCAGTAGATTTTTTCAGTTCTTCAACCCGGGCAGGAAGCATAGACAGTCTTTTCAGGGTGTCTTGAATCAAGGTGGGCGTCGGGCTGTTATGGGACGTAGTTGAGATGATCCGCTGCACGCCAGTATACAATTGCTCTGTCAATGTGTAGGCAGCCTTCAACTTCTTCCGCACATCTGACCCCAAGTGACCAATGCGTGTCCCTACAACATTACAAAGGATTCACAAACCGGACACATCATAAGAAGGCCAAGTTACTACAGAAGTCAAGAAAGCTTACCAAAGATGGCGGCAGTCATGGCATGCACTTGACGCTTTACGCTGGTCAGTTCATCTACCACCGGTTTAAGTGCGGCTTCGGCATTTTCAACTCGCTTAGTTAAAGCGGCCTTCTCAGTAGACCAGCCCGCCCGCTCTTTCTTGAAGTCTTCCTTAAGCTGTTCCATGATGCTTAAGGCGCTGGTCAACTTCTCTTTTGCTTTTGAGGTTTCAGTCTGTTGGGACTTCAGATTTTCTTGGAGATCGGCGCCTTGGTTTTCTTTTGTCTTCAGCTCAGCCTGCATACAGGCAGTTATATGATTCATCAAGCAGTGCAAGAATTGAAGTACCAACCACATAACAAGTTATGCACTTGGCCCTTGGGGGCTAATGCCTATTTGATCTTCATCTTTCACTTGATTATAAAGTCCCAAGATTAATACAAGTATTCAACTTGGCACTTGGGGGCTAATGGCTATTTGCTCGAATGAATTCTGATGCTGCGATCTCAATTACTTAAAGTCCCGGTTTAACTACACTAATTGAACTGGCCCTTGGGGGCTACATCAGCGAATTCCGAAGCATTGGGATTTATATTAGCAAGTCCCGGTTTGAATGAAGATCCTAAACCGGCCCTTGGGGGCTAGGAGAGTTGACAGATTGAAGTACATACGCAGATAAGCATATGGAAGTTACCTCATATTTCTCTTTCATCATATTAACCAGACCAGCTTCATAGTCACGGCTGGTGTATAGCCGGTTCAGATAGCCGGAATGGAGATCTTGGGCGTTCAGAGCGGCATAAGTTGTCAGATCGGCATTCCATTTTCCCTTGCCAATGGCAGCAGATTCTTCCTTGGCAATGTGTCTGGATAAAGCAACAGGATTGCCTGGCTCTGTGCGACCAATGCTAGTAATGATAACCTCATCATCCTTGGCATCACCGGTTTGCACTGAGGCCGTTGGCTTATCAGTAGGCTTTGATGGACTGGTGGATTTCTCAATCCGGATGGGGCTTGTGGGCTGGTTGACAGGGCTTGAGGTGTCAATAGGCCTTTCTTAAGCAATAAAATCGTCATCCTGCTATGGTGGATCATTGGGTATATATTCATGAATAGCCGCTTCAAGATCTGGTGTTTTACCCGGTTCAGGGACGGCGTCCTCCTCGGCCGCTTTATCCAGGCAAGCCTTCTTGCTCGGCCTAGGCTTGGCCCTGAAAGGAATAACAAAGTCAAATACAACATATGTTCCAAGGGGATGTACCAGAAATATTATGATAAGTATAGCTTACCCAAGCACCGTTTTGAGCGGTGGCAGCTGAGTAGTTGATGACTCGCCAGAGGATGAGTGGGAAGTAACCTGATAATCAGAGTCAGATGGATTAACAGGTTGACGAAAACAGCCCGCTTTAGGACAAGCACTAACAAGCAAATTAGAGACCTCTGAACGGCATTTCCGAACCGGACTGTTCGGTAAACCGGCGGAGGTAACTACCTGGCCGCTGTGCCGGGTTGTGCGGCGAGCTTCGTGTTGTTGGGTCTTCATAAGAAATTTGGGATCCAAGTAAGCAAGAGGATGAGAAAATTTAACCTTCCGGTTTGCCTGACGGATTTTTAGCGAAGGCAAAGGGTTTGAATCGGAAGAGAGAGTAATTACCTCTGCAGCATCAACATGGCTGGATTCGGCATCATCCTGACAAATGTCATCATCAATAAGGCGTGTGAAAAATAAGCCAAGTGAGTCAAGCTCTACCTCAAGGTCCGGATTACCCACATCATCATCAGCGGCCGGATCAGAAGATGCAGTAGTTTTCTTCTTATGAGCAGGCAGTTTCACGACTTTAGTCTTTGGCCGGGTTGGTCTTTCTGGTTTGTTTGTTTTTTCTGGCTTCTCCTGGGAAAGCTTCTTGCTCCAAAACGGATCATTGCCCTGTTTAAACAGACATTGATATTAAACAGTGACCAGATATATCAATAACAGGTTCAGTAAAAAGAAAAATCAAACTCTTACAGCTGGCGGTTTGTTGGTGGCACAGAAGGGAAGCAGGCCGGTTCGAGCACAGACGTGTTCCGGTTCATTCAGCATTTTATTCACAGCCTCTGTGATTTCTTCGTCGGTGAGCTGGATGTTAGCATGTCACAGTGGGTCATCAACACTGCCAGTATACTCGCACATCAAACCGGAGCGCTGACTAAGGGGCAATATGCTCCACGATATCCAACAGCGAGCGAGATCAACCCCTGTTAAACCGTTGGCCATGAAGGTTCTGAGCTTGGACAGTTGAGGAGAGTATTTGCTTCTCTCCTTGGCAGTCAACCTTTACGGAAAGGGGTGTGTATTGCTAAGCCGCTCCAGACGAAAGCCAGGCAAAGGATTTTCACCAGCAGGGGAGGTGTCTTTGCAATAGAACCATGTTTGATTCCACTCTTTGGGGTGGCTGTGTAGTTTGGCGTGAGGGTATGTGACCTCTTTCCTTTTCTGAATCGCCACACCACCCAATTCTGTATTGGAACCATCAGTAAACTCAGTACGGCGGTTTAGATGGAAGCAGTCTCTGAACAACTCAACTGTGGGCTCCTCTTGAAAGAACACCTCACAAAGCACTTGGAAGTGACACATGTTTGTAACAGAGTTGGGGCCAGTGTCTTGTGGGCGGAGTTGAAAATTGGCCAAAACATCCCGATAAAATTTAGAACCGGGCGGCTTAAAGCCCTGGGCTAAGTGATCTACGAAAACGACGACCTCTCCTTCTTGAGGTGTGGGAGGGCATTCTTTGCCAGGGACCCTCCAATGGATGGTGTTTTTGCTGCCTAAAGCACCGATCAGGACTAAATTGTTCAGTTGAGTCTTTGTGACGCAAGAAGGAACCCAGTTGCACTCATATACTTGCTTCGCCATGATGAAATCTACAAGATAGGTGATTCCGGTTCAAGAATGCATTGATTAAAGTACACTGGTATGTACAATGTTAAACCGGAGACAGTTCTATCTAAAACCGGAGTTTTATGAAGCAACATCGGTTCAACAAGGGGACTAATGGTATATACCGGTTTGGCAGTTTTTTCTACAAAGTTAAACCTCCTGGTCTAAACATTGAAACAGTCGAGATTGCAGATGAGTAAGTATGCAAAAACAGGTTTCACAAGATTATACTACAGCGTTGGATCTAGAACATGTTCATAAAAGAGATAAAAATTCAAGGCCCAAAAGGAGCAGTGCCGAATCAATGAGCCATTGCTACGGATAAGATCTATGGTCTTAATATGCGAAAGTGAAAACAGAGGGTAAAAACTACTGCTACACAAAAGCAAAGATTCACAGACTCGTCTAAAGATCTAGCATATGAACAAGGAGCAGGCGATGAATACTAGAGAGCATGGAAACCCTAGAACAGATCTATAATGAAAAGATAGAAGACTTACCGGAGCTGAGGAAGACGCGGAAGGTCGTCGCGGTGCTCTGGTACGCTCAGGGTGATGCAGCGGCCAAGGTTGGTGCAGTAGTTGATGGCGGCGGCGGAGCTCCGAAGCTGGGCGACGCGAGGAAGACGAAGCAGAAGGGCACGAAGGGGAAAAAGAAATGACCCTTTGGTCCTATTTATAAAGAAAGGGACATGTGTCAGGCGCGAGAATCAAGGGGCCGCGAATTTGGAAACGGAGTTGTCGCCTCGATTGTCGCAGATCTATTAAATAAGAAGGTAGCATGGATAGTTTCTTTATGACAGATGACGTCACTCCAGTTTACAGTAATCAGAGAAGATGACATCACGGCAGTTCACCAAACTACAAGAAGATGTGGAAGATGAAGTTTTTGGTAAAGGATTGACATGAACCTGTTCAAATCAATCTGGGGCCTAATGTTGGGGATATTACTAATGGGCGTAAACCGGCCTATCTGGGCCGGGTTAACTTCATCAGTAGTTAAGTATTTTAAAGCCCATAAAGGTAGATGAGGGCTTAAAGCCCATGATCGGTTTAAGGCCTATAGCCGTAAACCGGCGTCGGTATGTAAACTTGTATTGTAAGTTAGGAATAAGTAGAGACCAAACCGAACACGTATATGAGCCGGTGTTGGGACTCTGTAAACCGACGGGCATCACCCATGTATATAAGGGGACGACCCGGCGGCGGTTCAAGGACAATAGACAACAACTCGAGACTTAGGCGAAGCTTGTTTGCTCCCTAGTCATCGAAACCCCATCAATTCCATCACAACTAGACGTAGGCTTTTACCTTCATCGAAGGGGCCGAACTAGTATAAACTCTCTTGCGTCCCTGTGTCCGCTTTAACCCCTTCAAGCTAACCCGTTGCGATGGCTCCACGACTAAGTCCTTTCACGAGGACATCTACCGTGACAAAACCACGACAGTCCCGATGAGAGGATCGATCATGATGATGATGATGATTTCCCCCTCCCGGAGGGATGTTTCCCCAATAGAATAGCTCCGCCGGAGCACAAGATTGATTCCGCCAAGGTCCCGCCTCGTGGCGGTGGAGTTTCATCCCGAGAGCTTGCTTGTGATTTTTTCCAGGGCAAAAGACTTCATATAGCCAAAGATGGGCACCGGAGGCCTGCCAAGGGGCCCACGAGACAGGGGCGTGCCCAGGGGGTAGGGCGCGCCCCCCACCCTCGTGGATGGTGGGTGGCCCCCCTCTGGTGCTTCCTTCGCCCAATATTTTGTATATATTCCAAAAATGACTCCCATGGAGTTTCAAGATTTTTGGAGTTGTGCAGAATAGGTCTCTAATATTTACTCCTTTTCCAGCCCACAATTCCAGCTGTCAGCATTCTCCCTCTTCGTGCAAACCTTGTAAAATAAGAGAAAATAGGCATAAGTATTGTGACATAATGTGTAATAACAGCCCATAATGCAATAAATATCGATATAAAAGCATGATGCAAAATGGACGTATCAACTCCCCCAAGCTTAGACCTCGCTTGTCCTCATGTGGAAGCCGATATCGAAAAATATGTCCACATGTTTAGAGATAGAGGTGTCGATAAAATAAAATACGGACATGAGGGCATCATGATCATTCTTATAACAGCAATATATATATATATATATATATATATATATATATATATATATATTGTCATATGATTTCTTTTCCTAAGGTAACAATGCATTCACAATTTCAAGTATGAATCAGAAACTTCATTGAAAACTAACAAACAATAATCTCAGTCATTGAGGCAATTGCAATTTATCATAACATCGGAAAGAGTCAATACAACAGCTTTTCAGCAAGTCCACATACTCAACTATCATTTAGTCCTTCACAATTGCTAACACTCATGCAATACTTATGGGTATGAAGTTTTAATCGGACACAGAGAAAGATAGGGTCTTATAGTTTTGCCTCCCAACCTTTTACCTCAAGGGTAATGTCAACAATAATGGTTCATGAAAACTCACATCCAATTAGCTATATATATCAGGATCTTTCCAACACACTGTGCTTGCCAAAGGATAAAATGTAAAAAGGACAGGTGAAGATCACCATGACTCTTGTAAGAAGTATAGGGCAAAAAATAAAAGATAAGCCCTTCACAGAAGGAAAAAGAGGTTGGCATGTGCTTTTATGGTTGGATGCACGAAATCTTAATGCAAAAGAACATCATTTTATATTGCCACTTGTGATATGGACCTTTATTATGCAGTCTATCGCTTTTATTTCTTCCACATCACAAGATCGTATAAAGCTTATTTTCTCCACACTAATAAATCATACGTATTTAGAGAGCAATTTTTATTGCTTGCAACAATGACAAGTTACTTGAAGTCTTACTCAATCCATAGGTAGATATAGTGGACTCTCATGGCAAAACTGGGTTTAAGGATATTTGGAAGCACAAGTAGAATCTCTACTTGGTGCAAGGAATTTGGCTAGCATGATGGGGAAATGCAAGATCAACATGTTGGATGATCCATGACAATATAATTTATTTCAGATGTAGGAAAACATAACCCATTACGTTGTCTTCCTTGTCCAACATCAACTTTTTAGCATGTCATATTTTACTGAGTGCTCACAATCATAAAAGATGTCCAAGATAGTATATTTATATGTGAAAACCTCTCTTTCTTTATTACTTCCTATTAATTGCAAAGATGACCAAAACTATGTTTGTCAACTCTCAACAACTTTTATTCATCATACTCTTTATATGTGAAGTCATTACTCTCCACAAGATCAATATGATCTCTTTATTTCTTTTTATTCTTTCTCCCCCTTTTTTGTATTCCCTCTGGATCATAGCAAGATAACCAAGCCCTTGACTCAAAACTAATCTTTATTATATATAGCTCACGGACTCGATTACATATAAGGATCATAAAGCAAAACTTAAAAGTAAATCATACTAAAACTTTATTCTACTAGATCAATATATTACCAAAAGGATCCAACTAAGAAAAAGGATAAAGATAAAAAAGTGTGATGGTCATACGATATCGGGGCACTCACCCAAGCTTGACAGTTGCCAAGGGGAATGCCCATACCCATGTATTTATGTATCTTTCTTTGGAGGTGGTGATGTAATATTCTTGGCGATGATGGCCCTCGGGATAGGATTCTCTTCCTCGAGCTTATTAACTTGCTGCTTGAGGTCCATTATTTCCTTACGGAGCTTGCCCATGACGGCTAAAGCTCCTTTCACCCATGGATGTTGCATAATTGCGGGAGAACAAGTAACACTCTTTTTCATATTTTCATAAGAAAGAAATCTAACATTGGAAGGGATGACCGAGTTTGGAATAGCTGAGCTCCGTAGTTCCCCCGTCATGAATCCAGCTCAGAAACGAGCAGTAACATCTTGATCCTCTTCCATGGCATCTATCCTTTTCAAGTCGGCCTCCATCTCTTCCTCCGTTGACGGCCCAAAGTGGTCAGCATCACTACTTGCTCCTGGTCCCGGTGTCGGGTGAGACACCCGACTCTCCCCAACTGACTCTTGAGAAGACATCTTGATCTAAATCTGCTGCAGAAACAACTCAAAACAAAAACAGAGGATAATTGCATGGTACGGTGGTCAAAACCTTCGGGAGATTATATAATGAATTTTTACTGACCAAAAGAAGTATCGTGAAAGAAATCGGAGTCCGGAGGGCACACAATGTGCCCACGAGTCAGGGGCGCGCCCCCCACCCTCGTGGACGCCTCGTGTCCTCTTCGGACTGCTTCTTATTTTCCTATTTTCTTAAATATTCCAAAACGGAGAAAAATTGCTATTAGAACTGTTTTGGAGTCGGTTTACTTACCGTACCACGTACCTCTTCCTTTTCGGAGGTTGAAACATTCTGGAAGGTGTCCCTTATATACTCCTCCAGGTTACGGTTTCAATAACATTACTTTCAACATTTATAGGATTACCTAAGATATAATGTTTGATTCTTTGGTCGTTTACCACCCTCGGATTTGTGCCTTCAAAGTTGTTGATTTGTATGGCACCGGAACGATACACCTCCTCGATAACGTAAGGAACTTCCCATTTAGAGAGGAGTTTACATGCAAAAAATCTTAAACGAGAGTTGTATAACAATACATAATCACCTACATTAAACTCACGTTTTTGTATCCGTCATGCCATCTTTTGACTTTTTCTTTAAATAGTTTGGCATTCTCATAAGCCTGGGTTCTCCACTCATCAAGTGAGCTAATGTCAAATAGTATCTTCTCACTGGCAAGTTTGAAATCATAATTGAGCTCTTTAATGGCCCAATATGCCTTATGTTCTAGTTCGAGAGGTAAGTGACATGCTTTTCCATAAACCATTTTGTATGGGGACATACCCATAGGATTTTTATAAGCAGTTCTATAGGCCCATAATGCATCATCAAGTTTCTTGGACCAATTCTTTCTAGATCTATTAACAATCTTTTGCAAAATTAATTTAAGTTCTCTATTACTCAGTTCTACTTGACCACTAGACTGTGGATGATATGAAGATGCAATTCTATGATTAACATCATACTTAGCAAGCATTTTACGAAAAGCACCATGAATAAAATGTGAACCACCATCAGTCATTAAGTATCTAGGGACTCCAAACCTCGGAAAAATAACTTCTTTAAGCATCTTAATAGAGGTGTTATGATCAGCACTACTAGTTGGAATAGCTTCTACCCACTTAGTAATGTAATCAACATCAACTAAAATATGTGTATACCCATTAGAGGAAGGAAACGGTCCCATATAATCAAAGCCCCAAACATCAAATGATTCAATAACAAGTGAATAATTCATAGGCATTTCTTGACGTCTACTAATATTACCAATTCTTTGACATTCATCACAAGACAAGACAAACTTATGGGCATCCTTGAAAAGAGTAGGCCAATAAAAACCGGATTGCAATACCTTATGTGCAGTTATATCTCTAGCATGGTGTCCTCCATAAGCCGCAAAGTGACACTTGTGTAGGATCTGTTCCTGTTCATGCTCAGGTACACGACGTCTAATAACTCCATCTACTCCTTCTTTGTAAAGGTGTGGGTCATCCCAGAATTAATGTCTTAAATCATAGAAAAACTTTTTCTTTTGCTGGTGTGTGAAACTAGGTGGTATAAATTTAGTAACAATGTAATTGGCATAATCAGCATACCATGGAGAAGTATGAGAAGCATTTATGACAGCTAATTGTTCATCAGGAAAGCTATCATCTATAGGTAGTGGGTCATCAAGAACATTCTCTAACCTAGACAAGTTGTCTGCAATGGGGTTCTCAGCTCCCTTTCTATCAATAATATGCAAATCTAATTCTTGTAGTAGGAGAACCCATCTAATAAGTCTAGGTTTAGCATCTTTCTTTTCCATAAGATATTTAATAGCAGCATGATTAGTGTGAACAGTTACTTTAGAATCAACAATATAAGGTCTGAACTTATCACAAGCAAATACAACTGCTAAATATTCTTTTTCAGTAGTAACATAATTTCTCTGGGCACTGTCTAGAGTTTTACTAGCATATTGGATAACATTTAATTTCTTATCAACTCTTTGTCCTAGAACAACACCTACAACATAATCACTAGCATCACACATAATTTCAAAGGGTAAATTCCAATCGGGAGGCTAAACAATGGGTGCAGAAATCAAAGCTTTCTTAAGTATTTCAAATGCTTCTACACAATCATCATCAAAGACAAAAGGAACATCTTTTTGTAGGAGATTAGTCAGAGGCCTAGAAATTTTTGAGAAGGCTTTAATGAACCTCTTATAAAAACATGCATGACTAAGGAAATTTCTTATACCTTTAGTGTCCTTTGGACACGACATATTTTCAATAGCATCAACTTTAGCTTTATCAACTTCAATACCTCTTTCAGAAATTTTATGCCCCAAGACAATACCTTCATTAACCATAAAGTGGCACTTCTCCCAACTTAAGACAAGATTAGTTTCTTCACATCTTTGCAAAACTCAATCAAGGTTGCTTAAGCAATCATCAAAAGAAGTTCCATATATAGAAAAATCATCCATGAAAACCTCAACAATATTTTCACAAAAGTCAGAGAATATGGCAGTCATGCATCTTTGAAAGGTAGCAGGTGCATTACATAAACCAAAAGGCATACGTCTATAAGCAAAGGTACCAAAAGGGCAAGTAAAGGTAGTCTATTCTTGATCCTCTTTTGACATGGGTATTTGAGAGAAACCATAATAACCGTCTAGAAAGCAAAAATTGTATGTTTAGATAATCTTTCTAGCATTTGATCAATAAAAGGTAAAGGGTAATGATCCTTTTTAGTAGCTTTATTTAGTTTGCAGAAATCAATTACCATTCTATAAACTGTAACAATTCTTTGTGGGATCAATTCATCTTTATCATTAGGAACAACAGTAATACCTCCCTTCTTCGGGACACAATGGACAGGACTTACCCACTGACTATCAGCAACGGGATAAATTATACCTGCCTCAAGAAGCTTTAGTATTTCTTTTCTTACCACTTCTTCCATCTTAGGATTTAACCGTCGTTGGTGATCAACAACCGGTTTAGCATCTTTTTCCAATTTTATTTTGTGCTGGCATAGAGTGGGACTAATGCCCTTAAGATCATCTAGAGTGTATCCAATAGCAGCACTGTGCTTATTCAGAGTTTTCAATAATTTATCTTGTTCCTGCTCTGAAAGGTTAGCACTAATAATAACAGGATATATCTTCTTTCATCAAGATAACCATATTTAAGAGTATTAGGCAATGGTTTAAGCTCCAACACGGGATCACCCTTGGGTGGAGGAGGATCCCCTAGAATTTCAACAGGTAAGTTGTGTTTCAAAATAGGTCCCTATTTAAATAATACTTCATCTATTTCCCTTCTTTCATTAAACATATCATTTTCATGGTCTAGCAAATATTGTTCTAATGGATCATTAGGAGGCACGGCAATAGAAGCAAGACCAATAGTTTCATCTTTACTAGGCAATTCTTTATCATGGGGTTGTCTACGAAATTTAGCAAAATTAAAATCATGAGACATATCCTCTAAACCAACAGAAACAATATCCTTTTTGTAGTCTATCTTAGCATTAACAGTATTCTAGAAGGGTCTACCAAATATAATGGGACAAAAGTCATCTTGTGGGGAACCAAGAACAAGAAAATCAGAAGGATATTTAATTTTCCCACACAAGACTTCAACATTTCTAACAATCCCAATTGGTAAAATAGTATCTCTATTGGCAAGGTTGATTGTAACATCAATACCTTCTATCTCAGCGGGTGCAATATCATGCATAATTTCTTCATATAAAGAATGAGGTATTGCACTAGCACTAGCACCCATATCACATAAGCCATGATAGCAATGATCTCCTATTTTAACGAAAATAACAGGCATGCCTACAACAGGTCTATGTTTATTTTTAGTGTCGGGTCTAGCAATTCTAGCAGCTTCATCACAAAAGTAAATAACATGCCCATCAATATTATCAACCAAGAGATCTTTAACCATAGAAATACTAGGTTCAACTCTAATTTGCTCAGAGGGTGTAGATATTCTAATATTACTCTTATGAACCACAGTTGAAGCTTTAGCATGATCCTTTATTCTATTAGGGAAAGATGGTTTCTCAATATAAGTGATAGGAACAGTAGGATCAACATTATAAGTGATAGTCTTTTCTTCAACTTTAATAGGTTCAACTACTTTTAATTCAATGGGAGGATGATATTTAATCCACTTCTCCTTAAGGAGATAAACATGAGTAGCAAATGATTCACAGAAAGAAGCTACTATCTCAGAGTCAAGTCCATATTTAGTGCTAAATTCACGAAGAGCATTGGTATCCATAAAAGATGTAACAATCAAACTTAGGTGTTATACCTGACTCCTTACCTTCTCGAGTTCCCAATCTTCAGAGTTGTGTTTAGTCTTTCACAATTGCTAACACTCATGCAATACTTATGGGTATGAAGTTTTAATCGGACACAGAGAAAGATAGGGGCTTATAGTTTTGCCTCCCAACCTTTTACCTCAAGGGTAATGTCAACAATAATGGTTCATGAAAACTCACATCCAATTAGCTATATATATCAGGATCTTTCCAACACAATGTTCTTGCCAAAGGATAAAATGTAAAAAGGAAAGGTGAAGATCACCATGACTCTTGTCAGAAGTATAGGGCAAAAAATAAAGGATAAGCCCTTCGCAGAGGGAAAAAGAGGTTGTCATGTGCTTTTATGGTTGGATGCATGAAATCTTAATGCAAAACAATGTCACTTTATATTGCCACTTGTGATATGGACCTTTATTATGCAGTCCGTCGCTTTTATTTCTTCCACATCGCAAGATCGTATAAAGCTTATTTTCTCCACACTAATAAATCATACATATTTAGAGAGCAATTTTTATTGCTTGCAACAATGACAAGTTACTTGAAGGATCTTACTCAATCCATAGGTAGATATAGTGGACTCTCATGGCAAAACTGGGTTTAAAGATATTTGGAAGCAGAAGTAGTATCTCTACTTGGTGCAAGGAATTTGGCTAGCATGAGGGGGAAAAGCAAGCTCAACATGTTGGATGATCCATGACAATATAATTTATTTTGGATGTAGGAAAACATAACCCATTACGTTGTATTCCTTGTCCAACATCAACTTTTTAGCTTGGCATATTTTAATGAGTCCTCACAATCATAAAAGATGTCCAAGATAGTATATTTATATGTGAAAACCTCTCTTTCTTTATTGCTAGAACTAGGGTTTGAGATGAGATGGTGCTGGTGAAGATGTTGATGGAGATTGACTCCCTCCCGATGAGAGGATCGATTGTGATGATGATGATGATGATGATGATGATGATGATTTCCCCCTCCCCGAGGGATGTTTCCCCGACAGAACAGCTCCGCCGAAGCCCTAGATTGGTTCTGCCAAGGTTCTGCCTCGTGGCGGCGGAGTTTCGTGGATGGTGGGTGGCCCCCCTCTGGTGCTTCCTTCGCCCAATATTTTTTATATATTCCAAAAATGACTCCCATGGAGTTTCAGGATTTTTGGAGTTGTGCAGAATAGGTCTCTAATATTTGCTCCTTTTCCAGCCCAGAATTCCAGCTGCCGGCATTCTCCCTCTTCATGCAAACCTTGTAAAATAAGAGAGAATAGGCATAAGTATTGTGACATAATGTGTAATAACAACCCATAATGCAAAAGATATCAATATAAAAGCATGATGCAAAATGGACGTATCAAGCTTCTCCGCAACGGGGGGAGTTAAGGAGTAGTTGCACGCGCGCCAGCGCTTCTGCTGGCGTGGGCGGCGGCGAGAGCTGCATGGAACAAGACGCACTCCAACTTCTAACCAAGTTAGAAGGAGCTCTGTCACAGTCCCGCGGTTGCATGCCGCTTCCGTCGGCGTCCGGGTGCGCACGCCGGCCTGGTACGTCCTGAGGGTGACGCATAGGGCTCTTCCCGCGGTGGTGCCCGGGAGCTCCGGCGGTGAGGTGTTTCTCATCACGCGCGGCCTGGGAAGGCCGCGCGCGGGTGCCAGCTGGAGCGACGTAGAGGTTGCCGCGCCGCCCATTGGCAGCACGGCCCCGCCCCCAGACCCAGCGGCGCGCGGCTCGTCGTCTCGGACCCGAACGACGCCGCTTGCCTGGCTCCGACCATAATGTCATGGATGCTCGCGGGCCATGTCTTTGGCACCATCCATGGCCACCCAATCGCCTACTCGCGCTGGCGCGGACGAGCCGGCTCCGGACGACCCGATCGCTGTGATCCCCTTTTTCTTGGGGGCCATGATGATGATGAAGTCGATGCGCTAACTTCCAAACCGAATTTTAACAGCTTGGGTCCCCTACCTGACATGCCAAAGATGTCATGGGAAATGACACCTATGGGATCACAGGGAATCCCTTCTACGGTTGGCGGGCGCGGGGCTGTGGAAAGAGCGGGTTTATAAGATCAACACGGGGGAATTTATCCAGGTTCGGGCCACAAGTGATGCGTAATACCCTACTCCTGCTGGTTTGTGTTTATCTGGTGCTCTTGGACTAGATACAAAGCGCATAGGGTCTAAAAAGTCTGAATCCTGCTCTAGTATGCCTCGAGCCTCTCTTTATAGCCAAAGGGGTCACCACCTAGGCATACAGGAGGTGGAAAGTTCATATTATACACAACTCTATCACCTGGCACCGTAGGACAAACGCATTTAATGCGCTGCCAACGTGCCCTCTCACTTTATCGGGGACGGCAAGGAAGCTCGTCTCGTCCGTCGTCGCCTCGTCTCGCTCTGATGCGCATCCAGGCTGACTAGGCGTTCAGCGCCACACTAGCTGGCTGGTTGCTAAGTTGGTGCGGTGGCAGAATCTTCATGAAGATCTGCATGCCACCACGCAGGTGCTTGCTGAGTTTGCCTGGAAGCTGCACGTCGCCACGTAGGTGCCTGCCTTGTTGGCGGGTTGACTGCTGTGTTGGAACAGCGGTGGAGCCTTGGCAGGTGGGGGCCTGGCTGCGGCCCCGTAGATGTCCCTGGCAAGGGTCTTGCCCGGGTCTCGCAGGTGTTCCCGGCAAGGGTCTTGCCGGGGGTCTCGTGAGCGTCCCCGGCAGGGATCTTGCCGAGGGGTTTACATCTTCTGGTTCTCATCTAGTCTTGTATGTTCTTGGTCTCCACAAAGATCTACATGCCACCATGCAGGTACCTCCCGAGCCTTGGTTCCAATGTTGTCAACAGTGTCAGAACTCTTAGGCTCAAGGGTGGCGGCTCTGCTGGTGCTGGGCAAGTTGCCCCGACAAGACTCTTGCCGGGGCTACGTAAGCTCCCCCGGCAAGGCTCTTGCCGAGGAAAGCCCACCTTGTCCCTCTGATTCTCGCGCCTCTTTCTTGGCGTTGCTCTGGTAGTTTTGTGTCTTTGCTTCCTCCGCTCCGCCAAGCGTGGCCGCAGGCGTCTGGCTGCGACTGCTCGCGCACAAGTAAAGGGGTACAAAAAGGACCCCTACTTTTGTACACCGACAACGAGCTCAATATGACTAAGGAGTTAGCCATGGGATCATGGGTTACGGAACGAGTAAAGAGACTTGTCGGTAACGATATTCAACGAGGTATAGAGATACCGATGATCGAATCTCGGGAAAGTAACATACCGATGGACAAAGGGAATTGTATACGGGATTGATTGAATCCCCTACATCGTGGTTCATCCGATGAGATCATCGTGGAACATGTGGGAGCCAACATGGGTATCCATATCCCGCGGTTGGTTATTGGTCGGAGAGATGTCTCGGTCATGTCCGCATGGTTCCCGAGCCCGTAGGGTCTACACACTTAAGGTTCGGTGACGCTAGAGTTGTTATGGGAAATAGTATGTGGTTATTGGAGTCCCGGATGAGATCCCGGACGTCACGAGGAGTTCCAGAATGGTCCGCAGGTGAACAATTATATATGGGAAGTCCAGTTTTAGTTGTCGAAATAATTTCAGGGGTTATCGGTATTGTACCAAGACCACCAAAAGGTGTCCGGGGGTCCACCGGGTTGGGCCACCTACCCCGATGGGCCAAGTGGGCTGAACAAAGGTGGGAACCAGCCCCTGGTGGGCTGGTGCGTCCCCCCCAAGGACCCAAGGCGCCTAGGGTTGAAAACCCTAGGGGGTGGGGGCGCCTCCCACCTAACTTGTGGGGCAAGTCCCCCCTTGCCCCCCCTCTAGATGCATCTAGGGGGAAGCCCCCTCTCCCTTCACCCTATAAATAGAGGGGTGTGTGAGGGCAGCCGAACCCCTTCCCTGGTGCAGCCCTCCCCCTCTCCAACACCTCCTCCTCCACCGTAGTGCTTGGCGAAGCCCTGCCGGAGAACTGCAAGATCCACCACCACGTCGTCGTGCTGCCGGAGCTCTCCCTCAACTTCTCCTCTCCTCTTCCTAGATCAAGAAGGAGCAGACAGCTCCGGGATGTACGTGTGTTCAATGTGGAGGTGTCTTCCATTTGACGCTTGATCGGATCTTCCGTGATTTGAATCGCCGCGAGTACAACTCCATCAACCGCGTTCTTGTAACGCTTCCGCTTAGCGATCTTCAAGGGTATGATGATGCACTCCCTCTCTCTCTTGTTGCTAGAATCTCCTAGATTGATCTTGGTGACACGTAGGAATTTTTTTTAATTATTACTACGTTCCCCAACACCGTTAGCATAAGAAGCCAAGGTTTCATTATCACTAAATTTGCATGAAAAGGGAAGGTGTGGAGCCTTCGTCCTACAACAAAAAGTATAATCATATCTCAAGCATAGATCCCGAGCATACCAATGCAAAATATTAATGTGATCCCATAAAATTCTCCCTTTTTGAGTCAAGCGATAATCCCTAAAGTATTCACGTTGATCCAACCTTATTGCCATTATCAAGTTGAATGGGGTTTTCTCAGGATTACCAAAGTAGTGTTTAATATTTTTCACATAACGAGCATCGAGGGTTTTAGGAGGCTCCCCATCTCCGTGAGTAGCAAGTATAACTAATTTTTTTGGTATTTCGTGTTCCATATCCATAACTAAAGATACAGAACAACATAGAACAGAAAATAAAAACTACTTAGTGATAAAGCAAACAAGCACACATGAGAATATTCACCCCATGCAATTGCTCCCCGGCAACGGTACTAGAAAAAGGTCTTGATAACCCACAAGTATAGGGGATCGTTTCTAACCTTTTTTGATAAATAAGAGTGTCGAACCCAACGAGGATCTAACGGTAGAACAAATATTCCCTCAAGTTCTATCGACCACTGATACAACTCTACGCACGCTTAGCGTTTGCTTTACCTAGAACAAGAATAAAAACTATAAGTACTTTGTAGGTGTGGTAGGATAGGTTTGCGAGATAATAAAGAATGTGAAAATAAAAGTTAGGTGATGTTCTAATTAAATTACAATTAAATTAGTATAGCGAGTGTGGATTAGTAGTGGTAGGTTTTGTGGAGTTGTCCCTTAGCAATAGACTACGTTACTAGACCGATAGCAAGTTTTTAGGTGGGAGAGGCCACAGCTAGCATGTCATCCCTTACTTGGAACTCTATCCACTTATGATTGGAACTATTAGCAAGCATTCGCAACTACTAACGTTCATTAAGGTAAAAACCCAACCATAGCATTAAGATATACTCCCTCCATCCGGAAATACTTGTCCTAGAGATGGTTGAAAATGGATGTATCTATAGCTAAAATAAATCTAGATACAACCATTTCTAGGACAAGTATTTACGGATGCAGGGAGTATATTGGTTCCCCTTCAATCCCATATGCATCAATTTCTATGGTAGGAAGAAGCTTCTGTCGCCCTTGCCCTCCAATGCATAGTCCTATCAACATACAACTAACCCTATGGTGTGATCCCCGTGCTCATATGATGGGCACCAAAGGACAACAACATAACCACAAGCAAATTAAACCAATCATAGGAATTCACCAATTACCGGTAGGACAACAAAAAATCTACTCGAGCATCATAGGATGGCAACATATCATTGGATAATAACATGAAGCATAAAGCACCATGTTCAAGTAGAGGGTACAACGGGTTGCGGGAGAGTGGACCGCTAAATATAGATGGGGTAAGGTTATGAAGATGTTGGTGAAGATGACGGAGTTATTGGAGTAGATCGCCGTCACCTGATGATTGCCCCGGCGACATTCCAGCACCATCGGGAGAGAGGGGAGAGAGCCCCCCTCCTTATGCTTCTTTCTTGACCTCCCCCTAGATGGGAGGAGGGTTCCCCCTTCTAGTCCATGGCCTCTATGACGGCAGAGGGGCGGGAGCCCCTCCGAGGTTGGATCTATCCCTCTGTTCTCTTCTGTTTCACGTTCATGTTTTCTGGCCCTTCACCGTTTCTTAAATTCTTAGAGATCCGTAACTCCAATTGCGCTGAAATTTTTACATGATTTTTTCCATAAATTATCTTTCTTGTGCCCGAAGAAGAGCCCCAACCGACTTAAGGGGAGCCCACAAGACACCTGGGCGCCAGGGGGTGCCTGGCACGCCCTGGTGGGTGGAGGAGGCGGTGAGCCTCCGTTTGCAATGACTCCACCTCTCAAAAATCACATATATTCCAAAATAATTCTCCGCAAATTTTTATTGCATTTGGACTTCGTTTGATATGGATATTCTGCGAAACAAAAAACATACAACAAACAGGAACTGGCACTGGGCACTGGATCAATATCTTAGTCCAATAAGTCATATAAATTGCTGCCAAAAGTATGTGAAAGTTGTATAATATTGGCATGAAATAATCAAAAATTATAGATAAGACGAAGACATATCAATGTACAAAAAGAGAGGGGCTACGATAGACAGTTTTTTCTTCGTATTTTGCTCTGGGCCCACTTGTATGTTAGTGAGAGGGTTCCTGGGGTTTTTTGTTTTCATTTTCCGTTAGTAGGTTCCACTTGTAGGTGACATATGCATTGAGGGGTAGGCATGTCCAAAAAACTTCGAGAAAATGGTCAAAGCCCTTTGACCAGAAGGAAACAGCGCAAGAGGTCATTGTTATAAGGGCATCTAACGGTAGAGGGGCAAATTTGAGCACACTTCAAAATTAGGGGTAAATCTGAGTAGTGGGTTATGGTTAAGGACACAAATGTAAAAGTCCCTATAAACAAAGTTGTTATTGAACATAGTCTCTTGACCAAGGAAATTTATTTGCTTTACAAATCCAATGGCTTCTTAGAGCAATGGAAGTCCCTAGACAAAACATATGATTGGGCTACATTTAACGACATGATGGTCAACTTCAAGGATCCGGTTCCTCGATTGGCTCCAACTACTCATCTGATATGAAGTATTTTCTTGTTTTGTGCTTTTTATTAAGTTGGTGCCCCAAACACTTCTATCACTGGTTGATGTTGCTTTATAAAAAGTCAGGCAAGAGCCTTTATCGGTAACTCTCTTCTACATGAGATTTAAATAAATCTCATCCTAGGTGATATGATTATATGATATCATTACAAACCTTAAAGCAAAGTTTACACAAAGTTTTACGTGAAAATGAGCTCAAATATTCACTTCAAAAGGGTTGATGTATGGGAGGTAGTTCACCTAGTGAACAATCGTTATTTCTCTTGTGTCTATTTTCTCAGTTTTTTTATCATATGGTATTGTACCAATTTTAAGACCCCCTTCCAGTTTTAAGTAATTTTGGACTACATCCAAACACTATTTTTAGCCTTAAATAACTCGAGATCATGCTAACATGAGATTATAACATAAAAATGGTGATTTAGTTCACATTTTTCATTATAAATGTTAAATCAATATGTATAAAAAGTTTGAAATAGAGAAGAGCTCAAATAGTCACTGAAAATTGTTTGGGTAGTGCAAAGTTGGATATTTAGGGTGAATGGTACTATTAAACTTCATTGAAGATAGTCCATTTTGTGAAGAACCTATTATTTTTTACCTTGTGTATTCCTATGAAATTGTTATCATGGGTTTATGTTCCTATATAAGGGTGTCATGCCAAGTTTTAGTATTTTTTACTACATTTAGACAGCTTGTCATTTTCTTAAACATGGAAAAACTCCTCGGGATCTACCATAACACTGAGTTGGATATTTCATCTGTTTGCAGCACATGAGCTCAAATTGTATATATATATATATATATATATATATATATATATATATATATATATATATATATATATATATAGTATATCATTTTAGAGCTTATTTGATACACCTACAGCTCATAATGGAATCACTTTCAATAAGTGTGCATAAATTCATTTAATGTATAACATAAAGTAAAACTATCCAAAAATTAGTGAAACATATACATGAAAACATCAATGAAGTTCAAATACTACAAACAAATCTTTTTGCAAAAACTTCATCGAATAATTAGATTTAAAGGGGGTGTTTTACATTTGCGGAAGAAAAGAAAATAAATCATACAAGTGGACCCTCCACCCCACATGTCATTGGGTTCAAGGCCACCAACCTCACCAGTATCATCTCAGGTTGCGTCAATTTAATATTGGCACTCGTTTGTTTGGCTTTACATGCCATCCACCTACCCGGATCCTCCAGATCCCCTTCTCTTCCATGTTCTTCCCCTTCTCCTCAAAATTCCCTGTGTTTATTAACACGCATAGCTTCTCCACTATATCATGCCCAGCTTCTTCGACACACCTCGCTTATACTCCTCATTCTTCATGTTGGAATAGACACTTGTCTAAAGCCGGACCCATTTGGACAACCTATGTCATTGTTTTCCAACATTTTGAACAAAAAATAAATCTTTTCTAAAAATTCTAAAACAAAAGGGGTAAATGTCTACTTATTTGGCCTAGCAATTTTGTACTTTTGAAAGATTTTTGTTTTTGCCAAAATAATATGATAAAAATCTAGTACCGGTTATCAAAGTAGCCCGCCATATGCATGCCCCCGTCAATGAGACGAGCGAGCAAGGCATGTCACCTTGACCAAAGTACTTCAATATTGACTCAGCAAGTCATGTTTACATTCTTTGTATCACTGTCAGTGATGCGGGGGATGGGGTTCCCTGGATCCATGACGTGGGCTAGGCTCGGCCCAGGGTTTGGCTCTAGAATCAGGTGCTCAGGATCCCTAGACAAGCATAGCCTAGGCACGGCACCCCCCGGGGGCTCCACTGATTGTGCCCGCAGGCTGGCGTTCCTTCTCAGGTGATGGTGTTACGGCCCAAGGGTCCGCACCTTGTTGGTTTTCGGCCCAGGTAGGTCGACCCGAGGCCCCCTAGGTTGGATTCTCCCTAGGACATCAGTCCGGCCCATGGGCCTTGTAGAAGAGGACTCTGGAAGCCTTGCCATTCAAGACAAGGAAGCTAGAGCCGTGGAGGACTCCCCTCGACAGCCGTAGATGGCTAGTTTGTGTAACCCTAGGGGGCCAGTATCTTACATAAGCCAGGGCCGATCTAGTAGATAGATCATCATACAAATCCTTGGTTATACCTGTACTTTGTACAGCCCGATCACAATATACACGGGCAAGAGTAGGGTTTTACCTCTCGGAGAGGGTGTGAACCTGGGCGAAATCATCTCTTGTTTCCCCTCCAACCTAATCACCATGTCGAGATAACCTACTAAGGGATATGCCAAAATCAGCTCCGACATTGTATGATCATCATGTTGGGTTCCTAGGCTAACAGGGACATCCTCGGGGTTCCGTGATTGACGATATTGTAGGCTCGTAGCGATGACAGGAGGCACACACAGAAGCACATCTCCTGTACATTGAGAGTTGTCACTTGTCGAGACCTTACATGACAGTGCCTTTTCTTACTTTGGCCATGCTTCCGTGCGGTACCCCTCTCCTTAAAATGGGAGCAGGGGAGAAAGTGGAAATGCAGCAACACATAACTACAAGATTGTTCTTTTTTCGCGAATTCACAAAGCTTGCGTATCTTTTCATTGATCGGAGATGATAGAGAAAGTACATGATAGGATACAACACACTACACGAACACGAAGGCGCGAGTATTGTGCCCGAAGCAGAGGGAAGAGGGATGCTCAGTCCAAAGAAGACACACGCAACTAGAGGAACCACCTAGCCATGAGATGTAGTCTGAACCGACATGATCGTTCCCAAAACTCAAAATCCAACGCCAAGGACGCTGAGCGAACAAGACAATGCCTTCGAGAAGGGGAACAACGTTATGGCACCGTCGTTGTCTGATCCGGAGAGCCGGACCTGGGGTTTCCCTCGATGCTCGAAGGGGCACAGATAGGGGCCATGACAATGCCTCCAAGAAGGAAATGAAGGAAATATGCCCTAGAGGCAATAATAAAGTTGTTATTTATATTTCCTTATATCATCATAAATGTTTATTATTCATGCTAAAATTTTATTAACCGGAAACTTGATACATGTGTGAATACATAGACAAACAGAGTGTCCCTAGTATGCCTCTACTTGACTAGCTCATTAATCAAAGATGGTTAAGTTTCCTAGCCATAGACATGAGTTGTCATTTGATGAACGAGATCACATCATTAGAGAATTATGTGATGGACAAGACCCATCCGTTAGCTTAGCATAAATGATCATTTAGTTTTATTGCTATTGCTTTCATCATGACTTATACATGTTCCTTTGACTATGAGATCATGCAACTCCCAAATAACGGAGGAACACCTTGTGTGCTATCAAACATCACAACGTAACTGAGTGATTATAAAGATGCTCTACAGGTGTCTCCGATGGTGTTTGTTGAGTTTGCATAGATCGAGATTAGGATTTGTCACTCCGATTGTCGGAGAGGTATCTCTGGGCCCTCTCGGTAATGCACATCACTATAAGCCTTGCAAGCAATGTGACTAATGAGTTAGTTGCAGGATGTTGCATTACGGAATGAGTAAAGAGACTTGCCGGTAATAAGATTGAACTAGGTATGATGATACTGACGATTGAATCTCGGGAAAGTAACATACCGATGACAAAGGGAACAACGTATGTTGTTATGCGGTTTGACCGATAAAGATCTTCGTATAATATGTAGGAGCCAATATGAGCATCCAGGTTCTGCTGTTGGTTATGGACCGGAGATGTGTCTCGGTCATGTCTACATAGTTCTCGAACATGTAGGGTCCGCACGCTTAACGTTCGATGACGATTTGTATTATGAGTTATGTGATTTGATGTACCGAAGGTTGTTCGGAGTCCCGGGTGAGATCACGGACATGACGAGGAGTCTCGAAATGGTTGAGACCTAAAGATTGATATATTATAGGGCTATATTTGGACATCAGAAAGGTTCCGAGTGATTCGGGTATTTTTTTAGAGTACCGAAGAGTTACGAAAATTCATCGGGGGAAGTAGTGGGCCTTAATTGGCCATAGGGAAAGGAGAGAAGGGCCTCAAGGGTTAGCCCCCCCCCCCATGGCAAGTTCGAATTGGACTAGGGAGGGGCGGCACCCCCCCCCCTCTTTCTTTCCTTCTCCCTCTCCTACTCCTTCCCTCTCTCCCCTCTTGGAAAAGGAAGGGGACTCCAACTAGGATTGGGAATCCTAGTTGGACTCCCGCTATAGGCGCGCCCCTCCTAGGCCGGCCTCCTCCTCCTACCTTATATACATGGGCAAGGGCCACCCCAAAGGCACTCCAAGATTTGTCTTAGCCGTGTGCGGTGCCCCCCTCCACAGTTACACACCTCAGTCATATCGTCGTAGTGCCTAGGCGAAGCCCTGCGCCGGTAACTTCATCATCACCGTCGCCACGCCATCGTGCTGACGGAACTCTCCTTCGGCCTCAACTAGATCAAGAGCCCGAGGGACGTCGTCGAGCTGAACGTGTGCTGAACGTGAAGGTGTTGTACGTTCGGTACTTGGATTAGTTGGATCGCAGAGACATTCGACTACATCAACCGCGTTACTAAACGCTTTCGCTTTCGGTCTACGAGGGTACGTAGACACACTCTCCCCTCTCGTTGCTATGCATCTCCTAGATAGATCTTGCATGATCGTAGGTAAATTTTTTGAAATACTGTGTTCCCCAACAGTGGCATCCGAGCCAGGTCTATGTGTAGATGTTATATGCACGAGTAGAACAGAAAGGAGCTGTGGGCATGGGTATATACATATTGCTTGCCATCACTAGTTGTTTCTTGGTTCGGTGGTATTGTTGGATGAAGCAGCCCAGACCGACATTACATGACCGCATTCATGAGACTGGTTCTACCGACGTGCTTTCCACACAGGTGGCTGGCGAGTGTCAGTTTCTCCAACTTTAGTTGAATCAGATTCAATGAATAGGGTTCTTTCTGAAGATCAAAAAGCAATCACTATACCGTGTTGTGGTTTTTGATGCGTAGGCAAGAACGGTTCTTGCTAAGCCCGTAGCAGCCACATAAAACTTGCAACAGCAAAGTATAGGACGTCTAACTTATTTTTGCAGGTCATGTTGTGATGTGATATGGTCAAAACATGATGAGATATAAATTGTTGTATAAGATGGTCATGTCTTGTTGTAGTTATCGGCAACTAGCAGGAGCCTTATGGTTGTCTCTTTATTGCATAAGATGCAAGCGCCATATAATTGCTTTACTTTATCACTATGCGATAGCAATAGTTGCAAAAGCAATAGTTGGCGAGACGACCATGTGACGACACGTTGATAAAGATCAAGATAATGGAGATCATGGTGTCATGCCGGTGACGATGGAGATCATGACGGTACTTTGGAGATGGAGATCAAAGGCACAAGATGATGATGGCCATATCATGATACATATTTTGATTGCATGTGATGTTTATCTTTTATGCATCCTATTTTGCTTAGTACGACGGTAGCATTATAAGATGATCCCTCACTAAATTTCAAGGTATAAGTGTTCTCCCTGAATATGCACTGTTGCGACAATTCATCGGGCCGAGACACCACGTGATGATCGGGTGTGATAAGCTCTATGTTCACATACAACGGGTGCAAGACAGTTTTGCACACGCGGAATACTCGGGTTAAACTTGATGAGCCTAGCATATGCATATATGTCCTCGGAACACTAAGACCGAAAGGTCGAGCATGAATCATATAGAAGATATGATCAACATAGGGATGTTCACCATTGAAAACTACTCCATCTCACGTGATGATCGGACATGGTTTAGTTGATATGGATCACGTGATCACTTAGATGATTAGAGGGATGTCTATCTAAGTGGGAGTTCTTAATATGATTAATTGAACTTGAATTTGTCATGAACTTAGTCCTGGTAGTTTTTGCATATTTATGTTGTAGATCAATAGCTCGCGTATAGCTCCGCTATTTTATTTATGATATGTTCCTAGAGAAAACTATGTTGAAAGATGTTAGTAGCAATGATGCGGACTAGCTCCATCATCTGAGTATTATCCTCATTGCTGCACAAAAGAATTATGTCCTTGATGCACCGCTAGGTGACGGACCTATTGCAGGAGCAGATGCAGACGTTATGAATGTTTGGCAAGCACGGTATGATGACTACTTGATAGTTTAGTGCGCCATGATTTACAGCTTAGAACCGGGACTTCAAAAACATTTTGAACACCACAGAGCATATAAGATGTTCCAAGAGCTGAAGTTGGTATTTCAGACTCATGCCCGAGTCAAGAGGTATGAGACCTCTGACAAGTATTTTGCCTACAAGATGGAGGAGAATAGCTCAACTAGTGAGCATGTGCTCAGAATGTCTGAGTACTACAATCGCTTGAAACAAGTGGGAGTTAATCTTCCAGATAAGATAGCGATTGACAGAGTTTTCACTGTCACCAAGTTACTAGAACTTTGTAATGAACTATAATATCCAAGGGATGACGAAAACGATTGCCGGGCTCTTCGTGATGCTGAAATCGATGAAGGTAGAAATCAACAAAAAACATCAAATGTTGATGGTTGACAAGACCACTAGTTTCAATCAAAGGGCAAAGGATAGAAAGGTAACTTCAAGAAGAATGGCAAACAAGTTGCCACTCCCATGAAGAAGCCGAAAGCTAGACCCAAGCCTGAAACTGAGTGCTTCTACTGCAAAGGAAATGGTCACTGGAAGCGGAACTACTGTCGGTGTCAAAACCGGAAGATCTCGGGTAGGGGGTCCCGAACTGTGCATCTAAGGTCGATGGTAACAGGAGATAGGGGACACAATGTTTTACCCAAGTTCGGGCCCTCTCTATGGAGGTAATACCCTACGTCATGCTTGATTGATCTTGATGAATATGAGTATTACAAGAGTTGATCTACCACGAGATCGTAATGGCTAAACCCTAAAGGTCTAGCTTGTATGGCTATGATAATGAGTATCTCCCCTCCGGACTAAGTCCTACGGTTTATATAGACACCGGGAGGATCTAGGGTTACACAAGGTCGGTTACAAAGAAAGGAATCTACATATTCGTTTGCCAAGCTTGCCTTCCACGCCAAGGAGAGTCCTATCCGGAAACGGGTGTAGTCTTCGATCTTCGTATCTTCACAGCCCATCAGTCTGGCCCATGGCTAACAAGCCGGACGCTCGAGGACCCCTTAGTCCAGGACTCCCTCAGTAGCCCCCGAACTAGGCTTCAATGACAAGGTGTTCGGTGCGCAGATTGTCTTCGGCATTGCAAGGCGGGTTCCGACGACGACTTCCAAGTAATGTATTCGGTTTTCAATTCGAGGTCGCGCCCCTCGGCTTCTGTGCATCGATGACTTCAGCTTCCACATGTCGGGCGAATGCGGACGGTCCGGGTATTTTTTGCAAATAACACCCTGGCCATGCAAGAAAGAGCGTCTATTTAAAGAGATTGGGTCTTAGATCCATTTGGCACCACGCGGAGAAAATCCTTAGATATTGCCAGGAAAAACCATTCCAACATGGCTAGCATTCCCAGCTCCTCCTCCCATTCCGACCCAGAGAAAGGCGAGTGGGAGAGGTGCTCTGTGTCCCATAGTCAATTGACGAAGTTGCAAATGCGGGGATTTCTCCCCCCCCCCCCCACCCCCCCGCCCCTGCGGATCTGATCCATGTTCGAGCAGGGTTGTCTTCCTTCAACGGCAAAACCCAGGCGGAGGATTTCCCCAATACTTCTGCGAGGGAACAAGTGTGCTTCGTCCCCTATCTGCTGAGGGGCGTGGGATTTCCAATTCACCCATTCCTCCGAGGGCTTCTAGAGTATTATGGCCTCCAACTACACAATTTTACCCCAACCTCCATCCTGCACATTGCGGGTTATGTCGCTTTATGCGAACTATTCCTGGGTTGTGAGGCCCATTTTGATATGTGGAGAAGGTTGTTTTCTTGTCCCGCTCAACCACGAGGGATCGATATTTGAAGTGGGCGGGGCCAAAATATGGCGCATTGCTGAGACCGGATACCTATCCGGCACACCAAAGAAAGCTTCCGAAGAGTGGACCTCTGAATGGTTTTATATTGACAATGTCGCTCTTTCCGACTTAGTCCGGATGGGCCTCCCGGAATTTTCAAGTGCTCCTCTTAAAAAACACCATAGCTGGCATCCTCGGAGCCTCGAGGAAGAGGATAGCGCAGATATCAGTCTGCTTCTGGGTAAGATTAAGTTGCTCGCCCAGTCCGGATTGTCAATTGTCGAGGTAATGGCGGTCTCCATAACACGGGGGGTCCAACCACTCCAATATAGAGGGCTACCCATGTGGCATTACAATGGGGAAGACTATGCCTCCTGCTACGGTCGGAAGGGCCCGAAGACTCCCGCCGCTCTGGCCAAAATATTGGCCGAACTGTACAAAGGGAAGCAGGAGGAGTTCACCCGTCTCCAAAATCGAGACGGGTTTTCCATGTACAATTCTCCTAGCTGGGTAAGCTCTAACTCCAATATTCGACTCCTCTCCCTGAATTATTTTTCAAGGGTGGTATATTATTCATTCATGACAGGAATGGCGAAAGGTTGTCGAGGGGATCCATGACCCTGCCCCTCAGCCGGAGAATCACAATCAGGATCTTGACCCTGGATATGAGGAAGATCCGGACATATTCGTGGAGCTCAAAGATGGAGTTTTCTATCAGACGTGCTATGACGGCACGGAAGTACCCATCATCGCCGATTATCCTGGCCCCCTTCCTGTTTCGCATGTAAGTAATCAGGAGACACTTTGTCCGAGAGGGTTTTCTCATTCTTCCTCACTCACTGTTGACCGTCCTGTGCTCAGAAGGGGAGGCGTTTGGCCCATCGTGCTGCCTCGGGGGCATCTCCAGAGAGAGCGACTCCCGCGTCGGGCAGGCCTTCGAAGAGGAAGGCAAACAGAGATACGGCCGGGCCTTCCTTGAAGAGGTATGGGTTTGCAACCATGCTCTTTTTAGCAGTCGCGTCCAACTGTGACTTATATGTTCATTTTGTATCAGGTAAAAGGTTCGACGGACTGTGTCCGGGGACCCGACCAGTCGTACTCCTAATCACCAAGATTCGGTCCCAGCCGAAGAGACGGGGCCCAATATGGGAGTGGCGCCGGACTGTCCTTCTGCCGAGGTTTCGGCAAATATGTCCGTCACCAATTCGGAAGTGGAGAGCGCCATGAATCACCAGCGCCGAAGGGCCGTTTTACAAAATCCCCACTTCTCAAAAGAGGCATTCGGTGCCTTCAGCTCGGCTGATGCATACATCTGAGCTGCTCGAGATGGGCTTAACATAGCCACCGAGCAACATTTGAAAGATGTGCAGGTAAGTTTACCTTGTCCGAATTTGATAACCATGTGCCCGTAGCCCCGAGACTTGAAGCAGTTGGGACAAATGTTTTAAGGATCGTTGTATAACCAGGTTCTTACGGAGAAGAACGACCTGCTAGCCCAAGAGCTGGAGCAGTGCCGGACACAGTTAACTGCTGCTACCACCGAACTGGAAAAGTTCAAGAAGGCGTCCTCTGGTAATATTTCCCTCCATCGAGAAACAAAAAATTATAGGCCAGCTGTATTGCAACTGCTGCTTGTCTCATAACAGGGTCATCAGACCAACTGGGAGAGGAACTGAGGGCTGCTCAAACAAGCGAAAAAGAGGTGAAGAGACAACATGCCGCAGGCGAGCGGTTCTGACCCGAGTCAGAGAGGAGAAAAACAAACTCCAGGATTCAAACACCAAACTAGGTGAAGAACTGAAAGATGTGCGAGCCCAACTAGCCGACTCCGTGAAGGAGAACAAAAAGCTGCGAGGCGGCATATTCAGTATGTGGCCGAATTTATCTTATAACAGTTTGGGTGTACAATTAGCTGATATAGCTGTGATTGCAGGTATGTTGACGGGCCGTCCCGAAGAGGAGGTGTCCGGATCATTAAGTGATCTTCTGCAAGGGCTGTCGCAGTTACACGAGCAAGCTCGGCAGGCAATGCGGAGTGTAGCCAAGGCCTTATGGCCATCCGCCTCCCCTCCAGGGAGTATGGAGAAGCTTGTAGAGCTGTTCAAGGGAGCGCGGCGGCGTATCCAACTATGTAAGATATCGGCCTGCCGAGAGGGTGCGCGTGAGACCTGGGCCATGGTAAAAACACGGTATACCAAGATGGATCCGAATCACATGGCCCGGGTCGGACCGCTAGGGTCAAATGGGGAAGAAATTCTTGTCAGATTAGTATATGACCAAGTAGAGGTGGCCGCGAGATATTCCCAGCATGATTGTAAGTTAGACTGCCTGTTGGACGGTATAGAGGAGGAAGTCTTTAAGTCCTAAGTAACTATGTACTTTCCTTCTAGCTGGATTGTAAAAACGATTGCCATGGCCGACCTTTTCGCTTTGACCTCTGGACCCAAAGGTGCGGAGTGTTTCCTAATACCCTAGCGGTAAAATATACCAGGGTATGCATGGGAACCAGGCGTAGGGGTCATAGTTGCTTGAACAGACAATGTGTATCTGGCTAGTTATGTTATATTACATTATGTAAGAAACGTCTTCCAGAGAGAATAGTTCCGTTAAGGGTTCCTTTCCCTGGGTGTGCATGCGTTTAATGTGCATGTCCGAACTATGATTGAAAATATCGTAGAGTAAGTAACTTCTGGGGTTTCACAATGGAGTGAATGTGGAAACATCTTTAATTCACCGACCGAATATTCCCTTAAGAATGCTAGCTTTCGGCTTCACCCAGTCTGAGATACACATCAGGAAGACCCGGCAGTAACAATCGCAGAGGCGCTCCCTTTATGCCCTAGCCGAACTAACGGGAATGTAGGGCATAAGCACATGAGCCAGGCAACCCAGCTTGGCCAAAACTTAAGTCATATCGATGCATATAATGGCGAAGAAAAGGTACATATGGGAAGAACGCATGTGTGGTGAGCATGATGCTCGAAGAATAATAGAAAGCTTCTCTACAAGAAGCCCCCAGGTATAATGGGCGTACATATTTGGAGACGTACGCATCAGGGGAGCATGGTCTAGCCGTACTAAAGCCGTAGGGCTAAAGAGCAAAACGAAAAGAGAGAAAAATGAAAAGAGAGAAAAAATAACGTTGATAACAGGAGGAAGGAGACAAACATAGAGTTCGGCGCTAGGCATAGAATTGTCGGAGTCTGGCCGCATTCCAGGGGTTCGGCTCCAAGTGATTGTCTGACGCATCACGCAGGCGGTATGCCCCTCTGGTGAGAACTTCGTCAATGATGAAGGGACCCTCCCACTTGGGCTTTAGTTTGTCCTTTTTCTTCTCCGGCAGGCGTAGAACGAGTTCACCAATGTTATAAGTCTTGGCCCACACTTCTCTGCTTTGATACCTGCGAGCCTGTTGTTGATAAAATGCAGAACGGGCTTTTGCGATGTCGCGCTCCTCCTCCAGGGCATCTAAGCTGTCCTGCCGATCAAGCTCAGCCTCTCTCTCTCTCTCTTCGTACATGCGCACTCGAGGTGAGTCATGAATAATGTCGCAGGGTAACACTGGTCTCGCACCGTACACCATGAAGAAAGGTGTATATCCAGTAGTGCGGTTGGGGGTGGTCCGCAGCCCCCAGAGTACGGAGTCAAGTTCCTCCACCCAGTGCTTGTCTGATTCTTTCAAAGACCGCACTAGTCTAGGTTTGATGCCGCTCATCATAAGACCATTAGCCCGTTCGACTTGACCGTTCGTCTGCGGGTGATAGACAGAGGCGTAATCGAGCTTAA
Source organism: Triticum dicoccoides (assembly GCF_002162155.2). Lineage (NCBI taxonomy): Eukaryota > Viridiplantae > Streptophyta > Magnoliopsida > Poales > Poaceae > Triticum > Triticum dicoccoides. Next base: position 182,437,733 of record NC_041382.1, on the reverse strand, counting down.
TGCCCAGATTAGCACACCAAGTTTTCACTTCATCGGCTATGAAATTGGAGCCATTATCGGTGATGATGCTATGTGCAACACCATAACAGTGTACCACGCCGAATATGAAATCTATTATCGGCCCCGCCTCGGCCGTTTTGACTGGTTTGGCCTCTATCCACTTAGTGAATTTATCCACCATGACCAGCAGATACTTTCTCTTATGGCTTCCTCCTTTAAGGGGTCCGACCATATCGAGTTCCCAGACCGCAAAAGGCCAAGTGATGGGGATTGTTTGTAAGGCAGTGGGGGTGTCGGTGTCAAAACCGGCGGATCTCGGGTAGGGGGTCCCGAACTGTGCGTCTAGGCCGGATGGTAACAGGAGGCAAGGGACACAAAGTTTTACCCAGGTTCGGGCCCTCTCGATGGAGGTAAAACCCTACACCCTGCTTGATTAATATTGATGATATGGGTAGTACAAGAGTAGATCTACCACGAGATCAGAGAGGCTAAACCCTAGAAGCTAGCCTATGGTATGATTGTTGATGTGTATGTTGTCCTACGGACTAAAACCCTCCGGTTTATATAGACACCGGATAGGGTTAGGGTTACATAGAGTCGGTTACAATGGTAGGAGATCTGAACATCCGTATCGCCAAGCTTGCCTTCCACGCCAAGGAAAGTCCCTTCCGGACACGGGACGGAGTCTTCAATCTTGTATCTTCATAGTCCAGGAGTCCAGCTGAAGGTATAGTTCGGCTATCTGAACACCCCCTAATCTAGGACTCCCTCAGTAGCCCCTGAACCAGGCTTCAATGACGACGAGTCCGGCGCACAGATTGTCTTTGGCATTGCAAGGCGGGTTCCTCCTCGAAGTACTTTATAGAAGATTTTAAACACAAAGATAGTGTCCGGCTCTGCAAAATAAGTTTTCCACATATTGCCATAGAGAGAATAATATTTACACAAATCTAATCTGCTGACGTATTCCGTAGTGCGACACACCACGACCAAGCTTTTATCCGAGTCGTTTCATTATCCCACCTCAGGGCGTCATGAGAGGCGGTTTCCTTGGCACGTCTTCTCAAAGCAGAGATCGTGTCCCCTTATTCCGGGATTCTCATCAATACGGGCATGGGTAACCCAACCGCGCCTTTGATTACGGCCCTTGGAGATAAGCGAGTTTTACCAGGCTGGTGGGGACATGTAGTTGCGTCCACCCATATAAGGGGATAAGGATCCACCTTTTCACCCACGCCTTCTTCCTCCTTTGCCTATCCATTCTTGCGCACTCGAGCTCCAGCGCCCAAGTCCGCACTACCACCTCAACCTTCTCCAGTCATGTCCGGAGCGGGAGGCAAGTGGATGGTCTCCTCCGTCACGGAGGGACACATCAAAAAGCTGAGGAAGGCCGGATATCTAGCTAGCGACATCGCGCACCAGCTTCCCGAAAAGGGGCAGCTTATCCCCACTCCTAGGCCCCATGAGAGGGTGGTATTCCTCCCCCATTTCCTCCGCGGATTGGGCTTCCCTCTACATCCATTTGTCCGGGGGCTCATGTTCTACTACGGCCTGGATTTCCATGATCTGGCGCCGAACTTCGTCCTCAACATCTCGGCGTTTATCGTCGTGTGTGAGGCGTTCCTCTGCATCTGCCCCCATTTCGGCCTATGGCTTAAGACTTTCAATGTCAAGCCAAAGGTGGTGCGCGGCAGCCAGGCGGAGTGCGGCGGTGCCATGGTTGGCAAGATGGCCAACGTCCTGTGGCTCGAGGGCTCCTTTGTGGAGACCCTGAAGGGGTGGCAATCATGGTGGTTTTACGTCACCGAGCCACGCGACGCCGAATGGGTCGCACCCCCTGAGTTTCGATCCGGCCCCCCTACGCGGCTCACCTCCTAGAAGGAGACAGGCCTGTCTTGGGGTAAAAAAGGAGAGCTGACCGGACTCCAAACATGCATCCAAATCCTGGTGGACAAGAAGCTCAAGCTTGTCAACGTAGTCCAGGTTATGCTCATCCGCCTGATCCTCCCGTGTCAACGACGGGCCTACAACCTGTGGGAGTTCGACCCGGTGCAGCATCGAAATCTAAACAGGCTCTTTGACACAACGTACGAAGATTCCTGGAGGATGCTTTTCAAAGGCGCCGAGGCTCCCGCATCCGCTATCGAGGATCGCTGATTCAGTACTCAGCATCACGCTCATGCGGTAAGCTGTTTTTGTCCTTTTACAGGGTATCAGTTTTTCATAGTTTGACTCTATGCAGGATCTAAGCTCCCTTATCTTTGACAGGATTGGGAGGTGACGTCCGGACAGATCAACTGTCCGGCTCCTTTGCCCGAAGGCCCAGCGGACGCTCGCTTGGCGAAGCTGCTGGTTCTGGCACCCTATGTGGTGCCGGAGAAGAAGGCCACAAAAAGGGCCACGGGGACTCGAAAGAGTGCCCAGCGCCAGGAGGTGTCGGATTCATCATCCGACGGTCCCGAAGCGCCTTCCTCTCGTGAAGACGAGGAGGAAGAAGAAGAGACCTCTCCCCCTCCAGCGGGAGGAGAGAAGAAAAGGAAGGCCGCCCTCTCTGAGGAGGCCGGAGGGTCCAAGAAGGGGAAAACCCTTCCTCCGAACTACTCCAACGATGCCGACGATGGCGGAGAGGAGTGGCAGCCGAGGGCCAAGCCCCTGGCAAAATCGTAAGTATCCGTATACCGGAGTAATTCATAGTATCCGTTTATTGCACAGCTTTCCCTTATGTCGAACATGCTTATGCAGCCCACCCAAAGACCGGCTCGACGCGTCGTCGAGCGGCTCACTGGACTCGTCGGATGTGAACTCGCTTCCGACGGCTTCCTCCCCCCGCCCTATGGACGACACCGAGGTGTTGTCCCAATAGGTTCCAAGCAGGGAGGAGGTGGTCCCGGAGGCGCCGCAAGGCGACCTCCCGGACTCCAGGAGTAAAGGGGATGAAACCCCCCAGGGCTCCAAGTCCGGTTCTAGGCCGGACACCGCTCCGGAACCTTCAAGGGTTCCGGAGTCCGGCGGGGGACCTCCTTCCAAGAGGAGCAAGTCCACCATGCCGGTGACCCCCGTCCACCCGGAGGTGCCGGACAATATGTTGGAGGCGCTCCAAGGAGCCTCCATCGACGAGGAGCACCGTGCTATTATGAGTGCGGTGGTCCAGAAGGTTTAGTCCGCCAAGAGCGGACTGACTGAAGCTTGTACTAGCCTTTTGACAGGCTTTGAGGTAAGTAAATAATGTGTAAATAATATTACCGCATAGACAGTAGCCCCTGATGCTCTGTTGGGCGTTCGGGAAGAAAAGCCGAATAGAGGATCAAAAAAATTCGCAGGAGTCTAACAAAAGGAGTCAATATGCGTGTGCAGGCTTCTCTGCTGGCGTCCGCCGTACTTACTGCGGAAGTGGACACGCTGAAGCAGAGCCTCGAGAAGTCCGAGCAAGAGCTCGGGCGTGCCAAGAAGCAGCTCGAGGAGAAGGAAGGTAAGAAATACCTTGGTTGAATATGTATATAAAAAAGGTGCAATTGCAAGAAATGACAGGATTAACATGGCTATTGTAGGGGCCACATCTGAGGTGGCGACCCTTAAGCAAGCGCTGCTCGAGGCCGAGAAGAGTGCGGCCGCGGAGTGCACTGAGCGGGAGAGGTATGAGGCCGAGGTTGGCAAGGTGCGGCAAGAGCTCCAGGTTCTCATGAAGAAACATGAGAGTTTGGAGCTTGACTCGAAGACGCAAGCGTCGGAGCTTGCGGAGGCTATTGAAAATGCCAAGTCTGCCAAGGCCGAATCCCAGAAGACCCTCCAGGAGTTGGATGAGGTGAAGAAAATAGCGGCGGGTAAGGCATTCTTTATGCAAAGTAAACACATAAACGTGAGTTACTTGATACATACCCGAATCCGGAGCTCTCCAGGGGCATTTGCAGATCTTCCCTGGAGTGTATCCGATGCCGCCGCATTCTATCGAGCCGAGGAGGGCAGCTCGACAGAGAAGGTGTTCTGGTCTCAATATGCTGAGGCCGGACACCCCGTGCCCCTGAGCGACCAGCTGAAACAACTGGTCGAGCTCCACAAGGCGGCCGAACAGGCCATGAAGGGCCTCCTAGTTCGGCTGTGGCCTAGAGAGGCTCTGCCTGGGAGCTATTTTGGGCTGGTGCGGCGGCTGGTGGAGGCCTGTCCAAGGCTCGAAGTCATCATGCACTCCGTCTGTATTGAAGGTGCCCGTAGGGCCTTTGCCCGCGCTAAGGTGCACTGGGGCAGGCTGGATGCGGAGAAGCTTGTGAAGGACGGGCCACCAGCGGGGAAAGAGCATCGCAAGCCCGAAAATTACTATAAGGATGTTCTGAAGGGTGCCCGCCTTGTGGCGGATGAATGTACTAGGGATGTAATTTTTGAGTAAAACTCGCTCGTTTTTGTCCTGTGCGCTGAAAAATTGTTCATATGCGCTGAGCAATGCTGCTTGAATTTAAAATATTACCTTCTGTGCGCCTGTTTATCAATACTGAGTGATGGCGAGTCGTCGGCTTCTGCCCCCTTGCCACTAGTGCTGGGGTGTTCGGGGATAAATCTGGGTGCTCTTTTTTCCATGTTTGGGTCCTTCGAGGGAGGTGCTCAGCCCGACGAACGAGGCAATCGGACTATAATGCGTGAACACTCTCACTTAGCCATAGAATTCTATAATTTTAAATTTCGGTGAAGCCCCTAGTATTCGGAAGACTGAGTTCGGGGCGCTGTCCACGCCTTGGCCGGACAGAGCCGACTCGTCGCCCTAAGCGGCATAAGTCTTTAGGGACTAAAAAAAACCTCTTGAACAGCGACCAGCTCTCGCTTCATCATGACAGTCAGTTTTAGCTTTCTCCACTGAGGTGCTCGGCCCAGCTCAACTGGGGCACAATCGCAGTGGTTCTCCTAGTGCTACCTTAGCCGATATAGCGGAACATAAGGCACCAAAACATAGGAGTCGGGCAAACCCAACTATTGACCCAAGACATGATTCGGAGCCGATGCATATAATGCTATAAGTTTGGGGTGCCGCACTTGTGAAAGTGTTCGGACTTCTCACACCATATTGAGGGGTGCTAAAAGCCCCTGGCGTATTTTGGCCATACCAAGTTGTATGGGTGCAACATGTCGTTAAGGAACATTTATTTATAAAAAGATAGTGCAAAAATAGACAAAAGCTATGCATTGTTTATTAGAAATAGCTGCGATCAAAGCAGAACAATACAAGTAATGCGATAAACGAAAAGTTGGACTATTTAACATGTCTGCTCCAGGGGCAAGCTGCGGAATAGTATGCGAAACAGGTATACTGCTCGTGATAGAGACCACCTGGGATTTCCGTAATGCGGCATGGCTTGTCTGCTTCCCTGGTTCTTGCATCGTTTGTGCGGCAATTGAACTGCCGAACAAGCCTTCCGAAGAGTAGAGTCCTGGAAGTAAGAGAAAAGTAAAAAATTGGCAGCCCCTGGTGCGGTTTAAGCCGTGTTTTGGGCATGCCGTGATGGTGCCCTTCCCCCTATGCCCATGGTATTTCTAGAGCGTAATTATGTACGCGAAGTATTAGCGTCGCCTTTTTGCTAGGGTTGGGGTTGGGGTGGTATTGCTACGCCTGCTCGGAACGTGCTAGGAGGTCTTGTTGTAGGTTACTCCGGGTGCGCTTGACGGTGTTCGGACGTTTAATGGCCGTACTAGAGAACTTCCTGGAGAGGCTGCTTTGTACTTCCGCTGCAAGGGCCGCCGTGTGCTCCTCCGTTCGGAGGGAGCGTTCGGTGTTTCCATTAACCGTAATTACTCCACGAGGGCCTTGCATCTTGAGCTTAAGGTATGCGTAGTGCGGTACCGCATTGAATTTGGCGAATGCGGTTCGTCCGAGCAGTGCATGATAGCCACTGCGGAATGGGACTATGTCGAAGACCAATTCCTCGCTTCGGAAATTATCCGGGGATCTGAAGACCACTTCAAGTGTGACTGAGCCTGTACATTTGGCCTCTACACCTGGTATTATGCCTTTAAAGGTCGTTTTGGTGGGCTTAATCCTTGAGGGATCGATGCCCAATTTTCGCACTGTATCCTGGTAAAGCAGGTTCAGGCTGCTGCCGCCGTCCATGAGGACTCTAGTGAGATGAAATCCATCAATAATTGGGTCTAGAACCAATGCGACAAATCCGCCATGACGGATGCTAGTGGGATGGTCTCTTCGATCAAAGGTGATCTGGCAGGAGGACCATGGGTTGAACTTTGGGGCGACTGGCTCTACCACATATACGTCCCTTAACGCGCGCTTCCGCTCCCTTTTTGGGACATGGGTGGCGTATATCATGTTCACCGTCCGCACTTGTGGGGGGAAACCCTTCTGTCCATTGTTGTTCGGCGGCCGGGGCTCCTCGTCGTCGTCGCTATGCAGCCCCTTGTCTTCATTGTCGGTGCTTAACTTGCCTGCCTGCTTGAACACCCAACAATCCCTGTTGGTGTGATTGGCTGGCTTTTCGGGGGTGCCATGTATTTGGCACAAGCGGTCGAGTATTTGGTCCAAGCTGGACGGCCCCCTAGGATTCCTTTTGAATGGCTTTTTCCGCTGACCGGATTTAGAGCCTCTGAATCCGGCATTAACTGTCGTATTCTCAGCATTGTCGCCGTTAATGTGGCGCTTCTGCTTGTTGCGACGCGACCTGCCACTAATGTCCCCGGTGTCCGAACTACCAGGGTTCTTGGTCATATTGTTGCTACGAGCAAGCCAGCTGTCTTCTCCCGCGCAAAAGCGGGTCATGAGTGTCATGAGTGCTGCCATAGATTTCGGCTTTCCCTGTCCAAGGTGCCGGGCCAGCCACTCGTCACGGATATTGTGCTTGAAGGCTTCTAGGGCCTCAGCATCCGGACAGTCGACTATTTGATTTTTCTTTGTTAGGAACCGTGTCCAGAATTGCCTGGCCGATTCCTCTGGCTGCTGAATTATGTGACTGAGGTCATCGGCGTCTGGGGGTCGCACATACGTGCCCTGGAAATTGTCGAGGAATGCGGCTTCCAGGTTCTCCCAACAACTGACTGATCCTGTTGGCAAGCTGTTGAGCCAATGCCGAGCTGGTCCTTTAAGCTTGAGTGGGAGGTATTTGATGGCGTGAAAATCGTCGCCGTGGGCCATGTGGATATGAAGGAGATAATCCTCGATCCATACCGCGGGGTCTGTTGTGCCATCATATGATTCGATGTTTACGGGTTTGAAACCCTCGGGGATTTTATGATCCATTATTTCGTCTGTAAAGCACAGTGGGTGTGCGACGCCTCTGTACTGGGCGATATCATGACGTAGCTCCAATGAGTTTTGTCTACTGTGTTCGGCCCTGCCGAATTTGTGGCCGGCATGACAGTTACCGTCTCGAGCCGTGGGGTGCCCACGCGATCCGTAGATCGATCGTGTTTGCCCTGCCTTGTCCTCCAACATGTCTTGTAAGTCTGGCGCATATTCCCGTGCCTTGGTACGGGGTGCGGCTTGAGTGGAGGGCCGGGAGGCCTCTCTGTCGCGGCCACGAGGTGGCCGTTCGGCCGCATCAAGTGCTTCCTCCTCTAATTGGGGTAGCAACCTGCACTTTGGGTAACTCTTGGAGGGGCGTTCGAGTTTATGCTCTTCGGCTGCAAGGACTTTGGTCCATCTGTCAACCAGCAAATCTTGATCAGCTCGGAGCTGTTGCTATTTTTTCTCGAGGCTTCTTGCCGTGGCCATAAGCCTCCGTTGGAAACGCTTTTGCTCAACGGGATCCTCTGGCACGATGAATTCGTCGTCGTCGAGGCTTGCCTCGTCTTCGGAGGGAGGCATATAATTATCGTCCTCGACCTCTTTGTCTGCCGCTCTCTCATGAGGGCTGGTTTCTCCATCCTCCTGTGCTAAACCTTGCTGGAGGGGATTTTCTTGGGCACTCTCCGGAGTATTATTATCTCCCGTGCTGGAATCACCATTTTTGTGTTGGCGGGATTTTGAGCGGCGCCGCTGACGCCGGCGCTTGGGATGTTTCTTGGAGGGGTCATCCTCCGCTGTTCCATCGCCCTCTCCCTCTTTTGGGGTGTCCACCATGTATATGTCATATGACGAGGTGGCTTTCTAGGGCCTAGTAGGCGCTGGTTCTTCATCATCTCCTTCATCGGCGTCCATACCGTCGATGTCTTCGGAGTCGAAGTCGAGCATGTCGGTTAAGTCGTCGATAGTGGCTACAAAGTGGGTGGTGGGTGGGTTTTGAATTTCTTCATCGTCCGTACCCCAACCTTGCTGACCGTAGTCTGGCTAGGGCTCTCCTGATAAAGAGAGAGACTTCAGTGACTTCAGGATATCGCCGAAAGGCGAGTGCTGAAAGACATCCGCGGCTGTGAACTCCATGATCGGCACCCAATCGGATTCGATCGGCAGGGGCGCGGAGGGTTCGGAGTCCGGAGAAGAATCTGGCTCCATGGAGTCACGAGTCTCGCAGAGTACGGGGCTGGTGTTCGGCTCAACCGTCGTTGGGATCACAGCCCCCGAGGTGGCGTCCAACCACCCATCCTCGATCGGCGCGGTTGGCTCCGGACTAAGGGTCGGAGCCGATGCGGGTGCAGCCTCCAGGGCACTGTTCGGCGGCAGAGCTAGATCATGCTCGTCGTGACAGTGCGGCGTGCTTGGCGGTGGTTCAAATCCGCTGAAGATCAAGTCCCCGCGGATGTCAGCCGTGTAGTTTAAATTTCCAAATCTGACCTGACGGCCAGGGGCGTAGCTCTCGATCTGCTCTAGATGGCCAAGTGAATTGGCCCGTAGTGCGAAGCCGCCAAAGACGAAGATCTATCCAGGGAGCGATGCCTCACCCTGGACTGCATCGCCATTGATGACCTAGGAGCCATCGGGCCTGACGACGACGGCACAGAGGAACTCTCAATGAAAGCACCAATGTCGGTGTCAAAACCGGCGGATCTTGGGTAGGGGGTCCCGAACTGTGCTTCTAGGCCGGATGGTAACAGGAGGCAAGGGACACAAAGTTTTACCCAGGTTTGGGCCCTCTCGATGGAGGTAAAACCCTACGTCCTGCTTGATTAATATTGATGATATGGGTAGTACAAGAGTAGATCTACCACGAGATCAGAGAGGCTAAACCCTAGAAGCTAGCCTATGGTATGATTGTTGATGTGTATGTTGTCCTACGGACTAAAACCCTCCGGTTTATATAGACACCGGATAGGGTTAGGGTTACATAGAGTCGGTTACAATGGTAGGAGATCTGAACATCCATATCGCCAAGCTTGCCTTCCACGCCAAGGAAAGTCCCTTCCGGACACGGGACGGAGTCTTCAATCTTGTATCTTCATAGTCCAGGAGTCCGGCTGAAGGTATAGTTCGGCTATCCGAACACCCCCTAATCCAGGACTCCCTCAGGGGGCATATGGCTTTGGTTGGCGAAGAGTTGGCATCCGACACAATGTTGGACAAGGTCCTGTGCATCTGCTCAGGCCGTCGGCCAATAAAACCCTGTATGGAAGGCCTTTCTAACAAGGGTCCGAGCTGCGGTGTGGTGCCCGCTGAGACCTGCATGAATCTCAGCCAGAAGTTGTCGCCCCTCCTCTTCGGAGATACATCTTTGAAGGACTCCGCTAGCGCTTTTCTTATAGAGCTCTCCGTCATGAACCTTATAGGCCTTCGAACGCCGGACAATGCAGCGGGCCTCATTCTGATCCTTGGGAAGCTCCTTCTTATTAAGGTAGGCCAGGAATGGTTCGGTCCATTGGGCAATGACTGCCATAATGAGATGGGCCGATGGTGTTATTTCGGTGGTTCAGCCTCCGACGATATCGGTGTGTTCGGAATCTGGGGTTGTGTTCAGATCCGGACTAGTGTTGCCGCCCTCCCCCTGCCACACCACGGATGGCTTAAAAGCCTTTCCAGAAAAATGTTAGGTGGGACGGGGTCGCGCTTAGGGCCTATGCGAGCAAGAACGTCCGCCGCTTGATTACTTTCTTGGGCCACATGATGGAACTTGAGTCTCTCAAACCGAGCCGGCATTTTTAGGACAACATTACGATAAGCTGCCATCTTCGGGTCTTTGGCATCGAAGTCTCCATTTATTTGAGATATTGCGAGGTTTGAGTCCCCGCACACTTCCAGGCGCTATATGCCCATGGAGACGGCCATCCGGAGACCATGCAATAAGGCCTCGTATTCGGCTGCCTTATTGGAGTCTGTGTATAGTATTTGGAGTACATACTGAACGACGTCTCCAGTATGGGACACTAAAACGACGCCCGCTCCTAGTCCTGCCAGCATTTTGGAGCCATCGAAATACATACCCCAATTGGAATATGTGTCATACTCTTTAGGGAGTTCGGCCTTTGTCCATTCGGCGACGAAGTCAGCCAGTACTTGGGATTTAATAGCTCGACGTGGTTTATATGTAATGTCAAATGGGAGGAGCTCAATGGCCCATTTGGCAATCTGGCCTGTGGCATCGCGGTTGTTTATTATGTCATTGAGTGGTACTTCGGAAGCCACCGTGATCAAACACTGCTGGAAGTAGTGTCGGAGCTTTCAGGATGCCATGAAGACCGCGTATGCTATCTTTTGATAATGGGGGTACCGGGAATTGCATGGTGTAAGGACAGTGGATACGTAGTATACTGGCTTCTGAAGCGGGAATTTGTGTCCGTCCTATTCTCATTCAACGACGAGTACGGCGCTCACCACCTGATGTGTTGCCGATATGTATAGCAACATGGGTTCGCTGACGTTTGGTGCGGCCAGGATTGGGTTGCTCGCTAGAAGGGTTTTTATTTCTTCCAGTCCGGCTGTTGCCGCAGCCGTCCACTCAAAGTGATCGGTTTGCTGTAGAAGACGATAGAGTGGCAGTGCCTTTTCTCCCAATCTGGAGATAAAGCGGCTTAGAGCTGCCAAGCAACCCGCGAGTTTTTGGACTTGTTTAAGGTCTGTTGGTGTAGCCAATTGTGACAGAGCTCGGATTTTGGCTGGATTTGCTTCAATTCCTCTATTGGAAACGATGAAGCCCGGCAGCTTTCCTGCGGGGACGCCAAAAACACACTTTTCCGGATTGAGCTTAATGTCATATGCGCAGAGGTTGTCAAATGTGAGGCATAGGTCGTCTATTAGTGTTTCGACGTGCCTCGTCTTGATTACGACGTCATCCACATAGGCTTCAACTGTCTTTCCAATCTATTTCTCCAGGCATGTTTGGATCATGCGTTGATAAGTAGCGCCAACGTTCTTGAGTCCGAAGGGCATGGTGTTGAAGCAGAATGGCCCATATGGGGTGATGAATGCTGTTGTGGCTTGATCGGACTCCTTCATTTTAATTTGATGGTATCCGGAATATGCGTCAAGGAAGCATAATGAGTCGTGTCTTGCGGTAGCATCAATGATCTGGTCAATGCGGGGGAGGGGCAAGGGATCCTTAGGGCAAGCCTTGTTGAGGTCTTTGAAATCGATGCACAGGCGCCAGGACTTGTCCTTCTTTGGAACCATCACCAGGTTTGCCAGCCAGCCCGGATGTTTTATTTCTCTAATGAATCATGCCTCGATTAGCTTGGCTAGCTCTTCCCCCATAGCTTAACGTTTGGGTTCAGAAAAGCGCCGCAGTGTTTGCTTGACCGGTTTATATCCCTTCAATATAATGAGGCTGTGTTCGGCCAACTCGCGTGGGATTCCTGGCATATCAGAAGGGTGCCAGGTGAATATATCCCAATTTTCGCGCAGGAACTCTCATAGCGCGGCGTTAACCGTTGGGTCTAGTTGTGCTCCAATGGATGATGTCTTCTTGGGGTCCGTTGGAATGGACTTGGAATTTGACTATTTCTTCTGCTGGTTTGAAGGAGGTGGATTTGGGTCGTTTGTCTAGGACCACATCATCCCTGTCCACCATGGAGCGCAGCGCGGTTAATTCTTTGGCCGTGAGGGCTTCAGATAATGCCTCGAGGGCCAGGGGTGCGTTTTTATTCTCGGCGCGGAGTGATATGTCCGGATCACTAGCTAGAGTGATTATACCGTTGGGCCCAGGCATCTTAAGCTTCATGTATCCATAATGGGGTACCGCTTGGAAGCGCATAAATGCATCTCGCCCTAAGAGGGCGTGATATCCGCTATTGAAAGGGGCCACTTGGAAGGTTATTTCTTCGGACTGATAGTTCTCCGGTGTGCCGAATACCACATCGAGTGTTATTTTTCCCGCACACCGTGCCTCCCAACTAGGAATTATTCCTTGGAAGGTCGTGTTGCTTTGTTCGATGCGGCTCCTGTCTATTTCCATTTTTTGTATTGTATCCTCATAGATGAGGTTTAGTCCATTGCCGCCGTCCATGAGAACCTTGGTGAGCCGAAAGCCGTCCAGAATTGGGCTGACGACCAAGGCGGCTGGTGCTCGGACTGTCCTGTATTTTGGCTTGTCGCCAGCATTAAAGGTTATCGCTGTGTCGTTCCAAGGGTTTATTGTTGCAATCTGGCAGACCTTGGTGAGTTCACGGAGTGCCCTTTTGCGCCTATTGTTTGAGGCAAATGTCTCGAAGACCATCAATACTTTGAGGTCGTCGTCTTCTGGGGGTGTTGCTCTGGGGTATTCCTGGTGAGGATATCTTCACAGCTCTTGGCCACCTGCCAGAGTATCCAACATGCTCTAAGGCTGTGGGTTGGTATGCTATCCGGTGTTGTGTGTATTTTGCATGGCCCGTCGAGCCATCCTTCCAGAACAGTCCCGCGCCCCATAACGGGCCTGTGTTTCTTTACCATTTGTCCCGGCGTGCCATGAGGGTGCGCCCTATTCGTCTGAACGAGGGGTTGAGTGGGGACTGATGGTCCCCACCGTGCTGCCTGAGTTTTCCAGGCGCTTTCCATTGCGATGTACTTCTGCATGATAGTTGCCAAGTCAGCAAAGTGTAATATGTGACGGCGGTTGATGGCATTGAGGATTCCCTTGTCCGTGCAATTGTTGCGAAACGATGAGATCGCGTCTTCGTCGCGGCAATCTTTGATCTTGTTTTTGACAAGGAGGAATCTGGCCCAAAAGTGGTGGACTGTTTCCTGAGATTGCTGCTGCGTGCTCAAGAGAGCGCTTATGTCTGGGTGGGTGGGTGGAATTAAATCCGAACCCTGACCCAATTTTGGGTCCGGAGTCCTAAGATCTTCCGGACTTAGTGGTTCGAGCTCCGGGATATCAACTGATTTTTGGAGCTTATCGTCCAATTCTATGTTCGGAGGACAAGGCATGTCTTTCTGCCGGTAGGTGTCTGGCTTCTCGAGGTCGGATATCCGAACGTAGTTCGTCCTCAATATAGAGGAAGATTTATCTTGCTCCTCGACTACTGCTATCTGGTGGGTGATCGGTGGATATTTAATTTCTCTCTGGTCGGGTTTAAGCCCAATCCGATCGTAGTCTGTAGCGACCCCCAAGGTGGCAATGCGATCTAGGTGTTTGTTTAAATACGATAACTCTGTCGGATCCATCCGTTTGGCGTATTCAGAATCAACGCAGAGGCAATTTTCGATGACTCGAGAGGTCATCATCGTCGGCTCAAGGGCCGAACGGACGGTCATGATAAAACCGCCCAGCCGAAGGGTTTGGCCTGAGGCCAGAGCTCCTCCGGAGGTGATAGTTTCCTTGACAATAAGTCGAGCCATCAACCCTTTCGACGACGGCACAGTGGAACTCTCAATGAAAGCACCAATGTCGGTGTCAAAACCGGCGGATCTCGGGTAGGGGGTCCCGAACTGTGCATCTAAGGTCGATGGTAACAGGAGACAGGGGACACAATGTTTTACCCAGGTTCGGGCCCTCTCTATGATCTTGATGAATATGAGTATTACAAGAGTTGATCTACCACGAGATTGTAATGGCTAAACCCTAAAGGTCTAGCTTGTATGGCTATGATAATGAGTATCTCCCCCTCCGGACTAAGTCCTCCGGTTTATATACTGGGAGGATCTAGGGTTACACAAGGTCGGTTACAAAGAAAGGAATCTACATATTCGGTCCCCAAGCTTTCCTTCCACACCAAGGAGAGTCCTATCCGGACATGGGGGCAGTCTTCGGTCTTCGTATCTTCACAGCCCATTAGTCCGGCCCATGGCTAACAGGTCGGACGCTCGAGGACCCCTTAGTCCAGGACTCCCTCAACTACCCCAAATACTTGGCGGATAAGAAGGATGGCAAAGTGAACAAAAGTATATATGATATACATGTTATTGATGTGTACTTTACTAGTGTTCATAGTAGCCCCTGGTTATTTGATACTGTTTCAGTAGCTATGATTAGTAACTTGAAATAGGAGTTACAGAATGAACAGAAACTAGTTGAGGGCGAGGTGATGATGTGTGTCGGAAGTGATTCCAAGGTTGATAAGATCACCATCGCACACTCCCTTTACCTTCGGGATTAGTGTTGAACCTAAAATAAATGTTATTTGGTGTTTGCGTTGTGCATAATATGATTGGATCGTGTTTATTGCAACACGGTTATTCATTTAAGTCAAAGAATAATTGTTATTATGTTTACATGAATAAAACCTTCTGTGGTCATACACCCAAGGTGAAAGGTTTATTGAATCTCGATCGTAGTGATACACATATTCATAATATTGAAGCCAAAAGATGCAAGTTAATAATGATAGTGCAACTTATTTGTGGCACTACCGTTTAGGTCATATTGGTGTAAAGCGCATGAAGAAACTCCATGCTGATGGGCTTTTGGAATCACTTGATTATGAATCACTTGATGCTTGCGAACCATGGCTCATGGGAAAGATGACTAACACTCTGTTCTCCGAAACAATGGAGCGAGCAACTGACTTACTAGAAATAATACATACCGATGTATGCGGTCCGATGAGTGTTGAGGCTCGCGGTGGGTATCATTATTTTCTGACCTTCACAGATGATTTGAGCGGATATGGGTATATCTACTTGATGAAATATAAGTCTGAAACATTTGAAAAGTTCAAAGAATTTCAGAGTGAAGTGGAAAATCATCGTAACAAGAAAATAAAGTTTCTACAATCTGATCGTGGAGGTGAATATTTGAGTTATGAGTTTGGTATTCATTTGAAACAATGTGGAATAGTTTCGCAACTCACGCCACCTGGAACACCACAGCGTAATGGTGTGTCCGAACATCGTAATCGTACTTCATTAGATATTGTGTGATCTATGATGTCAATTACTGATTTACCACTATCGTTTTGGGGTTATGCATTAGAGATAGCTACATTCACGTTAAATAGGGCACCATCTAAATCCGTTGAGATGACACCGTATGAACTATGGTTTGGCAAGAAACCTAAGTTGTTGTTTCTTAAAGTTTGGGGTTGCGATGCTTATGTGAAAAAAATTTAGCCTATAAGCTCAAACCCAAATCGTAGAAGTGCGTCTTCATAGGATACCCAAAAGAAACTATTGGGTACACATTCTATCACAGATCTAAAGGCGAGATCTTTGTTGCTAAGAGTGGATCCTTTCTAGATAAGGAGTTTCTCTCAAAAGAAGTGAGTGGGAGGAAAGTAGAACTTGATGAGGTAATTGTACCTTCTCTCGAATTGGAAAGTAGCTCATCACTAAATTCAGTCCCAGTGATGCCTACACCAATTAGTGAGGAAGTTAATGATGATGATCATGAAACTTCAGATCAAGTTACTACCGAACCTCATAGGTTAATCAGAGTACATTCCGCACCAGAGTGATACGATAATCCTGTTCTGGAAGTCATGTTACTAGACCATGACGAACCTACGAACTATGAGGAAGCGATGATGAGCCCAGATTCCGCGAAATGGCTTAAGGCCATGAAATCTGAGATGGGATCCATGTATGAGAACAAAGTATGGACTTTGATTGACTTGCCCGATGATTGGTGAGCCATTCAGAATAAATGGATCTTCAAGAGGAAGACGGACGCTGATAGTAGTGTTAGTATATACAAAGCTCGAATTGTCGCAAAAGGTTTTCGACAAGTTCAAGATGTTGACTACTATGAGATTTTCTCACTCGTAGAGATGCTTAAGTCTGTCTGAATCATGTTAGCAATTGCCACATTTTATGAAATCTGGCAAATGGATGTCAAAACTGCATTCCTTAATGGATTTCTTAAAAAGAGTTGTATATGACGCAACAAGAAGGTTTTGTCAATCCTAAAGGTGCTAACAAAGTGTGCAAGCTCCAGCGATCCATCTATGGACTGGTGCAAGCATCTCGGAGTTGGAATATATGCTTTGATAAAGTGATCAAAGCCTATGGTTTTATACATACTTGCGGTGAAGCCTGTATTTACAAGAAAGTGAGTGGGAGCACTACAGCCTTTCTGATAAGTATATGTGAATGACATATTGTTGATCAGAAATGATGTAGAATTTTTTGTAAAGCGTAAAGGAGTGTTTAAAAGGAGTTTTTCAAAGAAAGACCTTGGTGAAGCTACTTACATATTGAGCATCAAGATCTATAGATATAGAACAAGACGCTTGATAAATTTTTTCAATGAGTACATATCTTGACAAGTTTTTGAAGTAGTTCAAAATGGAACAGTCAAAGAAGGAGTTATTGCCTGTGTTGCAAGGTGTGAAGTTGAGTAAAGACTCAAAAAAATCCGACCATGGTAGAAAATAGAAAGAGAATGAAAAGTCATTCCCTATGCCTCAGCCATAGGTTCTATAAAGTATGCTATGCTGTGTACCAGACCTTTTGTGTACCTCACCAAGAGTTTGGCAAGAGGGTACAATAGTGATCCAAGAGTGGATCACTGGACACCGGTCAAAATTATCCTTAGTGGAATAAGGATATGTTTATCGGTTATGGAGGTGACAAAAAGTCTGTCGTAAAGAGCTACGTCGATGCAAGTTTTGACACCAATCTAGATGACTCTGAGTCTCAATCTGGATACATATTGAAAGTGGGAGAAATTAGCTAGAGTAGCTCCGTGCAGAGCATTGTAGACATAGAAAAATTTGCAAAATACACACGGCTCTGAATGTGGCAGACCCATTGACTAAATTTCTCTCACAAGCAAAACATGATCACTCTTCGGGTGTCAATAACATAGCGATGTGAACTAGAATGTTGACTCTAGTAAACCCTTCGGGTATTAGTCACATGGAGATGTGAACTAATCAAATAAAGATGTGAACTATTGGTGTTAAATCACATGACGATGTGAACTAGATTATTGACTCTAGTGCAAGTGGGAGACTGAAGGAAATATGACCTACAGGCAATAATAAAGTTGTTATTTATATTTCCTTATATCATGATAAATTATTATTATTCATGCTAAAATTGTATTAACCGGAAACTTGAGACATGTGTGAATACATAGACAAATAGAGTGTCCCTAGTATGACTCTACTTGACTAGCTCGTTAATCAAAGATGGTTAAGTTTCCTAGCCATAGACATGAGTTGTCATTTGATGAACGAGATCACATCATTAGAGGATGATGTGATGGTCAAGACCCATCCTTTAGCTTAGCATAAATGATCATTTAGTTTTATTGCTATTGCTTTCATCATGACATATACATGTTCCTCTGACTATGAGATTATGCAACTCCCAAATACCGGAGGAACACCTTGTGTGCTAACAAACGTCACAACGTAACTAGGTGATTATAAAGATGATCTACAGGTGTATCCGATGGTGTTTGTTGAGTTGGCATAGATCGAGATTAGGATTTGTCACTTCGATTGTCGGATAGGTATCTCTGGGCCCTCTCGGTAATGCACATCACTATAAGCCTTGCAAGCAATGTCACTAATGAGTTAGTTGCAGGATGTTGCATTACGGAATGAGTAAAGAGACTTGATGGTAACGAGATTGAACTAGGTATGATGATACCGACGATCGAATCTCGGGCAAGTAACATACCGATGAGAAAGGAAACAACGTATGTTGTTATGCGGTTTGATTGATAAAGATCTTCGTAGAATATGTAGGAGCCAATATCAGCATCCAGGTTACGATGTTGGTTATTGACCGGAGATGTGTCTCGGTCATGTCTACATAGTTCTCGAACCCGTAGGGTCCGCACGCTAAACGTTCGATGACGATTTGTATTATGAGTTATGTGATTTGATGTACTGAAGGTTGTTCGGAGTCCCGGATGAGATCATGGACATGACGAGGAGTCTCGAAATGGTCGACACGTAAAGATCGATATATTAGAAGGCTATATTCGGACATCGGAAAGGTTTCGAGTGATTCGGGTATTTTCCGGAGTACTGGAAAGTTACGGAAATTCGCCGGGGGAAGTAGTGGGCCTTAAAGGGCCATACGGGAAAGGAGAGAAGGGCCTCAAGGGTTAGCTGCGTGCCCCCCTGCTACCTCTTGAGCACTGCATTGGTTTTTCCTTGAAGAGGAAAGGCTGATGCAGCAAAGTAGCGTAAGTATTTCCCTTAATTTTTGAGAACCAAGGTATCAATCCAGTAGGAGACTACATGCAAGTCCCTCATACCTACACAAACAAATAAGAACCTCGCAACCAACGCAATAAAGGGGTTGTGAATCCCTTCATGGTCACTTACGAGAGTGATATCTGATAGATATAATAAGATAATTTTTTTTGGTATTTTTATGATATAGATAGGAAAATAATGATTGCAAAATAAAATAGATTGGAAACTTTATATGATAAAAGATAGACCCGGGGGCCATAGGTTTCACAAGTGGCTTCTCTCAAGGTAGCATAAGTATTATGGTGGGTGAACAAATTACTGTCGAGCAATTGATAGAAAAGTGCATAATTATGAGAATATCTAGGCATGATCATGTATATAGGCATCACGTCCGCGACAAGTAGACCGAAACGATTCTGCATCTACTACTATTACTCCACACATCGACCTCTATCCAGCATGCATCTAGAGTATTAAGTTCATAAGAACAGAGTAACGCATTAGGCAAGATGACATGATGTAGAGGGATAAACTCAAGCAATATGATATAAACCCTATATTTTTATCCTCGATGGCAACAATACAATACGTGCCTTGCTGCCCCTGCTGTCACTAGGAAAGGATACCGCAAGATTGAACCCAAAGCTAAGCACTTCTCCCATTTCAAGAAAGATCAATCTAGTAGGCCAAACCAAACTGATAATTCGAAGAGACTTGCAAACATAACCAATCATACATAAAAGATTTCAGAGAAGAATCAAATATTGTTCATAGATAAACTTGATCATAAACCCACAATTCATCGGATCTCGACAAACACACCACAAAAAGAGTTACATCAAATAGATCTCCAAGAAGATCGAGGAGAACATTGTATTGAGATCCAAAGAGAGAGAATAATCCATCTTGCTAATAACTATGGACCCGAAGGTCTGTGGTAAACTACTCACACATCATCGGAGAGGCTATGGTGTTGATGTAGAAGCCCTCCGTGATTGATTCCCCATTCGGCTGAGCTCTGAAAAAGGCCTCAAGATGTGATCTCTTGGGTACAGAACATTGGGCGATGGAAATAGGGTTTCGTGCTGCTCCTGGATGTTTTCGGGGTATATGGGTATATATAGGAGGAAGAAGTAGGTTGGTGGAGCTACGAGGGACCCACGAGGGTGGGGGCGCGCCCAAGGGGGCAGGCGCACCTCCCTGCCTTGTGGCTCCCTCGTTTATTTCTTGACGTCCACTCCAAGTCCCCTGGATCACGTTTGTTCCAAAAATAACTCTCCCGAAGGTTTCATTCCGTTTGGATTCCGTTTGATATTCCTTTTCTGCGAAACACTGAAATAGGCAAAAAAACAGCAATTTGCACTGGGCCTTGGGTTAGTAGGTTAGTCCCAAAATAATATAAAAATGTATAAATAAGCCCATTAACATCCAAAACAGATAATATAATAGCATGGAAGAATCAAAAATTATAGATACGTTGGAGACGTATCAAGCATCCCCAAACTTAATTCATGCTCATCCTCGAGTAGGTAAATGATAAAAATAGAATTTTTGATGTGGAATGCTACCTAGCATATTTCTCAATGTAATTTTATTTATTGTGGCATGAATGTTTAGATCCGAAAGATTCAAGACAAAAGTTTAATATTGACATAAAAATGTTGGAAATATGCCCTAGAGGCAATAATAAAAGCATTATTATTATATTTCTTTGTTCATGATAATTGTCTTTATTCATGCTATAACTGTATTATCCGGAAATCGTAATACACGTGTGAATACATAGACCATAATATGTCCCTGGTAAGCCTCTAGTTGACTAGCTCGTTGATCAACAGATAGTCATGATTTCCTGGCTATGGACATTGGATGTCATTGATAACGGGATCACATCATTAGGAGAATGATGTGATGGACAAGACCCAATCCTAAGCATAGTACAAAGATCGTGTAGTTCGTTTGCTAGAGCTTTTCCAATGTCAAGTATCTTTTCCTTTGATCATGAGATCGTGTAACTCCCGGATACCGTAGGAGTGCTTTGGGTGTATCAAACGTCACAACGTAACTGGGTGACTATAAAGGTGCACTACAGGTATTTCCGAAAGTGTCTGTTGGGTTGACACGGATCAAGACTGGGATTTGTCACTCCGAATAACGGAGAGGTATCACTGGGCCCACTCGGTAATGCATCATCATTATGAGCTCAAAGTGACCAAGTGTCTGGTCACGGGATCATGCATTGCGGTACGAGTAAAGTGACTTGCCGGTAACGAGATTGAACAAGGTATTGGGATACCGACGATCGAGTCTCGGGCAAGTAACATACCGATTGATAAAGGGAATTGTATACGGGGTTGATTAATCCTCGACATCGTGGTTCATCCGATGAGATCATTGTGGAGCATGTGGGAGCCAACATGGGTATCCAGATCCCGCTGTTGGTTATTGACTGGAGAGTCGTCTCAGTCATGTCTGCTTGTCTCCCGAACCCGTAGGGTCTACACACTTAAGGTTCGGTGACGCTAGGGTTATGAAGATATGTATATGCAGTAAACTCGAATGTTGTTCGGAGTCCCGGATGAGATCCCGGACGTCACGTGGAGTTCTGGAATGGTCCAGAGGTAAAGAATTATATATAGGAAGTGCTGTTTCGGCCATAGGGACAAGTTTCGGGGTTATCGGTATTGTACCGGGACCACCAGAGGGGTCCCGGGGGCCCACCGGGTGGGGCCACCTGTCCCGGGGGGCCACATGGGCTGTAGGGGGTGCGCCTTGGCCTACATGGGCCAAGGGCACCAGACCCACTAGGCCCATGCGCCTAGGGTTTCCATGGGGAAGGAGTCCAAGTGGTGGAAGGCACCTCTAGGTGCCTTGGGGGGGGAGGGAATCCTCCCCTTGGCAGCCGCACCTAGGAGATTAGATCTCCTAGGCTGCGCACCAACCCCCCTTGGCCCTCCTATATATAGTGGGGGAGAGGAGGGATTTCATACCTCAGCCTTTGGTGCTTCCCTCTCTCCCCGTTACGTCTCTCTCTCGTAGTATAGGCGAAGCCCTGCTACTGTGACGCCCTGCATCCACCACCACGCCGTCGTGCTGCTGGATCTTCATCAACCTCCCCTCCCCCCTTGCTGGATCAAGAAAGGAGGAGACGTCATCCGTTCCGTACGTGTGTTGAACGCGGAGGCACCGTCCGTTCGGTGCTAAGATCATCGGTGATTTGAATCACGTCGTGTTCGACTACATCATCCCCGTTCCTTGAACGCTTCCGCTCGCGATCTACAAGGTACGTAGATGCATCTAATCACTCGTTGCTAGATGAACTCCTAGATGGATCTTGGTGAAACCGTAGGAAAATTTTTGTTTTCTGCAACGTTCCCCAATAGTGGCATCATGAGCTAGGTCTATGCGTAGTTCTCTTGCACGAGTAGAACACAAAGTAGTTGTGGGCGTTGATTTTGTTCAATATGCTTGCCGTTACTAGTCTTATCTTGATTCGGCGGCATCGTGGGATGAAGCGACCCGGACCGACCTTACACGTACTCTTACGTGAGACAGGTTCCACCGACTGACATGCACTAGTTGCATAAGGTGGCCAGCGGGTATCTGTCTCTCCTACTTTAGTCGGATCGGATTCGATGAAAAGGGTCCTTATGAAGGGTAAATAGCAATTGGCATATCACGTTGTGGTCTTTGCGTAGGTAAGAAACGTTCTTGCTAGAAACCCATGGCAGCCACGTAAAACATGCAAACAACAATTAGAGAACGTCTAACTTGTTTTTGCAGGGTATGCTATGTGATGTGATATGGCCAAAGTTGTGATGAATGATGAATGATCTATATGTCATGTATGAGATGTTCATGCTATTGTAATAGGAATCACGACTTGCATGTCGATGAGTATGACAACCGGCAGGAGCCATAGGAGTTGTCTTTATTTTTTGTATGACATGCGTGTCATTGAAGAACGCCATGTAAACTACTTTACTTTATTACTAAACGCGTTAGTCATAGAAGTAGAAGTAGTCGTTGGCATGACAACTTCATGAAGACACGATGATGGAGATCATGATGATGGAGATCATGGTGTCATGCCGGTGACAAGATGATCATGGAGCCCCGAAGATGAAGATCAAAGGAGCTATATGATATTGGCCATATCATGTCACTACTTTATATAATTGCATGTGATGTTTATTATGTTTTATGCATCTTGTTTACTTAGGACGACGGTAGTAAATAAGATGATCCCTTACAACAATTTCAAGAAGTGTTCTCCCCTAACTGTGCACCGTTGCTACAGTTCGTCGTTTCGAAGCACCACGTGTTAATCGGGTGTGATAGATCCTTACGTTCACATACAACGGGTGTAAGAAGTTTTACACATGCAAAAACACTTAGGGTTAACTTGACGAGCCTAGCATTTGAAGACATGGCCTCGGAACACAGAGACCGAAAGGTCGAACACGAGTCATATGGAAGATACGATCAACATGAAGATGTTCACCGGCGATGACTAGTCCGTCTCACGTGTTAATCGGACATGGCCTAGTCGACTCGGATCGTGTAACACTTAGATGACTAGAGGGATGTCTAATCTGAGTGGGAGTTCATTAATAATTTGATTAGATGAACTTAATTATCATGAACTTAGTCTAAAATCTTTACAATATGTCTTGTAGATCAAATGGCCAATGTTGTATTCAATTTCAACGCGTTCCTAGAGAAAACCAAGCTGAAAGACGATGGCAGCAACTATACGGACTGGGTCCGGAACCTGAGGATCATCCTCATAGCTGCCAAGAAAGATTATGTCCTACAAGCACCGCTAGGTGATCCACCCGTCCCACAGAACCAAGATGCTATGAACGCTTGGCAGACACGTACTGATGACTACTCCCTCGTTCAGTGCGGCATACTTTACAGCTTAGAGCCGGGGCTCCAAAAGCGTTTTGAGAGACATGGAGCATATGAGATGTTCGAAGAGCTAAAAATGGTTTTTCAAGCTCATGCCTGGATCGAGAGATATGAAGTCTCCGATAAGTTCTTCAGCTGTAAGATGGAGGAAAATAGTTCTGTCAGTGAGCACATACTCACTATGTCTGGGTTTCATAACCGCTTGACTCAGCTGGGAGTTAATCTCCCGGATGACGCGGTCATTGACAGAATCCTCCAGTCGCTTCCACCAAGCTACAAGAGCTTTGTGATGAACTTCAATATGCAGGGGATGGTAAAGACCATTCCTGAAGTATTTGCAATGCTGAAATCAGCAGAGGTAGAAGTCAAGAAGGAACATCAAGTGTTGATGATGAATAAAACCACTAAGTTCAAGAAGGGCAAGGGTAAAAAGAACTTCAAGAAGGATGGCAAGGAAGTTGCTGCGCCCGGCAAGCAAGCTGTCGGGAAGAAGTCAAAGAATGGACCCAAGCCTGAGATAGAGTGCTTTTATTGCAAAGGGAAGGGTCACTGGAAGCGGAACTGCCCCAAATATTTAGCGGACAAGAAGGCCGGCAACACCAAAGGTATATTTGATATACATGTAATTGATGTGTACCTTATCAGTACTTGTAGTAACTCCTGGGTATTTGATACCGGTGCCGTTGCTCATATTTGTAACTCACCGCAGGAGCTGTGGAATAAACGAAAACTGGAGAGGGACGAGGTGACGATGCGCGTCGGGAATGGTTCCAAGGTCGATGTGATCGCCGTCGGCACGCTACCTCTACATTTACCTACGGGATTAGTTATAAACCTCAATAATTGTTATTTAGTGCCAAGTTTGAGCATGAACATTGTATCAGGATCTCGTTTAATACGAGATGGCTACTCATTTAAATCTGAGAATAATGGTTGTTCTATTTATATGAGAGATATGTTTTATGGTCATGCTCCGATAGTCAATGGTTTATTCTTAATGAATCTCGAGCGTATTACTACACATGTTCATAGTGTGAGTACCAAAAGATGTAAAGTTGATAACGATAGTCCCACATACTTGTGGCACTGCCGCCTTGGTCACATAGGTGTCAAACGCATGAAGAAGCTCCATGCAGATGGACTTTTAGAGTCTCTTGATTATGAATCATTTGACACGTGTGAACCATGCCTCATGGGAAAAATGACCAAGACTCCATTCTCAGGAACAATGGAGCGAGCAACCAACTTATTGGAAATCATACATACTGATGTGTGCGGTCCAATGAGTGTTGAGGCTCGTGGTGGCTATCATTATGTTCTCACCCTCACTGATGACTTGAGTAGATATGGGTATGTCTACTTAATGAAACACAAGTCTGAAACCTTTGAAAAGTTCAAGGCATTTCAGAGTGAGGTTGAAAATCAACGTGACAGGAAAATCAAGTTTCTACGATCAGATCGTGGAGGAGAATACTTGAGTCACGAATTTGGCACACACTTAAGAAAATGTGGAATAGTTTCACAACTCACGCCGCCTGGAACACCTCAGCGTAATGGTGTGTCCGAACGTCGTAATCGCACTCTATTAGATATGGTGCGATCTATGATGTCTCTTACCGATTTACCGCTATCCTTTTGGGGCTATGCTTTAGAGACTGCCGCATTCACTTTAAATAGGGCACCGTCGAAATCCGTTGGGACGACACCGTATGAATTGTGGTTTGGGAAGAAACCTAAGCTGTCGTTTCTAAAAGTTTGGGGATGCGATGCTTATGTTAGGAAACTTCAACCTGAAAAGCTCGAACCCAAGTCGGAAAAATGCGTCTTCATAGGATACCCTAAAGAAACTTATGGGTATACCTTCTACCTCAGATCCGAAGGCAAGATCTTTGTTGCCAGGAATGGATCCTTTCTAGAGAAAGAGTTTCTCTCGAAAGAAGTAAGTGGGAGGAAAGTAGAACTTGATGAAGTATTGCCTCTTGAACCGGTAAATGGCGCAACTCAAGAAAATGTTCCTGAGGCACCTGCACCGACTAGAGAGGAAGTTATTAATGATCAAGATACTTCTGATCAAGCTCCTACTGAAATCCGAAGGTCCACAAGGACACGTTCCGCACCAGAATGGTACGGCAACCCTGTCTTGGAAATCATGTTGTTGGACAACAGTGAACCTTCGAACTATGAAGAAGCGATGGCGGGCCCGGATTCTGACAAATGGCTAGAAGCCATGAAATCCAAGATAGGATCCATGTATGAAAACGAAGTATGGACTTTGACTGACTTGCCCGTTGAACGGCGAGCCATAGAAAATAAATGGATCTTTAAGAAGAAGACAGACGCGGATGGTAATGTGACCATCTATAAAGCTCGGCTTGTCGCTAAGGGTTATCGACAAGTTCAAGGGGTTGACTACGATGAGACTTTCTCACCGGTAGCGAAGCTGAAGTCCGTCCGAATCATGTTAGCAATTGCCGCATTCTACGATTATGAGATATGGCAAATGGACGTCAAAACGGCATTCCTTAATGGTTTCCTTAAGGAAGAATTGTATATGATGCAGCCAGAAGGTTTTGTCGATCCTAAGAATGCTAACAAGGTGTGCAAGCTCCAACGCTCGATTTATGGGCTGGTGCAAGCATCTCGGAGTTGGAACATTCGCTTTGATGAGATGATCAAAGCGTTTGGGTTTACGCAGACTTATGGAGAAGCCTGCGTTTACAAGAAAGTGAGTGGGAGCTCTGTAGCATTTCTCATATTATATGTAGATGACATACTTTTGATGGGAAATGATATAGAACTCTTGGACAGCATCAAGGCCTACTTGAATAAGAGTTTTTCAATGAAGGACCTTGGAGAAGCTGCTTATATATTGGGCATCAAGATCTATAGGGATAGATCAAGACGCCTCATAGGTCTTTCACAAAGCACATACCTTGATAAGATTTTGAAGAAGTTCAAAATGGATCACTCCAAGAAAGGGTTCTTGCCTGTTTTGCAAGGTGTAAAATTGAGCTCAGCTCAATGTCCGACCACGGCAGAAGATATAGAAGAGATGAGCGTCATCCCCTATGCATCAGCCATAGGTTCTATTATGTATGCCATGCTGTGTACCAGACCTGATGTAAACCTTGCCGTAAGTTTGGTAGGAAGTACCAAAGTAATCCCGGCAAGGAACACTGGACAGCGGTCAAGAATATCCTGAAGTACCTAAAAAGGACTAAGTAAATGTTTCTCGTTTATGGAGGTGACGAAGAGCTCGTCGTAAAGGGTTACGTCGACGCTAGCTTCGACACAGATCTGGATGACTCTAAGTCACAAACCGGATACGTGTATATGTTGAATGGTGGAGCAGTGAGCTGGTGCAGCTGCAAACAGAGCGTCGTGGCGGGATCTACATGTGAAGCGGAGTACATGGCAGCCTCGGAGGCAGCACATGAAGCAATATGGGTGAAGGAGTTCATCGCCGACCTAGGAGTCATACCCAATGCGTCGGGGCCAATCAAACTCTTTTGTGACAACACTGGAGCTATTGCACTTGCCAAGGAGCCCAGGTTTCACAAGAAGACAAGGCACATCAAGCATCGCTTCAACTCCATTCGTGAAAATGTTCAAGATGGAGACATAGAGATTTGTTAAGTACATACGGACCTGAATATAGCAGATCCGTTGACTAAACCTCTCCCTAGGGCAAAACATGATCAACACCAGAATTCCATGGGTGTTCGATTCATCACAATGTAACTAGATTATTGACTCTAGTGCAAGTGGGAGACTGTTGGAAATATGCCCTAGAGGCAATAATAAAAGCATTATTATTATATTTCTTTGTTCATGATAATTGTCTTTATTCATGCTATAACTGTATTATCCGGAAATCGTAATACACGTGTGAATACATAGACCATAATATGTCCCTAGTAAGCCTCTAGTTGACTAGCTCGTTGATCAACAGATAGTCATGATTTCCTGGCTATGGACATTGGATGTCATTGATAACGGGATCACATCATTAGGAGAATGATGTGATGGACAAGACCCAATCCTAAGCATAGTACAAAGATCATGTAGTTCGTTTGCTAGAGCTTTTCCAATGTCAAGTATCTTTTCCTTTGACCATGAGATCGTGTAACTCCCGGATACCGTAGGAGTGCTTTGGGTGTATCAAACGTCACAACGTAACTGGGTGACTATAAAGGTGCACTACAGGTATTTCCGAAAGTGTCTGTTGGGTTGACACGGATCGAGACTGGGATTTGTCACTCCGAATAACGGAGAGGTATCACTGGGCCCACTCGGTAATGCATCATCATTATGAGCTCAAAGTGACCAAGTGTCTGGTCACGGGATCATGCATTGCGGTACGAGTAAAGTGACTTGCCGGTAACGAGATTGAACAAGGTATTGGGATACCGACAATCGAGTCTCGGGCAAGTAACATACCGATTGATAAAGGGAATTGTATACGGGGTTGATTAATCCTCGACATCGTGGTTCATCCGATGAGATCATCGTGGAGCATGTGGGAGCCAACATGGGTATCCAGATCCCGCTGTTGGTTATTGACTGGAGAGTCGTCTCAGTCATGTCTGCTTGTCTCCCGAACCTGTAGGGTCTACACACTTAAGGTTCGGTGATGCTAGGGTTATGAAGATATGTATATGCAGTAAACCCGAATGTTGTTCGGAGTCCCGGATGAGATCCCGGACGTCACGAGGAGTTCCGGAATGGTCCGGAGGTAAAGAATTATATATAGGAAGTGCTGTTTCGGCCATCGGGACAAGTTTCGGGGTTATCGGTATTGTACCGGGACCACCGGAGGGGTCCCGGGGGCCCACCGGGTGGGGCCACCTGTCTCGGGGGGCCACATGGGCTGTAGGGGGTGCGCCTTGGCCTACATGGGCCAAGGGCACCAGCCCCACTAGGCCCATGAGCCTAGGGTTTCCATGGGGAAGGAGTCCAAGTGGTGGAAGGCACCTCTAGGTGCCTTGGGGGGGAGGGAATCCTCCCCTTGGCAGCCGCACCTAGGAGATTAGATCTCCTAGGCTGCGCACCAACCCCCCTTGGCCCTCCTATATATAGTGGGGGAGAGGAGGGATTTCATACCTCAGCCTTTGGTGCTTCCCTCTCTCCCCGTTACGTCTCTCTCTCGTAGTATAGGCGAAGCCCTGCTACTGTGACGCCCTGCATCCACCACCACGCCGTCGTGCTGCTGGATCTTCATCAACCTCCCCTCCCCCCTTGCTGGATCAAGAAAGGAGGAGACGTCATCCGTTCCGTACGTGTGTTGAACGCGGAGGCACCGTCCGTTCGGTGCTAAGATCATCGGTGATTTGAATCACGTCGTGTTCGACTACATCATCCCCGTTCCTTGAACGCTTCCGCTCGCGATCTACAAGGTACGTAGATGCATCTAATCACTCGTTGCTAGATGAACTCCTAGATGGATCTTGGTGAAACCGTAGGAAAATTTTTGTTTTCTGCAACGTTCCCCAACAAAAAATAATAATACTTCAAGCATACTAACTAAGCAATCATGTCTTCTCAAAATAACATGGCAAAAGAAA
This sequence comes from Triticum dicoccoides, assembly GCF_002162155.2. NCBI lineage: Eukaryota > Viridiplantae > Streptophyta > Magnoliopsida > Poales > Poaceae > Triticum > Triticum dicoccoides. Next base: position 182,408,889 of record NC_041382.1, on the reverse strand, counting down.
GTTCATCCCTAAAAAATCATATAGTTTGGTCATGCTCCATTTTGGTCACACAAGAATGCTCTCATCATGCACAACCCCGATGACAAGCCAAGCAATTGTTTCATACTTTAGTAATCTCAAACTTTTTTCAACTTTCACGCAATACATGAGTGTGAGCCATGGATATAGCATTATGGGTGGAATAGAATATGATGATGGGGGTTATGTGAAGAAGACAAAAAAGGAGAAAGTCTCACATCGACGCGGCTAATCAACGGGCTAGGGAGATGCCCATCAATTGATGTCAATGCAAGGAGTAGGGATTTCCATGCAACGGATGCACTAGAGCTATAAATGTATGAAAGCTCGACAAGAGAAACTAAGTGGGTGTGCATCCAACTTTCTTGCTCACGAAGACCTAGGGCATTTGAGGAAGCCCATTGTTGGAATATACAAGCCAAGTTCTATAATTAAAAATTCCCACTAGTATATGAAAGTGACAAAACAAGAGACTCTCTATCATAAAGATCATGGTGCTAGTTTGAAGCACAAGTGTGGAAAAAGAGGATAGTAGCATTGTCCCTTTTATTTCTTCTTCTTTTCCTTTTTTTCTTTTTTGGGGCCTTTCTTTTTTTGGCCTTTCTCTTTTTGGGGGGACAATGCTCTATTAATGATGATCATCAAACTTCTATTTATTTACAACTCAATGATTACAAGTCGATACTAGAACAAAATATGACTCTATATGAATGCCTCTGGTGGTGTACCGGGAAGGGCAATGAATCAAGAGTGACATGTATGATAAATTATGCATGGTGTCTTTGCCACAAATACGATGTCAATTGCATGATCATGCAAAGCAATATGACAATGATGAAGCGTGTCATGAATGAAACGGTGGAAAGTTGCATGGCAATATATCGCGGAATGGCTATGAAAATGCCATAATAGGTAGGTATGGTGGCTGTTTTGAGGAAGATATAAGGAGGCTTTTGTGTGTTAGAGCATATCATATCACGGGGTTTGGATGCACCGGCAAAGTTTGCACCAACTCTCAAGGTGAGAAAGGGCAATGCACGGTACCGAAGAGGCTAGCAATGATGGAAAGGTGAGAGTGCGTATAATCCATGGACTCAACATTAGTCATAAAGAACTCACATACTTATTGCAAAAATCTACAAGTCATCAAAAACCAAGCATTACGTGCATGCTCCTAGGGGATAGATTGGTAGGAAAAGACCATCGCTCGTCCCCGACCGCCACTCATAAGGAAGACAATCAAATAACACCTCATGTTTCAAATTTGTTACACAACGGTTATCATACGTACATGCTACGGGACTTGCAATCCTCAACACAAGTATTTCTCAAATTTACAACTACTAACTAGCACACTCTAATATCACCATCGTTATATCTCAAAACAATTATCAAGTATCAAACTTCTCATAGTATTCAATGCACTTTCTATGATAGTTTTTATTATACCCATCTTGGATGCCCATCATATTGGGACTAATTTCATAACCAAAGCAAATTACCATGCTGTTTTAAAAGACTCTCAAAATAATATAAGTGAATCATGAGAGATCAATAATTTCTATAAAATAAAACCACCACCGTGCTCTAAAAGATATAAGTGAAGCACTAGAGCAAAATTATCTAGCTCAAAAGATATAAGTGAAGCACAAAGAGTATTCTAATAAATTCCAATTCATGTGTGTGTCTCCCAAAAGGTGTGTACAGCAAGGATGATTGTGGTAAACTAAAAATCAAAGACTCAAATCATACAAGACGCTCCAAGCAAAACACATATCATGTGGTGAATAAAAATATAGCCTCAAGTAAAGTTACCGATGGAAGAAGGCGAAAGAGAGGATGCCTTCCGAGGCATACCCAAGCTTAGGCTTTTGGTTTTCCTTGAATTTTACCTTGGGGTGCCTTGGGCATCCCCAAGCTTAGGCTCTTGCCACTCCTTATTCCATAATCCATCAAATCTTTACCCAAAACTTGAGAACTTCACAACACAAAACTCAACAGAAAATCTCATGAGCTCCGTTAGTATAAGAAAACAAAACACCACTTAAGGTAATGTAATGAACTCATTCTTTATTTATATTGGTGTTAAACATACTGTATTCCAACTTCTTTATGGTTCATACCCTCCGATACTAGCCATAGATGACTCTAAATAAGCAAACAACACATGAAAAACAGAATCTGTCAAAAACAGAAAAGTCTGTAGTAATCTATAGGTTTCGATTACTTCTGTAACCCAAAAAATTCTGAAATAAATTAGCGAACGTGAGGAACTTGTCTATTAATCATCTGAAAAAAGAATCAACCTAATCGCACTCTCCAGTAAAAAATGGCAGCAAATCTCGTGAGCGTTAAAGTTTCTGTTTTTTACAGCAAGATCGCTAAAACTTCCCCCAAGTCTTCCCAAAGGTTCTACTTGGCACAAACACTAATTAAAAGCATAAAACCACATCTAAACAGATGCTAGATGAATTATTTCTTACTAAATAGAACCAAAAATTAAGAAACAAAAATAAAATTTGGTTGCCTCCCAACAAGTGCTATCGTTTAACGCCCCTAGCTAGGCATAAAAGCAAGAATAGATCTAGGTATTATCATCTTCGGTATGCAATCCATAAATGGCTCTCATAATATATTCATAAGGTAATTTAATTTTCTTTCTAGGAAAGTGTTTCATGCCCTTCCTTAAAGGAAATTGGAATCTAATATTCCCTTCTTTCATATCAATAATTGCACCAATCGTTCTAAGTAAAGGTCTACCAAGAATAATAGGACATGAAGGATTGCAATCAATATTAAGAACAATGAAATCTACAGGCACATAATTCCTATTTGCAACAATAAGAATATCATTAATCCTTCCCATAGGTTTCTTAATAGTGGAATCCACGAGATGCAAATTTAAAGAACAATCATCAAATTCAAGGAAACCTAACACATCACACAAAGTTTTTGGAATCATGGAAACGCTAGCACCCAAATCACATAAAGCATAGCATTCATGATCTTTAATTTTAATTTTAATAGTAGGTTCCCACTCATCATGAAGTTTTCTAGGAATATAAACTTCTAATTCAAGCTTTTCTTCATAAGATTGCATTAAAGCATCAACAATATGTTTGGTAAAAGCTTTATTTTGACTATAAGCATGCGGAGAATTTAGCACGGATTGCAACAAGGAAATACAATCTATCAAAGGGCTACTATCATAATTAAATTCCTTGAAATCTAAAATAGTGGGTTCATTGCTATGTAAAGTTTTGACCTCTCCAATCCCACTTTTACCCATTTTTGCATCAAGATCTAAAAACTCTGAATCATTGGGACGCCTTTTAACTAAAGTTGACTCATCTCCAGTCCCATCATTATCAAGATTCATATTACAAAACAAAGATTTAATAGGAGACACATCAATCACTTTTAGATCTTCATCCTTATTATCATCAAATTCTTCCGGTTTGGCGGCCATCTTATTAACTAAGGTGGCGTGCTTATCCGAAATTTGGGCTATCAAGTTTTCAAGATGAGGATGAACACTTTTTGGTAAAGCCATCGTTTCTTTGGACATATCATCGAGCTCTTTATTCATGTATCCCATAAAACTTTTTTGTTCTTTAAGCTCGTTTCTGAAGAAATTATTATACTCAAACTGTAAGGACATAAAACTTCTAACATTGTTTTCAATTTCTTCCAATCTTCTAAGGTGAGGATCAACACTTTTTGGTAAAGCCATCGTGGCAAACAATCCAACACACAAGCAAGCAAGAGGCAAACAAAAAGAGGCGAACGGAAAAAGAGGGCGAATAAAACGGCAAGGGTGAAGTGGGGGAGAGGAAAACGAGAGGCAAATGGCAAATAATGTAATGCGAGGGATAAGAGTTTGTGATGGGTACATGGTATGTCTTGACTTGTGTGTAGATCTCCCCGGCAATGGCGCCAGAAATGGCTTGTTGACGGGAGATCAAATCTTGACTTGACTTGGTGCAACCTTCCCGGCAACGGCGCCAGAAATCCTTCTTGCTACCTCTTGAGCACTGCGTTAGTTTTCCCTTGAAGAGAAAAGGGTGATGCAGCAAAGTAGCGTAAGTATTTTCCTCAGTTTTAAGAACCAAGGTATCAATCCAGTAGGAGACTACACGCAAGTCCCTCGTACCTACACAAACAAATAAGAACCTCGCAACCAACGCGATAAAGGGGTTGTCAATCCCTTCACGGTCACTTACAAAAGTGAGATCTGATAGAGATAATAAGATAAATATTTTTGGTATTTTTATGATTTAGATAGGAAAATAAAGATTGCAAAATAAAATAGATTGGAAACTTTATATGATAAAAGATAGACCCGGGGCCATAGGTTTCACTAGTGGCTTCTCTCAAGATAGCATAAGTATTACGGTGGGTGAACAAATTACCGTCGAGCAATTGATAGAAAAGTGCATAATTATGAGAATATCTAGGCATGATCATGTATATAGGCATCACGTCCGCGACAAGTAGACCGAAACGATTCTGCATCTACTACTATTACTCCACACATCGACCGCTACCCAGCATGCATCTAGATTATTAAGTTCATAAGAATAGAGTAACGCATTAGGAAAGATGACATGATGTAGAGGGATAAACTCAAGCAATATGATATAAACCTCATCTTTTTATTCTTGATGGCAACAATACAATATGTGCCTTGCTGCCCCTGCTGTCACTGGGAAAGGACACCGCGAGATTGAACCCAAAGCTAAGCACTTCTCCCATTGCAAGAAAGATCAATCTAGTAGGCAAAATCAAACTGATAATTCAAAGAGACTTGCAAACGTAACCAATCATACATAAAAGATTTCAGAGAAGAATCAAATATTGTTCATAGATAAACTTGATCATAAACCCACAATTCATCGGATCTTGACAAACACACCACAAAAAGAGTTACATCAAATAGATCTCTAAGAAGATCGAGGAGAACATTGTATTGAGATCCAAAGAGAGAGAAGAAGCCATCTAGCTAATAACTATGGACCCGAAGGTCTGTGGTAAACTACTCACACATCATCGAAGAGGCTATGGTCTTGATCTAGAAGCCCTCCGTGATCGATTCCCCCTCCGACGGAGCTCCGGAAAAGGCCCCAAGATGGGATCTCTTGGGTACAGAAGGTTGCGGCAGTGGAAATAGGGTTTCGTGGTGCTCCTGAATGTTTTCAGGGTATATATATATATATAGGAGGAAGAAGTAGGTCGGTGGAGCTGCGAGGGGCCCACGAGGGTGGGGGCGCGCCTCCCTGCCTTGTGGCCACGTCGTTTCTTACTTGACGTCTACTCCAAGTCCTCTGGATCACGTTTGTTTCAAAAATAACTCTCCCGAAGGTTTCATTCCGTTTGGATTCCATTTGATATACCTTTTCTGCGAAACACTGAAATAGGCAAAAAAAACAGCAATTTGCACTGGGCCTTGGGTTAGTAGGTTAGTCCCAAAAATAATATAAAATTGTATAAATAAGCCCATTAACATCCAAAAGAGATAATATAATAGTATAGAACAATCAAAAATTATAGATACGTTGGAGACGTATCACCCCACATGGCAAGTCCGAGTTGGACTAGGGAGGGGGCGGCGCCCCTTCTCTTTCCTTCTCCCTCTCCTACTCCTTCCCTCTCTCCCCTCTTGGAAAATGAAGGGGGCTCCAACTAGGATTGGAAATCCTAGTTGGACTCCCCCTATAGGCGCGCCCCTCCTAGGCCGGCCTCCTCCTCCTCCCTCCTTTATATACGTGGGCAGGGGGCACCCCAAAGGCACTCCAAGATTTGTCTTAGTCGTGTGCGGTGCCCCCTCCACAGTTACACACCTTGGTCATATCGTCATAGTGCTTAGGCGAAGCCCTGCACTGGTAACTTCATCATCACCGTCGCCACGCCGTCGTGCTGACGGAACTCTCCTTCGGCCTCAACTGGATCAAGAGCCCGAGGGACGTCATCGAGCTGAACGTGTGCTGAACGCGGAAGTGTCGTACATTCGGTACTTGGATTAGTTGGATCGCGAAGACGTTCGACTACATCAACTGCGTTACTAAACGCTTCCGCTTTCGGTCTATGAGGGTACATAGACACACTCTCCCCTATCGTTGCTATGCATCTCCTAGATAGTCTTGCGTGATCGTAGGTAAAAAAATTGAAATACCGCGTTCCCCAACAGGAAATGGCACACGCGAGCGTCGCCGCTGCCAGCATCGGCAAGCTGAGCAGGGATTTCGCCCTGGCCAAGTCTGAACAATCCCACATCCGTCAGGTTGAGATCAGGAGCCGAGGAGGTCAACATGTAGGTCGAAGTTGCCACCACATGGAGGGAAGTTGCGGGCACACGTGCTTCAGATCTGACGATTGGACGAGGCAAGGAGGTGGACGTGGCAGGGAAGGCGACGGAAGCTGGCATAGAAGGGTGGCGCCGCAAGTAGGCCAGGACCTGGAAGGAATGCAGATCCGAGCCATGGGACGGATCCGCCGAGACACCAGCAAGCCGATGAGGCTGGAAGGGGCACAGCCAACGAGGGCGCCGGGGATGGAGCCGCATGAGCAGGGGTGCCGGCAAACCGAAGACACTGGAAAGTGCAGGTCTTGGGCGGCCGGACCGGAGTGATACGTCTCCAACTTATCTATAATTTTTTATTGTTCCATGATATTATATTATCTGTTTTGGATGTTTATATGCATTAATATGCTATTTTATATTATTTTTGGGACTAACCTATTAACCTAAAGCCCAGTGACAGTTCCTGTTTTTGAGTTTCACAAAAAAGGAATACCAAACGGAGTCCAAATGAAATAAAACCTTCACGATGATTTTTCTTGGACCAGAAGACAACTAGGAGACTTGGAGATGAAGTCGGAGGAGCCATGAGGCGGCCACAAGGACGGAGGGCGCACCCCCCACCCTTGTGGGCCCCTCGTGCACCTCCTGACCTAATTCTTTCTCCTATATATTCCCATATATCCCCAAACCACTAGAGGCATTCACGAAAAGACTTTTTCACCGCCGCAACCTTCTGTACCCGTGAGATCCAATCTAGGGACCTTCTCCAGCACCCTACCGGAGGGGGATTCGATCACGGAGGGCTTCTACATCAACTCTATTACCCTTCCGATGAAGCGTGAGTAGTTTACCACAGACCTACGGGTCCATAACTAGTACCTAGATGGCTTCTTCTCTCTCTCTTTGATTCTCAATACCATGTTCTCCTTAATATTTTTGGAGATCTATTCAATGTAATACTTTTTTGTGGTGTGTTTGCCGAGATCCGATGAATTGTGGTTCTATGATCAGCTTATCTATGAATATTATTTGAATCTTCTCTGAATTCTTTTATGCATGATTTGATATCTTTGTAATTCTCTTCGAGCTATCGGTTTGGTTTGGTCAACTAGATCGGTTTTTCTTGCAATGGGAGAAGTACTTAGCTTTGGGTTCAATCTTGCGGTGTCCTTTCCCAGTGACAGTAGGGCAGCAAGGCATGTATTGTATTGTTGTCATCGAGGATAAAAAGATGGGGTTTTCATCATATTGCTTGAGTTAATTCCTCTACATCATGTCATCTTGCTTAATGCATTACTCTGATCTTATGAACTTAATACTCTAGATGCATGCTGGATAGCGGTCGATGTGTGGAGTAATAGTAGTAAATGCAGAATCGTTTCGGTCTACTTGACACAGACATGGTGCCTATATTCATGATCATTGCCTTAGATATCGTCATAATTTTACGCTTTTCTATCAATTGCTCGACAATAATTTGTTCATCCACTGTATTATTTACTATCTTAAGAGAAGCCTCTAGCGAAACCTATGGCCCCCAGTTCTATTTTTCATCATATAAGTTTCCGATCTACTATTTTCCATCATATTAGTTTTTGATCTGCTATTTCGCAATCTTTTACTTTCCGATCTGTAAACCAAAAATACCAAAAATATTTACTTTATGGTTTATTTATCTCTATTAGATCTCACTTCTGCAAGTAACCGTGAAGGGATTGAGAACCCCTTTATCGCGTTGGGTGCAAGTTGTTTAATTGTTTATGCAGGTATTCTATGATTTGTGCGTTGTCTCCTACTGAATTGATACCTTGGTTCTCAAACTGAGATAAATATTTATCTCTACTTTGCTGCATCACCCTTTCCTTTAAAGGAAAAAACCAACGCAAACTCAACAAGTAGCACACAGCCACACCAGCGAGGACCAGCGAACCGAAGAAGCTGGAGAGGAACACAGCCTTCGAAGCGGCAGGGCTGGAGCCGCGCCGGCCGAGGACGTTGTCAAGCGAGGCACCTGGAGTGCGCAGGTCCTGCTGCCGCTGCCTCGCGCCCACAGCACAGGGGACGCCGCCAGGGAACGGCACGGGTCCAACCTCGCCACGCGATGGGGGGCGCCACCCAGCCGGGACAGCACCACCACGGGAGAGGACGACAGCCGCCGCCGGGGAGCCGCCATCGAGATCCAGGCCGCGCCGACGAGCCAAAACCACACGGGCGGGGGTGGGCGGGGGGATGCCACCCAACTGGGACCAACATCACCGCGGGTGAGGAGCCGCCCGTCGGGATCCAGGTCGTGCCGGAGGCGCCATGGCCGCAGCACACCGCGGGGCGGGGGGTGGGAGCTCGTCATGGGAGGGCTGGGCCTGGCCATGTCGCCCCGCCGCCACCATCCCGGGAACCGGCGCGGGCTTCGCCGGCCGTTCCTCCGGTGGCAGCGAGGTGGGGAGGGGACTGGGCCGCTCGATCTAGGAGGGACGCGAGGTGGGGAGCTACAAGATTGTTCCACCGACCCCTTTCCGATGCTTGCGTCAGTCAGATGAGTTGGTATGGGGTGGGCTTGGTTTAGGATGAGCAGACCGTGTTGTCTCCCCTAGAGATATAAGGGAGAAGAGGGGTGTTCATCTTGTAAGCACACACGCGAGCACATACACACATAGTCATCGGGACTCGATGCAAGCCCGGCATGGCGTGCGAACAGGAGAACGTTCAATGTTGTGCTACTATCGAGCACTACCTTTGTGTTGTCCTGTCCCGTCGAGCATGTGCCCCACATCGGAGTCTATAGTCAAATGCATCTTCACGCCAATGCGGCTGACATGACAAGTGATGGTCCCATGGAGGAGGAAATGAAGCAAAGAATATGGAAATGAGACCTGGTCTGACAACAACTGGCGGAGCTACGTGCGTAAGGGTATACATCTAATTTATTTGCATTCCTTAATGGCACAAACCGAGTTTGTAAAGTTTTACTGACAACCATCGAACATCCGAAATTGTGAGTGGCATGAACCAGATTTTCCTTTTTTTTAACCGAGTACAATTATTTGCCGAGTGACATGGAAAACAGTCAGTAAATTGTTTGCCGAGTTTCGATGAAAAGACACTTGTCAAACATGGCTTTGCTAAAAGGGTATATACCGAGTGCGTTTTATCGAATGTAACACTCGACGAAGCGTTTGCTGAGTGTTTTTTTGGCCTTTGTCGAGTGTACCTGCCGCTAGGCAAATACTGTAGCGAGAGATCATCTTATCAACCTACATTCCAGTGACGGCTCCAGGAATGAGCAAGGCCCGGGCAGGCCCCAGGACATGGAATTTTGTACTGGCAGCGATTTGAGGCCACGCCCCAGGCCATGCCCGGCCTGCCTGGGCCTGGCGCCGCCACTCGTACATTCCCACCGGTTGTACTGGCAGCTAATGAACCACGTACTTCTCAAAAAAAAAAAAATCCTAATTAACCACGTGGTATTGTTTACGTGTGGTCGATCTCTTCGAATGCCTAGTGTACATGAGACAAGGACGAAATTAATTAACCCTGCGAACAACTAACTTCCGGTCCGCCGCTCTAACTTCCTCCTCTATAAATACCCGCGCGGGGCGTTCCCTACTTCTCCATCTCCCACTTCATCATTTTGATCGCCGGGTAGAGTACCATCTAAGGTAAAAACATGCATAGTAGATCTTTAAGGCTGGTCATAATGGGGAGTAACTTAAACTAGTATAATGTATATGGCACTAGCCTAAGTTATTATTTTCATAATGCAAAGTAACATAATAGTAGTATTTTAGATGACTTCATTTATTAGCTTATACGCTTATCTTATCTTGAAAAGCGTTATGTTACAGTAACATATTATGTTACCAGCTCTCATTAATTACTTGTCACATAAGCAAAAAAAAATTGAAGTGCACTATGTTACTATCTAAATTACTCCCACTATGACTAGCCTAATACACCTGCACATCACTTGCCATACCACCGGCCCCTACAAATTACGTGAAGGCTAGAAGCAGCTGTGCTAGGTACGTATAAGCTCCGGTGAAACCCTTGGTGCATGCTTTTTATATGTCATGCATCCGTTGAAAAGAGCTATATGCACTCTCTGGGTTTGATGCATGTCCTTTTGTGGAGAAAAAAAGTTTGGTCAGATTACTGTCTAATATATGTTCCAATGGAATTATACCTAAAATGTTTGCAATAGAATTAAGCATGTATATATAGCCCTCTTTTATCTCAAACAAATGCTTTGAATATTTTCTACCAATCTATATACTACATAGACAGACCTCACTAGCAAGCATTAATAGCCATTTTTCTGCTCCCACATGAGGCAAATCACCAAAAATATTGTGCTCTTGGCTTTGCTAGGTTGATCTAGCAACCGCCATCTGGTGTAGAGACATGGAGAGCCTCTCTGTCAGCAGCATGTATTCGTGCATTATATGTGGATTTTAAATCTATCTCATTTAGTTATAGCATGTTAACTTTTTATTAAAAAATTGTTTTATTTTGTTCATCAGAAATTTCTCACATGTTTTGAATCTTGACGGATGAGTTTATAGTCAATGCAATATTTCGGGATTAAATCTGCAACTCCACGACTATATGTGGGATATCATCTGGTATATAAATATTTAGGATCAAAAAGCACATACATCTTAAATATACCGATAAGTTGTCGCTTTTGGACAACCTCCTGTCACAAAATATAACGGTGGGCACCTATTTCTAAGACCCAATAAATTATAATATTATGAAAATAGTTTTATTAAAATATATCTACACATATGATTTCCATGCATATAATGAAGTCTAAATAATTACAGTGATAAGATATGTTTGGATGGTGGCCAAAACATACCTTAGCATTTTTGGTCATGACCAAAACTTTGGTGTTGTTTTTTAGTGGTTGCCAATTTTTTGGCTTGCCAGTGCGTCTTTTTGAGAACTCTAGTTCATTTTGCTTGTCAATATTGGCCAGCTTGTTGGCAATTAAAATTTGTGAACAGCAAACTAGGAGTAAAATCATACATATTACCTCGGTCTCATGATAGAGCGCGTCTTAGTTTTTACTTGTTTTTTCACGTCACAACGTGTATGGGGAAATCGAGGCGTGGTGTATACCGATGCATCCAAGAGCCTAAACAACCATTCTTTCCTTGGTGTGCAAACTAGAGGCTGGGGCGCGCCCTGGGCGCGCCTCTTAGGCGTGAGTGTGCGCACTAATACTGCTTATGCAGTTGTCTACGTGTTTATATAGTCCAAATTAGCGCTAGTTTTCTGCTTCTAATACACTTGCTGAAACTGAACGTCTGTCATGAATGATACGTCTAGAGACGATGGACAGTGAGAGACTAAATTTTGTAAACTCAAGCATCCACAAAATAAAATCATTAGCTGATGATGATGTATGATAACCACTGGATATAGCCAAAGACTCCTCAATTAAATTTCTGAATAGTAAAAGAGAATCATAGAAAACCTATGATCTGGACTAAAATTCTGAATCGTAAAAGAAAATTACAACAAGCCTATGATCTGAACTACAACCGAGGAGCTTCTAGCTTGATAGCTTCATAGATCCGACCTTTGAAATTTCCCACAAACCTCCGTGGTACGGCCTACAGGAACAAGCAAACAACAAAATTATCGTTCTGACCAGGATAGCATTCAATCCAAAGGAGAGATAGGGTATCGATGCGCGACGGCTTGCCATTTCCTCTTTGAAATTGCCAGCCATGCACTTGAAAAAAATACTTCAAATAATTTACTATTTGCCCATGAAAAAACAATCAATTACTAAGGCAACACCACGAGATGGAATAGGGCCAAGGTTGGACAATCCAATTCTCGATTCAGTGGCAGTTGGTTGTGGTCTCACAAGGACTGTCCATTCCTCGATTCAGCACCAATTCCTTCCTCAATGCGGAGGTCGCCCCTGTGATCGCCCCTCCGCTTCTTTCGGCATGTCAACCCTCTATGTTCCAAAATGTACCACCCCCTCTCTTAGAATCATTAAAGTCATGCAAGATAATCTTCATCCTCCTCTCGACTCTTAACCTGAAAGAAGCAGGAGAAGCATCTCTTCCATGTGAAAGACCTCACATCAAAGATGATGCCAACTGAAGACTGAAGAACCATAGAGCCTTCCATGGAACATAAAAAGTACACAATTGCTTCGTGGGGTGCCCCATTGGCGCGCCACTTGAGGGGCATCTGGGCGGTGCCAGGTAGATGCACGCTCCTTTCACTTTCCTTTTTTGATCTGGATAGCAGCACCATGTACATGCAATTCTTGATGAAATTATTATATTGGCGCATCATGTAAGGAAGAAACTGAAATGTCATGCTATCACAGGCAAACCCGTAGCAATATAATAGCATCGACAGGAGCATCTTGCTGTTTGACAACGTAAGATACGTTAAAGAAATTACGCGCGCGTCGGCCACGGCGGCGGCAGTCTCTTGATGCCTCCCTCAAACCGTGCGGCCGACAACAAGAGGAGCATGCTCGGCTTGTCCGCCATGCGCTTCATCACCCGGTGCGCGTTGCCGATGACTCGCCACATCCTTGCCAGCCTATACATACAACACAACAACGAGAAACATTAATCAAACACTTGTGGGTGGGGGGAGTCGATCAAGCACACTATAATGGAACACACGTACATTCAGATTAGCTCCACGAGCTGCGGTAGGAGCTCATTGTCATGGATGGCGACCCAGCAACGACCCTCCAGGACATGGCGTCGACTGAGGCGAGGGAGATGTTGAGCTTGGTCCGGAGGTCCATGATGGCTTGCCCTGGTCCTCTCGATGGCAAACGGCTCCGCACCATCGGCGTCCTGGCTCCTCAGCTTCCCTGCATGCAAATGTGTTTCATTTCATATCTTTGGCATGATTTGCTCTGAACTTCTAATGATTGTATGAATTCTGGGAGAAGAAGTGTGCTCGATCGAACGTATCCTGACTTTAGGCTCTCGTTGTGCCTTTGGAAGAGCTGGAATGGCTCCGGTGAAGCTTCACAGACGCCGACTTGCTCGTCGCTGTCGTCATCCTCAACGTCCCCTCTCGGAGCAGTTATTTGATCCGTCTATGTCCAAGATAGCAATAATCAATGCTACAATCTACATTATCCTTATATTCTGTGAATCTATTTTCTCAAATCAGATATCAAAACTATTAATCCTTAATTTATGGCACCTCATTTTCTTTCAGAGCTTCCATAGGAAAGAGCCAACAAATAGGAACAAAAGGAAATAGTGGTCAAGATAAAAAAATTGCTTCCAGTTCTTTGCTGCAAGGACTTTCTTCAGCAAACATTTGTAACACTGGTTATAATTATTTCAGTTCTTAAAAATGCATGGGACGAATAGGAGACAATAGAGGAATATCAAGGTATGATCTTGGGACAGGATGACTCAAATTAATTGAAGGCTCACTGAAATGAGTCAAGCATACCATGCAATATGAAACAACTTTCTTCAAATTGTGGAAGGAACTACCTTTGTTGTTCCATTGCTCGATAGACGTCGAATTAGTGTAAAGTAATTCTGTTTCTGTCTATCTGCAATGTTATTATCCTACAAAAAAAGCAAAATTAATTATACCAGCATATGTTTATAAAAACCACATCAGACAGATATTAGATCAAAACGGCCAAGAAAGAATCAATGAAGTTTAAAGTCTCCACCCTCTAGATCAACATTAGATTGTAGACTTGACAGCGAAATCGGTTATGTGCAACTTCTTTCATCAAACTTTGCAAAAGTTACACCGATTAACCTTTTTTTAACACTGCCAAATTTGTTTAACACAACTCGAATGACCTTGTTATTCAAATATGAGAAAAGTTATAGCTTAATGATTAACAAAAGCTAGTTTTCTTGAAAAGTGTATCAAACTTTTAGGAGAAGGTTACACAATATTTTACTAAACTCAATGCTTTTCAGACTGATTTTAAAAATCAATGCATCCCTCATCCTATCATGTTTTTCTAGAACCTACTACAAATTCTTGAAAGAATAGTACACCATGACAACCAACTTCAGTTATAAGGATTATACAAAAGTAGACTTAGTTGTAAATCAAAAGGGGTAAGGAATAAACATTGCAAAATACTCCCTCCGTTCCAAAATAGATGACTCAACTTTGTATTAACTTTGTATTAACTTTATACAAAGTTGAGTCATCTATTTTGGGACCATAAATTCCACACCAAGTGAGTTGATATTCGACAATGTACAAAAAGAGACGAGAGAATTTATATGTGGACACTAACAACAACAACAACAACAACAACAACAACAACAACAACAGCAGCAGCAGCAGCAACAGCAGCAGCAACAGCAACACCAAAAACAAGTTGGGGTAGGCTAATTGGTTTGAATACAACATGACATATTTTTAGCTATACAGAATCATGTAACTGAAACAGTAGTACAAAGCTACAATGTCATGTCTCCTACTGGCTCTTACATAGTTATAACTAGATTACTATATAATTATGTTATTGAAACAATACATTAGCACATGCAGTCTGCATGTCAAGTATTCTCTAAGAATAAGTTTAGGTATATGTCACAGTAAAATCAGAGTAGTGATTGTTTAAGAGAAGACTGGTAGTTCGCTTTGTTTCCTATATCTAGTGGTCTCCAGTAAGAGTTTTACTACAAGCAAAAAGCTTGGAAGAAATCTGAATCCTTAAATCCATAATTAAAATCTACAGAAATAAAAAAAGGGTCCAATTGAAAAGCATGAAAACTGAAAAGTAATTAGAGGGCACAAATAAAGGAAAGAAAAATATATTACTTGTCTTCCAGGTGGTATCCTGGTACCTCTTCTCCCATTAAGAAAACAGAATGATTGCCAGGCATCTCATCAAGGGCGGAATTCAGTGCTTCACACGGTCATCCAAATTGCAAGCGAAGAACTGCATAAATTTCCCACACAAATTCAGAGCGTAAGTAGAGCAGAATATTACTTCTGGAGACAAACACATCACTTCTAAAATGTAACAACCAAGCATATTAACAAACTAATACGAGAAACATTCTCAGTGCCCAATAACATGACTAATTAACTGAATGTTTAGTTCTTTCAATCTTGTGAAACCAGAAAAACCCACCTAAAGAAGTCCTTGCAGAAAAGGAAAGTCCACACACCTAGCAACCTCGACAAATACCTCCCCATCACTATCGATCAGAATTCTTAATCACCTTTTCACTCATGCCTATTCAGAAAATGTTAGCACCCGTGAATGTCAGGTCATACAAATTCTTAATGTATAATGGACCCATCAAATTTGCGACGTGCTCATGCTTGCAAATCAATTTCTCAAATTTACAATACTAACCACACAGAATTGTTGTTCGATGTCGCCCCCATCAGTGATGAGGCATTTGTAAGGAAGTGAAGTTATTAACACCATGATGAATAAAGCATTATGTTATAATACACGAATACAACAGAATAAATAAATAAATGTCATAGCAGTATAGCATGGTTTTCCCAGAAACAACAATGTGACATCTCAAATTTTCAGCTTACAATAGAGCACTCTGTGTTTTAGACATTTGAGTATTACCACACAATTTAAATCAGCGAGTATCTAGTTCATAGAAGATGTTAGAAGATATTACAAACCTCATCTACTGCATTATCAAGAAGTTCAGATATAGCTGCACATCAAGAGAAAAGTTATTAGATAAATATTTTACATGGTGGCGTAAGTATCTTGAACACCAAACATAAAGAAGAGAAGTCATGAGAGTACCACACCGTCTAGTTTTTCTACCTTCTTATCCAACAGACATTCCAATATTAAGCATTTGATTTCTAGTCAGTGGTCAAACTATAATATTCCCCAAACAGAAATAGCAAGGGAGAAATGAATAACATGTGTTTTTAGTATTAATGCAACAAAGATACTCAAATAAACCAACAAGGAATTCATCTTCTTTATGTAAGGAAAAATGGATAGAGCAGAGTACAATCAGGAAGGCAAAATGGAAAAGAGATAGTAAAATAGATTAACATATAATGGATGTATTGATGACAAAGATATTCATGTAACTGAAACAGTAGGCAAAACTGAATCTTAATGTGCATTTAGCACATTCGAAACGCCAATCGATTCATGTGGTGTATGAGCAGCGAATCTGTACTTTTGGATGAAAACTTGAACGATTAGAGAGTCAAATGAAGTTGTAGCTGTCTCAATCATCTAAAAAACTATCTGCTGCACCACTTCTAAAATTGGCAACTTATTTGTTGTTTCTTTGTAGATCATTGTATTTTAAATGGCACAAACAAGTTCAGTTCTTGTTTTAAAGTGCACACCATGGCAGAATTGATTTGAAATCCATCTTCATACAGTCACAAATAACAATCTTGCTCAAAATCTCTAAGAAGAAAAATAAGAACCAACCGAACTATCTTGCTTGGAACCTTATACAAGAAAAGCTACAGTACACTGGTATTTGTTGTTTCTGTGTAGATAACTGAATTTTAAATGCCAGCAACAAGTTCAGTTAAGTTTTTCCTATTAAAGCATACAACACAGCTCAATTGATTTCAAATCCATCTTTATACGGCGGCACATAACAATCTTTCTCAGAATCTCTAGTAACAAACAGAAGAACGAACTGAACAATCTCACTTGAAATCTCATACAAGAAAAGTTACAGTAAACCTGTATTTGCTGTTTCTTTGCACATAACTAAATTTTAAACGGCACAAACTTATTTCTTGAAAGCACATCCGAATAACATTACCTCGATGCCGCCCAGTTTATTTCAACCAATTGAATAGAAATTCTAGACCTTCACATGTGAACCGAAAATTTAAAAATAGTAAGATTGAGCGCTACCTGCTCCTCACACTCAGGCCAAATATCGTAACAAACCAGCAAGGTATGCATCTTATCTCCCATCAGGTCAAATATTGTAACAAACCAACAAGCAATGTATCTTGTAGTTACCTGGTACCCTTTGTTCTACAAACTGAGAACTATCAAACTATTACATCTCCACCAAACCAAACCAAATCAGAGAATGGATTGGCAAGGGCGTGAAACCTACGAACGCCCACTTGTGGGAGGTCGGGCTGATGTGGAGGAACCTAGGATGCACGCAGGCATGGTCGAAGTCCCCTGTCTGCAGCGCATATGAGACCGGGCAAACAAAATGGAGTTGGAATTTCGCGGAAACCAGGGAGGCTGGGGATCGAAGAGACGAACCGTGGAACTCACGGATGGGGACGGAGGGGGCCTCGTTAGTGCCGGCCTTCCAGGTACGACAACCAGGGGATCGACCATGCCGCCAACGCCTGTTGTGCCGCCGGTCATCACCACGCGAGGCAGACAAGGTACGGTGGAGACGAGCAGCATGAGAAGGCGGCGATTGTTCTCCCCCTCGCGCTCAGTTCTGTAACACCCCAGTGTCATGCTATAGTAATCACCCCCTAATGGTGGCCATGTCATCATCCTTACTATGCAAATTGCCACTTAATAAATATCAAAGTCAAACACCAAGTCAAATAATAATTTTATAAAATAGTAAATTAAAATGTTCCTTAGGTTCAAAATTTTCACTACATAATTCTCATGCATTAACAAACATTTTTGGAGATATTTAAAATACCCCTGGGTATTATAACAGTGGACCAACAGCCAATAAATTGGCCTGTTCATTTTTTTATAAATAGTTGAACACTCCCAAATGCTTTGAAACTTTTTATACCAAACCAGAATATTGCCCTGTATTTTTGTGCCAAGTTTCACATGTAGCAAAAATCATTTACTAGCTAAACTAGATGCGAAACAGACGAGGAATAAAAAAACAGAATAGGAAGAAAATAAAAGGCCTCACACTGTGCGCAACTGGGCCTAAGTGCCACATTGCACTTTGGCCCAGCCCGGCAGGGCCTTCTCATTCCTCACGCTACAGGAGGAGGCAGTGCCATGGCGTGGCTCACGCACGCCCGTCCACACGCCCGATTAGCTCGTGTCGAGCATCCACGACACATCGAGAAGGATAAGATCCCCCTCGTCGCTGTAGACAGACCCTAGCCCGCAAAATTCCCCTCTCCCACTCACGTTTCTCCTGAGAGCCTCGTGCCCGAGCTACCATCGATGCGCCGTCGCCGTCCCCGTGGCCACTGGCCTCCCCGGCGGCCGGGAGCTTGTCCAGGGACTTCCTAGTCACCGACTCCGTCATCTCCGTGCATCCGTTCGACCGGAGCCGCACTATACGCTCGGGATCGAGCTGATTTTCTGCCACGGCCGTCGTCTCTCGTCGTCGAGCTCGTCGCATCCGGTCGCCCCCGCGCCTCCAATCCACGTCTACGAGCTTGGTGGTGAGCTCCTCGGCCGATTCCACCCCTTTCCCCCTTCAATCCGTGTCTCTTTACGCCGTTGTTCGCCATCGCTCGAACCCCCGTGTATGTGTACGTGTGTGCGTGTAGTTGCTGCTCCTGCCCTGTCGCTATTGCTGTTGTGCGCGCACGCCCATGCGTGGCCTCGTCGCGGCTTGCTGCTGTGGTGCACGCCCACGCATGGCCTCGGCTTGCTGCTGCTCCGTTTGCTGCTGCCGGCCGCTGCTGCGCCCTGCTCCCGTCACTGCTTGCTGTTGCGCCGGCGCCGCTGCTGTTAAGTGCTGCTGCCGCTCCTCCTATCCCACTAGCTAGTGCTGCTGCTACTCTAATTGCTGCTGCTACTTTCTCATGCGGCTGCGCTGGTTATGGCCATGGCCATGGCCATTGTGCGTGTGTAGTGTGTACTCTACGTGCGTGAGTACAGACATGGCTGGCTATGCCGCCGGCCGGCCCCTGGTTTAATTAGGCTAGGCTTAGTAGTAGTAGTAGTTTAGTTCTAAGTTAGTCTATTAGTAGATGACATGTAGGCCCCCTTTAATAAGTTAGGTTTATTTATTTGTTTAGGTGAATAGTATATGGCATGTGGGCCACCCCCTGCCCTTTTGACTAGTCAAGTTGACTTGGTCAATTCGAATTAATTAAATATAATAATTTCAGAAATTCTAGAATATTAGTAAATCATTGAAAAATAATACTAAAATAATCCGTAGCTCGGATGAAAAAGTTTTATACATGAAAGTTGCTCAGAACGACGAGACGAATCCGAATACGCGGCCCTTCGTCCGCCACACGCACCTAGCATAGCAAACACGCAACCTTCTTCCTCCCATTCCTTTGTCCGAAAATGCCTAACTTCAGGAAAACTTTCCCGGATGTTATCCCCCTTCACCAGTATCGTGTAGCACCGCGTTAGAACACCCCTAGTACCGCTTGTTGTCTTGTCATGCATATGTTTGCTTAGAATTTACTGTTTCTTCCCCCTCTTCTCTCCAGTAGACTCCGAGACTGATGTTGCCCCTGTGTTCGACTACGTCGACGACGATACTTCTTTTTCAGCAGAGCTTCCAGGCAAGCAAACCCCCTTGAGCATTCCGATATCGCCCATTTCTTTTCCTCTCATGCTTGCATTAGAACTGCTACTGCTTTCTGTATGATCCTACTCTGATGCATAGCCTGTTGTTGTTACCTGCTTTCATACCTTACCTGCTTATTCTAAACTGCTTAGTATAGGATGGTTAGTGATCCATCAGTGACCCCACCTTGTCCCAATTGCCCCGCTTTATGTTCGATGACTCGATCAACGTGATCGACGTCCAGGCCCCGACACCGCACATCACCCCCCCTAGTTGTACGACTCTGCAGAGTTACCATCGAGTGCCGAGGGTGGAACCTCTTACATCACTCCTGATGAGATCTCCGTAGTGTAGCTATACGGTCGAGGTCATCGAGGGTGATTTCCTCCTTAACCACTTCCGTTACCGCTCTGTCGTGCAACCCCTCAAGTGTGAACCTCGAGGGTGGATCCTCTTACGTTCACCTTGATGATAACATCGAGTGGGATTCACCGGGGGTGATTCCTCGGGTTTTCCCCTTGGTGTTAGACACACAGTTACTATGGTTACTATGACTTTGCACTGAGCCATGTTACTAAAGACGGGTCGGCCCTGAGGGGTACCCGCGCGAGCTGAATAGCGAGTGATGTGGAGTAGGGTTGACCTGGAAGGTGCCCGCGAGATACTTACGAGGCGTGGCCGGGCATTCTTAGCCCTTGCCGCAAGTACTCGAGACGGGGCGACGGGGTCACATCGGTCGTGAGTCTCTGCTCGTTACCGCGTGCTCCTAATCCACTATGATTTGGATATTTGATCTGAAGGGCCTCTGGTCTGATAGCACTAACCATCACGTGGGCATAGTATGGGCGTTCTGCGTCGTATGCATCAGCCGAAGCTTATTAGACGTCAGCGACTGAGCGGCGCGCGCCGGGTTGGACTGGAAAGCACCTACCTTGTTGAAGGAGGTAGCTAGATCTGCTCACCGGCCGCGTACGCAACGTGCAGGAGTTCCCGGTGAGATGGCCCATGACCCCTGGGGGCATAGGTTTAGTCCGGCGTGCTGGCCTCTCTATTAAGCCTAGGTCGGGTTGCGGCATATTGTTTGGGCGAGGCCGGGCATGACCCAGGAAAGTGTGTCCGGCCGAAGTTAATCGAGCGTGGTGGGTAAGTTGGTGCACCCCTGCAGGGAAGAAAACATCTATCGATAGCATGTCCTACGGTAACGGACACTTGGAGTTGTATCCCGATCGATACAACTAGAACTGGATACTTGAGATGAGACATGGAGATGAGACTTGGATATGAGATGATAACTAGATAGTATGGCTCTGGGATTGCTTTCTCGCAGGGAGTCGAGGAAGGATCTCTGGCCGAGGTTGATAACATTACTGCTACTTTACTTTATGCTACTCTACTCCCTCCTGTTGCTGCAAGATGGTGGTTTCCAGAAGATGCTAGTCTTCGATAGGCTAGGCTTTCCCCTTCCCTTTTGGCATTTTGCAGTTTAGTCCACAGATACAACCCATTCCTTTGATTCAGATGCATACTTAGTTTAGATCTGATGTAAGTCTTGCGAGTACTTTGGATGAGTACTCACGGCTGCTTTGCTACCTCTTTTCCCCCATGCCCGATTGTTGCAACCAGATGACGGATCCCAGGAGCCAGACGACACCACTGATGACTACTGCTACCCCGAGGGTGCCTACTACTACGTGATGACCGCTGACGACTTGGAGTAGTTAGGAGGCTCCCAGGCAGGAGGCCTTACCTTTTTGACCGATGTTGCTTTGTGCTAGCCTTTTTAAGGAAAACTTGTTTAACTCATGTCTGTACTCAGATAATGTTGCTTCCGCTGACTCTTGTGTATTCGAGCTTATGTATTCGAGCCCTCGAGGCCCCTGACTTGTAATATAAAGCTTGTATTATTTTAATTTGTGTCTAGAGTTGTGTTGTGATATCTTCCCGTGAGTTCTTGATCTTGATCGTACACATCTGCGTGTATGATTAGTGTACGATTGAATCGAGGGCGCCACAAGTTCGATCTAGACGGCGGGAGCACCGTGTCATCCAGGCTGCCGCCTCCGTGCAGGTTTCCCGTGGAGGGGAGAAGGTGATGGGAGGGGAGGGGGGCGCAGGCTGTGGGGAAGAGCGCCGGTGATGGCGGCGGACGAGAGAGGGGGAGAAGTGGAGGACTCGCTAGGCTAGGGCTGGGCGATTCATTTTTCTTTTTTTTGTCTCGCCGTACAAAGCGCCCACTGGCCAGCGTGAATCTCTGTCGCGATTGGCTGCCAGGCACAGTACCCCTGTGATGATGTGGACGTCGCGAGAGAGCGCTCCTTGCACGACTGTTAAAGGGTTGTATTTTCGCTAAGATGCACTCTTTAAAAAAAGATGGTTTGAGTGCGTCGATTTCCATGGTAGCTTTCTAAAAATAGGACTGGATGATTAATGCGCTAAAAAGTTTTCATCATCGTGTTTCTCTATCATGCAACAATTAATGGTGATTGTACCATTTGGAATAAGCGGTTAGCTATCTCAAAATCAAACAGCTCAACAATTAATGGTTGTCGTGACATTACCATTTTTAATTAAGTGCCTTCAAATAGGGCATGGTGGTTTATATGGAAAAGATGTCCTAGAGGATGAGATTGAGACAGCCAGGCGAGAAACTGACAAGGAAATGTATTGCGGTGTGGGGAGGATAAACGTGCTAAACTTGGGCTACGAGGGGATTATTGTTCTGTGGGGACGAAAAACACGTGAGGCTAAAAAAATTATGCGGTGAGTAGCTCTTAAACTGACAAAAATTGATGTTAGTTTTAGTTCAGCTGTCGGTAAGATACAGTTTGAGTTTATTATTGTTTTTCCTGGAGGCATAAAAGGGCACTAGGGCAATTTACTTTATTGATTAATGGAGGCATGAGGCCATTGGGAAAATTGAATAATGTTTCTGGCAATACTCCAGGTAGGTATAGAGAAAACATGGGACCACGAGTGCTAGTAACAAACGGATGAATATCACCCGAAAAACTCTAAGAAAGTACGCTAAAAACTTGCATCTCTATAATATAATGGAAACCTTTTATGTCCGCGATATGGATATTCATTTTAGCATGGCAGCAAACAGTGCCGTATGGATGTTTCAAAACCAACTTAATTAGTGATGGGACAGGTACTGAATCATCTTACCATGTTTTTACCAAAAGTTTTAAATAACCGTGATGTAGCCATGCTATAGAGACTTGAGCGGGGTGATGCTAAATGATATTTATATATAATTATTTGTTAAAATTACAAAACAGAGGGTTATAGCCCCGCTATACCCGCGTTATACTAGCTGTTTGAGAAGGATGCCACTATTTGGCATAGCTGATTCTTATGGATTTTTTCTTTGCCGGTGTTCTTACAGTATTGGTTCCGATAGCATCTGGATTGTAAACATGGAATTAGCAACAGTCCTCTGGGTAGCATGTGTTCCTATTTTCCTTGCAATTGTGTCGACAATGATGGCCCGACGACGACCGATGTTGTCCCAAACAACGAAGCTATCGCCTTCTCCACCGCCCATGGCCGCAGAGGCTCCCCTTCTTGGGATTCTCCCGGTGCTTCTCGCCAAGGGCCCGCTGCAAGTGATCCGCGACGCCCACACGGAGATGGGGAGCGTGTTCACGGTGAGACTGTTGCATCGCAAGGTGACCTTTCTGGTTGGGCCAGACGTGTCGAGCCATTTCTACCAAGGGCTAGACTTGGAGATTAGCCAAGACGAGGTCTCCCAGTTCACCATTCCGACTTTCGGCCCCGGCGTTGCCTTCGACGTGGACTTCGCTACTCGCCCCGAGCAGTTCCGCTTCTTTGGTGACGCCATGAAGCCGGCCAAGCTCAGGACATACGCCGGACTGATGGTGCGCGAAGTCGAGGTAAGAAATAAGATGACATGTTTAGTAGCCTTGATTTTCTTGTTAACTATTGCAAACATTTATATATGTACTACATACTAGAAATTGTGATCTGATGTGTACTTGTGTATGTTACACATGCAGGAGTACTTTGCGAGGTGGGGACAGTCCGGCACGGTTGACTTGAAGCAGGAGCTAGAGCACCTCGTCACGCTCGTAGCCAGCCGGTGCTTGTTCGGGGAGGAGGTCCGGGCCAAGATGCTCGGCGAGGTCGCAACGCACCTCCGTGAGCTCAACGACGGCATGCGCCTCGTCACCATCCTGTTCCCGCACCTGCCCATCCCGGCGCACCGCAGACGCGACAGGGCGCGCGCTAGGCTCGGCGAGATATTCTCCGGCGTCGTCAGCTCTCGCAAAGCAAGCTACCCTGACTGCGGCCCCGACGACATGCTGCAGTGCCTGATTGATTCCAGGTACAAAGACGGCCGCGCCACGACCGAGACGGAGGTCGTCGGGATGCTGGTGGTCTCGGCGCTGTTCGCGGGGCAGCACACGAGCTCCAGCACGAGCACGTGGACCGGAGCGCGCCTCCTCGCGCGCGCCAACTCCGAGCACCTGCGCGCCGCCGTCCGGGAGCAGGAGCGGGTCGTGGCGCGGCACGGGGACCGCGTGGACTACGAGGTCCTGCAGGAGATGGACACCCTCCACCGCTGCGTCAAGGAGGTTCTGCGGCTCCACCCGCCGGCGATGCTGCTGCTGCGCCACGCGCGCCGGAGCTTCACCGTGCGGACCAGGGAGGACGATGAGTACGAGGTCCCGGAGGGGCGTACCGTCGCGAGCCCGCTGGTGCTCCACAACCGTCTCTTATACGTGTACATGGACCCGGAGAGGTACGAGCCGGACCGGTTCGGCCCGGGCAGAGGGGAGGATGTGGCCGGCGGAGCGTTCTCGTACACGGCGTTCGGTGGCGGGCGGCACGCCTGCGTTGGTGAGGCGTTCGCGTACATGCAGATCAAGGTAATATGGACGGCGCTACTAAATATCAGTCGATTGAGAGTCTCAGTCGACTGCTCAGCTGTCCGATCTTATGCAGCGTGTAGATTCGCGCTGGGGCGGATTGTCCCTCATTTCGGCCTGTCTAAGGTGTGGACCGGCCCGTTTGTTTTTTTTTCTGTCGAACCGCGATCCCGCACGAGCGTTTTGTGGGCTGGGCTGTGTTTCCGTGCGGGCTTTTTGTTTGTTTGTTTTTTGCGTTTTGTTTTTTGAGCCGCATTAAAGAAAGGAAGGGGAAGCGGCCACCCCGTGGTGATTAAGAAGAGGGGAACGGGGAGACAGAGCTCATTCCACATCGTCTCTCTCCATTCCCCAATCTCAAATCAGAAGAAATCCGGATAGGGAGAAAAGAGGATTTGGAAAGAACGGAATGCTCGGATCTTTGAGCAAGTGGCTAGCAGCGTGGACAGGGTGCTCGAACTAATCAGAGAGGATATTGCAACATGGAGGACTGCTGGCTGTGTTGGCGATTTCTGCTGACTTGTTTTTCTTCTTCTTTGCTGTGTTGTGCTTGCCTCTGGTGGCCAAGCTTCGCCTTTATTTCTTCAGTGTTTATTCAGAGTTAAACTCTGACGGCTGACAGTTCTAGATCGCCTAGACTGCCTAGCTCGTTGTACTCTTCCTGTTCTTTCTAATAAAAGATCGGCCTATGGCCCTTCGAGAGGGCGAGCTCCAAGGTTCTCTTCAACGAACCAGAGGACGAGAGAGAGGGGATGGCTGGCGCTGCAGTTGGAGTGAGTTTCCCCCTAGTTTTTCTTCTCCATCATTTTGTTGTCTTGTTTCTTGTTTGATGCTTCACCGTAGATCTGTAGGGGATTGGGGGTAGTTTTGTTTGTGGATCAAGTGTAGAATAGTAGATTCAAGTCTATAATGGACTCCATGATTTATATGCATTTTTTTTGTATCCTTATTTGTTCAAGCATTCAAAAGATTGGAGGATTGATTTGGATGTGGTAGTTTGTACGGTCAAGATCAAGTTGTATTTTTTGTAGTGTCTCAAAGGGGCTGGCCAGAGTGAGCGGCTGCTAGGCCTTTTTTGTAATGTCTCAAAGGGACCTCACTTTTTAGTCTTTTTGATTTCACTTTTTTTGTTAGCTTCTTAGTCTGAAAATGGATTTTAGTCCAGGGGCTTGTTGTGAGTCAGCAACATGAGGTCCTTGCCCAAGCTAAGTGCATGTCTGCTGCACTGTAGGAGTTTTATTACTGTACCCATGTATCTAGTAGAGTAGATAGGATTTTTGTATGTCTATACTTACCCCCGCAAGATGAGGTACTGTTCTTTTCTTTTGTTTGTATTAAATATCTGATTAGTAGTTTCAAGCAGAGAATTGCGTCCATATTTTATACTTTTTTAGGGTTTTTTTTTCGTGTTGAAATGCACAATAATGTCTCTCGCTCAGGCGCGTGGATCAGCAATGTCGGTGTGGCAGATGTGAGTATGATGTTGGTTTCTTTTTTGTTATAGCTAGATTCACTTATCTAATCCAGATTTTTTGCTTTTTCCCCTATGTTTTTTGAACTATCCAGTAAAGTTTAGTTTTACAACTAGTAGTACTAATTTTGTTTTTTAGTAGCCCAATAAACTGAGATGAAGTTTTCTATTTCTTTTGGACTGTACTAGAAGTAGGGTTATCAAGACCGCCTTTTCTTCTTTATGCTTGTAGGTAGTAGGTTTTATCGACATCCTCTGTACATAGTGTATAGTATAGTTCATTTGTTTACACCCTTTTTGTACATCAGTGGGGGTGACAATCTAGATGAATGCGTTAGGCTCTTTTTGCTAAATCAGTAGCATGTTTTTGAATTTTTTTCTATCAAAACAGGAGAAGATTTTTACTACTGATTTACTGAATTTATCAGTAGGAGTAGGTATGTTCATTTGTTTTGATAGTCCCTATATAATCAGTAGCTTGTCGTTTCTGAATTTTTTTATGTAAATAGTACATATTATTGCTGAAATCTATCACTAGGGAGTGGCCTTGTTTTATTTTTTTTATTTTTGCTGATACTTTTATCTATTTTAAAAAGGAATGATTAATGAAAGTAAGTATCCAGCAACAGCATGTTTTATTTTAGTTTCTTTTTTCTTTTTCTGCTGAAAACCCGTATGAATCAGTATGATGTTTATTCCTTTTTGTATATGAAATCAAGATAATATGGTCTTTTTGATGGATCCCCACATCGCAAATTTATTTGTTTTCTTTTTTTTGGTCATTAGTGGCGACGCCAATGATATCTCATCATTATCTCAAAATCTTTCTCGTCGGAAGGATACAAGTTTTTTCCTCTAAAAATCATTTTTTAGCTGAATATGTATGGGTCTCACTAGCACAAATTTATCGCTTTTTTATGCGGCACAGGAGATGGTGTGCAGAGTTTGTTTGAGCCCTTGCTACCGCGAGAGCAGGACAAGCGGGATGAGCATGTTTGTCTGGAAGGAGTTCAAAAACGCAGGGGTAACTTCGCAACCTATATATATATATATATATATATATATATATATAATATATATATATATATATATATGTATATATATATATATATATTGTTTTTCCACTGTTCTGATCTTTATTTTTAGGTACTTATCATCATAGAATTATTTTATTGTTGTTGAAGGTTGATATTTGTTGTTCTCCCAGAGTTTTGAACTTGATGGTCGTTTATGTCATGTGCAGTAACCTATGCTAGTTCTAGACTGATTTTTTTAGGTTGTTTTGCATCTTTTTGACTTTTATATCAGTGCTCAATTCATTTTTTTCAGGCAGTTTTGATGATCGTTTTTTTGTTGTTTTTTTTTGTGTTCAACACACAACAGGGGATACACTGAAGTTTAAGTCAAACAAACGGACGTACACCATTAAGTGTCACAAGGGGCCCAGAAAGAGCATAATGTATGGTAGTGGGTGGAGGAAATTTGTTGCAGACAACAAGTTGGGGAATCTCTTCTACTTGGACTAGCCTTCCCCAAGGGCAGTGTCTGTGTGATTCAATTCGGGAATGGTGCCGAAGATGAAGGATCTGAGGGTGAGAATGACTACATGGAAGTCTCAGATGAAGAAGACGAGGATAGACAAGCTGGCAACAGTGATGACGATGATGATATTGTTCGCACTCAGGAAGATGGGCTGCTTCCGCTCAACAATGGGTTCATAGGGTTGGCATTTGTGCACCACCTCACGAGGACTAATATTCTTTTGGGAAGCATGGTATGTATCCATTTTCTCACTGTTTTTTTTCAGTTTTTCTTTTTGCATGTTTAGTTTTTAAGTAAAAGGTGCAAGCACTTTCGTTGCAATTTTTTGCATTAGTGAAACTGTTAATTCTGAAATTATTTTACTTTTGTTTTTATTAGTTTAACTATAAGTTAAAACCTTTTTTGAAATCTGCATTTTTAATTTGTCTTTTTTGTGTAAACTTTGGTTTTTATTAACAGAATGTTCGAAATCCTTTCAGGCTGTCTTTATATCTCTCTTTTTTATATATCTTTTTTTAACATGCATTTTTTATTGTCTTTTGTAGATTATTAGTTTTTCCAAACGCCCCCATGAACGAGAGAAACATTTTTTTTCCAAAGATGATTTGGAAAATGAAAAATAACAATGCATATGTGTGTTGTTTATTTTTTTGGAGGGTCATCCCTACTGTAGTTGGTCAAATTTTTTTGGAGAATTTTTTATTAAGAATTGTTGGGCAATCAGTTAGAATTTTTGTGCAGAAATCATTAGTTTAAGAATTACAAGCCTTTTTTCCTTCTGTTTTCTTTAGCCTTTTTGTTTGCAACTACTACACTATCTTTTTTTCTCTTAGTATGCCGTGTGTGTGTGTTTAGCACATGAGGGCATGGGTGCGCATTTCTTTTTTTAGGAAACAATGTAATTTAAAAATACCACTTTTTTATAACAATTTGTAATTGTAGTTGGGGGAGGAGGAAGTTTTGTAAGTGGGTTTTCATAAGAGAGGACGGTCCGACAGATAAACACACCCATGACTGCAAGTGCATGTTGCACACACCCCAACTACCATGGCAACGGTTGGAGAGCGGTGAGTGTCGCATCGCCGGTAGGGAGAGCGGATGGAGGGGTCGCATCTCTCTCGGTATGGTTTGTTTGTAAGTGGAACGGTAGGATAGGGGTGGGGGTCACATTTGCAGTAGTAGAGGGGTGGGAACATTTTGTTTTGTCGAAGGGGGCGGCATTGAGAAGATGGGGCCATTTGCATGCCCCACAACAGGCACACAACTATATGTCTTTATAACTTGGTTTAAACTTGACTACAGGTAGAGAGGCCAGTTGCATGTCCTACAAAAGGCGCGCAACTGCATGTCTTCGAACCCGGGCGCAACTGGAGACCTTTGTTTTGTCGGAGGGGGCGGCGTCGAGAGAGAGGGGGGGCCACTAGGCACGCAACCGTCCCAGCATGGTGACAACTGCATGTCTTTTTATAACTTGGTTGCAACTCGACTTCTAATTTCGTTGTATATGCAGAGGCGTCAGTTTTTGCACGTCCCACAATGGGCACGCAACTGTATGTCTTCTACCTTGGTCGGAACTGGGAGGGGCTTTGTTTTGTCGGAGGGGGTGGCATCCGGAGAGAGGGCGCTAGTTGCATGTCGCACAACAGGCAGGCAACTGCATGTCTTTCTAACTTGGTCGCAACTAGGGGGGACCTTTGTTTTGTCTAAGGGGGAGAGGGGGCTAGTTGCATGTCCCCACAACAGGCAGGCAACTGCATGTCTTTCTAACTTGGTCGAAACTAAGGGGGACCTTTGTTTTGTTGGTGGGGTGCGGCATGAGAGAGAGGGGCCTAGTTGCATGCCCCACACTAGGCATGCAACCGCATGTCTTTCTAACTTGGTCGCAACTAAGGGGGTACCCTTGTTTTGTCGGAGGGGGCGACGTCGAGAGAGAGGGGCCCAGTTGCATGCCCCACACTAGGCGTGCAACCACATGTTTTTTCCGAGCATGGTTGCAACTACATGTCTTATAACTTGGTTTGCAACTCCACTTCCATTTTTATTATACGGGGAGAGGCGCCGGTATTTTGCATGTCCCACAATGGCACGCAACTACAAGTCTT
>NC_041382.1:182376217-182378663 GCF_002162155.2 Triticum dicoccoides | reverse complement strand
TTGTTTTGTTGGAGGGGGCGACATCGAGAGATAGGGGGCCAGTTGCATGTCCCGCAACAGGCATGCAACTGCATGTCTTTTAACTTGGTCGCAACTAGGGGGGTTCTTTGTTTCATCGAAGAGGGCGGCATTGAGAGAGAGGGTCCTAGTTGCATGTCCACGGCAGGCACGCAACTGCATGTCTTTATAACTCCATGTCTTCTAGCTTGGTCGCAAATGCATGTCTTATAACTTGGTTGCAACTCTACTTCCGTTTTTGTTGTCCAGGGATAGGCGCCGGTTGCATTTCCCACATTGGGCACGCAACTGCATGTCTTCTAGCTTGGTTGCAACCGGGAGGGCTTTGTTTGTCGAAGGGGGTGGTGTTGAGAGAGATGGGGCCCAGTTGCATGCCCCACACTAGGCACGCAACTTCATGTCTTCTAGTTTGGTCTCAACTACGGGGGATCTTTATGTTTGTCGGAGGGGGCAATGTTGAGAGAGATGGGGCCCAGTTGCATGTCCCACATTAGGCACGCAACTGCATGTCTTCTAATTTGGTCGCAACTGCATGCCAACTCGACTTCCATTTCTTGTTGTCTGGGGACAGGCGCCAGTTGCATGTCCAATAATGGGCACGCAACTGCATGTCTTCTAGCTTGGCCGCAAATGGAGGGGCCTTTGTTTTGTCGGAGGGGCGACAAAGAGGGAGAGAGGTGGCCCACTTGCATGTCCCACACTAGGCACGCAACTGCATGTCTTCTAACTTGGTCGCAACTCGGGAGGGCTTTTCTTTTGTCGGATGGGGCAGCATCGAGAGAGAGGGGCCCAGTTGTATGCCCCACACTAGGCACGCAACTGCGTGTCTTCTAGTTTGTTTGCAACTAGGGGGATCTTTGTTTTGTCGAAGGGGGCGGCGTCGAGAGACACGGGGCCCAGTTGCATGTTCCACAATAGGGCACGCAACTGCATGTCTTTCTAACTTGGTCGCAACTGCATGCCTTATTACTTAGTTGCAACTTGACTTCCATTTCTTGTTTGTACGAGGAGAGGCGCCAGTTGCATGTCCCAGCATGATGGGCACGTAACTGCATGTCTTCTAGCTTGGTCACAACTAGAGGGGCCTTTGTTTTGTCGAAGGGGGCGGCCCAGTTGCATGTCCCACACTAGACACACAACTGTATGTCTTCTAACTTGGTCGCAACTGCATGCCTTATAACTTGGTCACAACTCGACTTCCATTACTTGTTGTACGGGGTCAGGCGCCAGTTGCATGTCCCACAATGGGCACGCAACTTCATGTCTTCTTGTTTGATCGCAACTAGAGGGGCCTCTGTTTTGTCGGAGGTGGCAGCGTCGAGAGACATGGGGCCCAGTTGTATGTCAATGAACAATACTAGCCTATGACCACAAACATGTTATGTAGTTTATTTTTTTCAACTATGCATGTGAAAGTCAACAAAATAAAGGCACTTTATAGTACCTCTGGGTCAGCAGCAAACAACAACTGTGTGTAGGTCATGTTACCACTTCCAAGGAAATTCATCCCGTGCATTTTTCATAACAGTATAAGTTTCTTTCTTTATCAATCTTATTTTTTCACAGAATTACAAGGGCATGATAGTAGAGCGGCAGGTCATTTATGAAGCAGGGAACTTAAAGAGGGCATAATCAATCTTTTCTTCTTCAAGAAAAACTCGTACATGTGGTGCAAATGCACTTGGAGATGGTTGGAATGCCAAATTCATCGTAGGCTGTTATTGCTGCACATACTGGACACCATGGTACTGCTGCCATGGAAACACAAATCATGCTTATGTCAGTTTCTGGAATGGTGACACATCTCAAACATATGTATTTACAATCTAAGAGATTTTTTGTTTTCGCATTTTTTATCTTACTTGGACTGGGGTCACCAAATTATGTGGAGCTGGAGCACGACTGCTTGGAAATCTCCGTGCCAAAGTATTCACTGGCTGCTACATGAAATGCAGAAGACAGTATGTGTCAATCTGAATCCATGACATATTTTTTTGGCTAATGCAAAGAACCATGTTCATTAGTTTATCATATTCAGAAACTGTCAAGAATAACAAAAAAAATTCAACCTTTTCTCTGCCCACAGCAAGTGTACTACATGTTTAGTACGTGTCCTGAACAGTATGTGTGCTGGACATACAAAAATTAGTACTAGCATGAAAATTATTATCTTTTTTGTCATCAACTACTGAAACCCATGCTTCTAATATACTACAGTTTTCTTTCTTCACTTTTTTTTCTTCAGAGAAACTTGAACATCAGGCTGAGAAAAAGTTGGAGTTTTCTGCCATGAAGTTATCTTAGAGACAAACATGTGTGCCCATCAGGAAATTTCCATACTGCTCCAAGATTGGTGCAGAAAAACAAAGGGGGAGAAGAAATTACAAGGTTTTCAGGTCCAAAACGAAGAAGGGAACAAGAAATTGAA
>NC_041382.1:182361044-182375929 GCF_002162155.2 Triticum dicoccoides | reverse complement strand
ACAACTGGGAGAGAAGCAAAAGTTTTCCTGTCGTTTGGCTATACATGGGCTCTTTGCTTTTCTGTTGTGTGTTTGCTGCGTCCATGGGCAGGGACACAGGTACAACAGGCCAAACAAACAGCAAAAACAAAAAACAAACAAACAAGCAAAGCCCACACCATAAGCCCATCATGGATCAGGGAGGGATGCTAAACAGGCCTAATCTGTCAGGGGTGACGTCAGCCGACTGAGACTTCGCGAAGTCTCAGTCGACTGAGACCTAGACAGTCCCTGGAGCCACCTGCTGAGGAACTTTGAGATGGAGATGATGTCGCCGTTCCCCGGGACGGACTGGAACGTGGTCATGCCGGGGCCCAAGCGGAAGGCCATGGTCCGGTACAGCAGAAGGAGGATGTCAGCGGCCGCCTAAATCACGAGCTGATACATACGCTACGTGTATCTACTTCATGTTGCATGTTTACTTTCTCCTCGCACCAATAAATTGCCGTTCTAAAGTAAGTTAACCGTTGCGATTGAATTATAGGAGTACTGTATTAAGAAACAGTAAAACTGAGCTAGCTACGGCTGCTCACAACGATTTGACGCTCTAAACCGTTTGATCGGCTCACTCGTCCTGATCGTACCGTCATCCCACCTCATCCCACGGCCTTTTCTACCAATCCAACTCGGGCGTTCTGGTCGGCCCAACGTTAATGGGCTGCTGCTCCAGACAGCGACCTGGGCGCCCTCTCGTTCACGGATGCATCGCACTGCCCGATCATGAATAGACGGTTGCGATCAGCGCTTGGCTATGGAAGCGAGCGAGGCACGCGTGGGCTGATGCAGCTCGCCGCCGATTTGGGCGAACCGTACCTCAACTCCTTGTACAGGCGACGGTGGTGGCGGCAGCTTTCTCTTACCGCCACACGCCCTACCAAAAGCCTAGATCCGATGGCCACGAGCTCCATTGCCTTGTCCTACCATCTTCGATCCTTCGTCCGCAGGTAGCAGCTGGCTTCCCGGTGGCCTCCTTTGTTGTTAGGTTGCTTGCTGCAAGGGAAGAGGAGGGGAAGGAGAGACAGTGACATTGTGCCGTCGTTGCAGCGGCCGTTTAGCTTCCCGTACAGATCTCATTCTCGTCAGCGTGCTTACTATGGTCGGGGAGACAAACACACATAGGAAGGTGCAAGCGGATGAGGTCCCTTTTCCTTCTGCTTCCTCTCCCCTAATCAAGGGGACGTGTGTGTTTTCCTGAAGTGATTTTGCTAGACCATGAAGATGGTGCAGATTACAGCCTCCATTTGGTTTTGTGAAGGTAACTTGTTTACTGCATTCTCACCGATCAGTTCGAGTTTTGTTCCATAGTTTCCATGTTCGTGTATAAGATCCAACCCTTTTTTTTTTCTTAACGAATCGAGTCATGTTCATGGTGAGTTCATTAGTAAAGCACCTGCGACTGGAGTAATGATACTAAATTACTAATATAGGCACAAATATGTGCATAGTGAGTTCAGCGTCATCTCTCATTTTCATATCTGAGGTAACCCAGTGACTATATATCTATGGTGACTTTTTGTTGTGCCTGCTCCCTACCTTGATCACTATTCTCTTGTAGGTGTGAAAGAAATACAATGTACTCCTATGTAGGAAGATCTTACATATTTGATCCCAAGGTTTCTTTTATTGTTGTTTATTAGCAGTTACTTCCTCCGTCACAGTTTAGAAGGCATAGTTAAATTTGCGTGCGTTTCCACAATAGACAAGGTTTAGGGCGCATTGCATTTATGTCTAGTAGCTAATTAGTACTCCTATATACTATTTCTATATGCATGCATAGTGTGAATGCTATTTTCTAGCCCATCTCATAACCAATAGATAACCATCTAGGTCCCAGAGAATTTTCAAGCGCGTCTTCTAAACCGTGACGGAGGGAGTACCATTCTTCAATCATTTCCAGAAGGATGTCAAAAACATTTCCTAGATGATATGTATTCCAGATCCTGACTTATAAACGGTCAATATAGATGGAGCTGAGTACACAATTATTATACTTGCATTTGCTTTCTTGCCAGACCAAGTTATTTAGTTATGATACAAATATCTTGCAATGGGTGTGTTAGACACTTGATCAAACAAATCTTTTCCACATGCCCTATCTCGGTGAGGGCACTTTTCTACATTATCCTTCCTTGGTTGTTCAACTGCAAATGCAGACAAAGGCGTTGATGAATGTCTGCTTTGAAATTGTATATTATCTTTTTGCTGGTAATATATTTGTGCTAGAACATAACCAATGTTAAGAATTCAATTCAAGCATTCATGTGTCATGTAAGTCAAATCATCTTTCTCTATGGATGTGGACCGTAAAAATTGTAATTTTGAAATGTTGAAACTACATAATTTTTTCTAAATTTACTTATTTTTTTTAAATGGACGAGCGTGGCAACGCGCGCCTTTATGGTCTAGTTTGTTCGACAAGCCAATGATGGAGCGCCTTTCGTGAGAGTGGCATGTATATACAGTGGTGAGCGTGTGTGTACTATAGCTGAGCACTTTAAGACTTGTCAATGTATTATACCGCCTCTTGGCAAAATACCAGGTCGATCCATTTTTATTTACTTCGCATACTAGTTTTGACTGAAGTCAAATTTTATAAAGTTTGACCAAGTTTAAAGAAAACAGTGTGAACATTTACAGCAACAAATATATATGGCGTGAAAATATGTGGTGTATATATTACTAATATAATTTCCCTACAAACTCTTAAGTCCAAAAAATTCCAGGAATTTCAATACCAAACTGTTTGGACGCCGATGGTTCATTATTCTCAGGTGGACAGTGTTTCGTGCGGTACAAGTATCTAGTCTGGTTCTGGTTGTATTAATTGGGTCAGCCCACAATTGTGCTAATGTGAAATGCTCGTAAGAAACATGCAAAATGAGGCAGAGTATAGATGGAGTTCCCTTGCCTATAAAAAATAAAAGAAGTTAAAAGGTCATTCCCAATGTGTGTTCGTTTGAAGAAACTGTGCAAGTTTTTCTGGTGCGAAGATGTGTCATCATGATATTTTTGTAATTAATGATGTGAATCGGCCGACCGGCAGGCTCTCATGCCGGTAGAACGCATGTGCTCAACGCGTCTCGTAGGGCCCACACCATTCCCTTTCCTGTGGACCGTGTGCGTGCACTTTGTTGTTGTTTTTTTAAGGGAGACTATATCTAAATACTTTAAAGACTTGACAATATATTATGCCGTCTCTTAGCAAATATAAGACGTAAATTTGATTGTAATTCAAAAATTTCTAATTCAACCAAGTTCGTAAATAATATAAACATCTATAATACTAAATAAATGCACTGCCAACACCCGCAATTGTGCTATGTGAAATGCTCGTAAAGAACATGCAAAATGAGGCAGATTATAGATGGTGTTCCCTCGACTAAAAAAATAAAAGAAGTTAAAAGATAGTTCCCGATGTGTGTCCGTCTGAAGGAAGTGTGCAAGTTTTTTTGATGCGAAGATGTGTCTATCATAATATTTTTGTAATTAATGATGTGAATAGGCTGACCGGCAGACTCTCACACCGATAGAACGCACGCGCTCAGCATGTCTCATAGGGCCCACGCCACTCTCTTTCCTGTGGACCGTGTGTGTGCACTTTGTTGGGTTTTTTTTTGAGTGAGACTATATCGAAACACTTTAAAGACTTGACAATATATAGCAAAATATAAGACGTAAATTTGATTGTAATTCAAAATTTTCTAATTCAATCAAGTTCATAAATAATACTCCCTCCGTTCGAAAATACTTGTTCGAGGAAGGGGAAGGATTTGACCAGGACTTGAGCCCATGACCTCATGGTCACAAGACAGTAGTTTTAACACTGCGCCAAGGCTCCCCTATAATAATAATTAAATACACCACCAAAACATATTTCATGGCAATATCCACGGCTACTGAATTCATATGCTACTGATAGTTTCTCTACAAACTTGGTAAAAAAATAATTTGTAACATTGTACAAAATTTGCTATGTCTTGAAAAGGAATCCCTATTACCAGAGTTTCATCTCGAACACACAAGGGTTTATGAAGTTGTTTGCAGGGAAGCAGCACCAAAACAGTTCAGAGCACTGAGTTCGATTTGAAGCCTACGCCAGTTCCTGCAATTAAGTTTTAATCATGTGACCTTCCCGTTTAGCCCACGGGCTTGTAATAAAGGTAGCTCGTGCTTATGGCTGCTCATGGTGCAAATGCACTGGAACCTCGCCTACTATGGGTGGAGTCAGTGCTAGTTGCGCAATCTGGTGATAGAAAATTTTAGCTTGGATGTGCTACAAACGTATCCTTGGCCACTTTCAAACAAATAAGTCAAAAAATAGTTTGTCCGATTTGTGGAGCAGTGTAAGTTCCAGAAATAGTTTGGTAGATTTGTTGAAACAGAGAAAGCTGTTCTCAGTAACCTGCCATAAATTTTGCACTGTACTTCAGCATTCAAACGATAAACATCAATAGTTATTCCCTAAGGATTTGCTGGATTGCAAGTAAGATATAAGTATAACAAGAAAAGATGAATATCAAAACACTCATTTACTCAAACCTCTTAATTTCAAATGCCCAAGTTGTTGAATTCAATATTTGCAGTAAGCAGATTTCCTATCAACACCAACAACAAAAAGGGTCAAAGTCACCAAAATTGCACTTGGTTGTAGCATCACCACCGATACCCTGTTGAAAAGAATATATATCTACAATGCCACCATAATATTTTCCCCGTTACACTTTTTAGGCAGATTTCAACAGTATACTAGCCATATTTTGTACCCATTAGACTGGTGAATTTCTTCTGTATATGTATTCTAAACCAATATGAAGCTCGTCACGGGAACTCCAGGTTGCTACCAACTATAGAACATCAAGGCAATGGAGACAGTAATGGTTAAGAATTCTCTCAACAAGACTGTTGGATTCAGGAACCAGAGAAGATGTAATGCTGTTCCAGAAGTGGAAAGTGGTAGAGTAGTTCAGAATCCTGGAAAACAGAGCATCATGTTGTGCTCTTTCAGCCGTACTGTCTGGTTCTGAGAAGTACCTGCAGTACATCAATACTGCAATGAGCATGCATACCACAAATTTAACCAGTACTATCTGAAGAAAAAAGGGTTACTTCATGTTTTTTGAAAACAAGTCCTTAACAATCTTAAATGCAAAGTAGTAAACTTCTTTCGCGGGGGTAAATGCTAAATGCTAAACTTTTGGAATGGTTGACATGCATCAAGTCCAGAGACTGAATTTTGCAATAACTGTTCAGGATCAAGAAGCATATTAACAAACATTGTTGCAATTACAACTCGCAAGAGCATCAGAGTCGGAAAACATGAAGCTATGTTCTGCAGTAGGAGACAACTTTGGTGAAACAAACAGGTGGCAAGAGGAAAGAGTAATACAACATAAGTGTAAATATTTTAGTTGGTAAAGTTCATACTGCTGGCTGAGATCAAACCTTGATGTATAGACTAACATTGTATAGCTTACAGCAGAATATTACTTCCAAATAGTAAAGCTGAACAAGTTGGCTGGCCATGGAAGGACAAATGGATGGACAAACTACATACCTATTGATATCCGTAGAATTTATGGGGTAGAATGTAAATGAGGGTTCCAACTGTATCTCAAGGTGCTCCCTATTTGGATCACTGTCAGAATGATTTCTTATTACTCTTGTCATAAGTTCAGCACCATTCCACTGTATGAGAGTATCATCATATGTTGAATACCATTCCTTCAGGCACTCAAGCAAGAATGGGCTGCATCAACAAAAGTAATGTATGAAACTGGGTTAGAAGTATTAGAAGAGCTTGAGAATGTTAACTCGTTGTTCAAGCCATTGCATTTGACACCAAGCATCATAAAACACTTTGTGCTACAATTAAATTTTGCATGTTCAAGTTGTTAATGCCTTCACAGAACATCCAAAAATTTGCTTTTAGGATTTTGTGTTGTAACTATTTGTGTCCCTGTTACATGATAGGATAGGATTAACTTTGTCTGATTTTAATTAAGCTAGCCACATTTCCCAACACCAATACGGCTAGATGCAATTACAATACATATACTCCATATTAGTAAACATGGCTGTATTATACAACTCTAATGCTTATGACTAAAATATATCGATTAGATTTTTCCTGCAAATCTAGCAGTTATTGTCTGCACCATCATAATCTACACCCACCAGTAAGCTATCTAGATACAGTATTTCTTTGTTTCCTCCAATTAAGGAATTTCTGGCCTCTGGGAGCTATGTGAAGGTTTTTCTAATATCTTTCAAATGACATAATAGATGACACTTATCCTATATACTTAAAGAGTTGATCCCCACCACTTCTATTTAACTCGACATGCCCGCATGCCACCTCATCAACCCCACTAATTTTATTTCTCTGATCCTCTCTACATGCATGTTCTTAAATAGTTGAAACCCACTATTTATTTTTCTAGAACATGCAAGCCCTCCACATCATCAAGCACATGCAAGACCTCCATATTTCATTTTTCAACATGTCCAAAGCCTTAACATCATCAATCATATGCAAGACCTCCACATTTCATTTTTCAACAAATGCAAAGCCTCCATATCATCAAGCCCATGCAAGACCTCCACACATTGTTACAAATATCGGCCAATTAACTGCAGTTAACTGCTATTCGGCCCCCCTCCGCCTCCGATACGAGAAAGGCCTATTCGGCCCATTAACTGGGAGGCCCAGTTAATCTGTCTGACAAGCTGATTTATCGGTTGTCAGGCCAAATTATCGGCTGGGCCGATTAACTGGGCATCATATTTTGTCCCAAAACTACTCTCCTATGCCTAGAATGTACAAGTAGTACTGTTGCTGTGCTACTCTCCTTTGATGTTAGATAGTGATGTACGATTACTGCTGCTATGTTGTTGTTGTTGCTCTTCTATGTATATCTAGACATCATTAGAACATTGAGGTAACACTCTTCCTTGTTGCTATGTAGTCTAGGATTGCATATTTACACATTCAGCACAATGCATGTTGCTATGTAGCCGCGGATATATAGATATGGCCCTAGTTAACCTACCGATAAATGGGTTACCAATATATTCAGTTAAATGGCTGATTCGCCAATTAATCACTTGTCAGCCCCCGACCGATATGGTATCACAGATATCCTGAACAGTGCCTCCACATCATTGACTTCTTAGCAACAAATCATTTCACCTAAGCTAGAAAATGACGAGCCGCTATAATGTGCAGTGGCCCTCCACGTCATCAATTGTTTTAGCCAAAAAATTCACTTCGCTGAAGCTAGAAAACTATGAGTCACTATAAAGTGCAATCACCTCTATATATATGGCGAAATATGGAGAATATTATTCTTGTATATTCTTTTTTCCAGAATATGCACAAGCATGCATATCATCTATTAAAGGAGTGGCAAATAAGCCAAGTTACATCCACTACCTTTTTTTAATTCTTCATAAGTTTATTGCTATAAATTCCCGCAACAATGCATGGGCATTATCTAGTTTATCCAACTACCCTTAAAAAGAGATGGATTGCTAGTATATAGTTGAACAATTTATGTGACTTCGTAATTCAAATTGAAAATTCAGGTATGTGAAATTCCGTCCTTTGAACATCTGCGAGTGTTATGGCACGTCATTAATTGAATTACATACCAAGACAACAAGAACTATGACCTAGGCAGACCAAAATCGGTGCCTAATTTGTACGCATGAATACATAGGATACCATTTGAGATGTAAGGGAAATAGTAATAAAAAAGGAAATGGTTATGTACGAGATCACATGATACTATTATTACCTCTGTTTTTCAAATGCCAATACAGCACCACTGAAACTGGAACCTCTAGAAACTTCTTTTACAGTACCAATAGAATTTCGGAGGGATTTCAATGGTTTGAGTACAATAATATCAGAGTCAAGGTATATACCACCGTATCTGCATGCAGAACATAGATCATATATCAATATTTTGTCCTCAAAATAAGAAGAATTGAAACTGTACTCATGATTACATTTATGTTCTCACGGCACCCGACTCCTCAACATTCAAGTTGTTTATGTATGTATATACCCCTCCCCTATCTCCCTACAACCCTAGTACACCACACAAGTATACACATATACCATTTTTGGGCCCAGTGAAAAATGGAAGCTCACCGAAAGAAAGTCTCACATAAAATATTTAACGATTAACTATTTTTTCGTTGAGATCAAGGGAATGTTGATTATATGCAATGCACCTTTCAATCTTATGTTCTTTATTATCTATTCATCTACGAAAAAAGATGGCAAAGTACAGAGAACAGAGAACGGATGTTTACAGCTGAATCAGGATTGATTATTAGTTTATGACAGTCCAAGATGAAATTTGTTCTGTTTTGTTGTGCTATTTTAGAAGCAGTTTTAGATGCTTGAATCTTCATTTCATGTGACAATTTAGAAACAATTATGTTCTTTGGTTTATGACTATTTATGTACTGCTACATGTTAGTTGTACACTTGTACTTTTAAGTTCTAACTGATCTGGAGTGTTGTTAGATTTAACAACTAGCTGGGCATCTGCTTTCAATGGCATTGGGGGTCAACTGTTTCCAAATGAAAGGCTCTTTTCGTAACTCAACTGTTCTACCTGACTATTCATTGCTCGTGTATTCTACTTGACTATTCATTGCTGGTTTGTTCTACCTGGCTATTCATTGCAGGTGCAGATTCATCCACGACTCTACATGGATATAATACCTTTTGAAAAGCATAATAGTTCCATCTTTTCTCTAGATTATTTTAACACTGTCAAATAAATTATGCATGTAATCAACAAATGTTGGCACTAGTATGTAGTACTATTATTGTCTTACCTGTAAAGAGCAGCAAGGCGTACTAGCTCACTGTAATGCAAGGGGTAATTTATTGTTTTCCGCCATTCATACCACACCGATGCAAAAATGTGGGTTGGTGTGCCCTCCAAAAGTTCATCAAGATTTGGCACTGCAACTGCAACCTTGTGTCTGAAAGAGGAGAAATCAACTATGAGTGATGATGCAGAGACAACTGTAGCGAAAACAATTATTCATAAGATCTACAACATGAAATGCACATTATATTGGTGGTCATATATACGCTAAATACAAGACGGTGTTCAGAATATTGAGTTCATATGTAATTCTAAGCAAATAGACATTTTAGCTTGGCTGTATGATTTAGTGAGAATTTAACTGCGGGCACATGATTTGGCTCATTCACATGGTAGGATACTACTCCCTCTGTAACTTCTAATATTAGACGTTCTTTGACATTATGACAGTGTCAAAAAACGTCTTGTATTAAGTTACAGAGAGTTACTAACAACACAACTCGATGTCCTACTTGTGTCTAGCTGAAAGCTTGACAAGGCCTATTTAGTGTATCCGGACACCCAACCACTCGCATATAGAACGGGGCATTCAAAACCAGACAGGGATTCCATCTCCTATGGTTGCTCTGAGGGTCCAGTCCACCTTAAAAACTAAAAAATGAACTGCCACTAAAAAATGGTGAAAATGGGGGGCATAACTAAGAAGAGAAGATTCATGACGTTGAATGGTGCACAAACACCAAATAAGATCAACAAATTGTAACAGAGCTCAGTATATAAACATGGCACGGAAGGGAGCAGACCGATATGAAACACATCGATATTCACGGCAAAAGAGGGTGTTGTGAACAAACTAATACGGAGGAATAACTCACAGAAGAAGGGGAACAAAAGGCGGTCACATGGCTTGGGCTTCCCTCTAAACAGGTAGGCATGGACATTCAGCAACAAGGTAAACATCCGTTGGCGAGAGGTCGGATGGCAACACATGAAGCTGAATGAAGCTATATGAAGGAGGGCACCGGTCAAGGGAGAAATGGGTCAACAATTGCAGGAGAAACAAGTCTAGAATGGTCAAGGAGGACGACAACAGAACTTGACGCACTAGGGACTATTTCAATCCTTGAACTCAAAGATAAGTGCACCATTCTTATAGGCAGTAGCCCTAACAACGTAACTACAATAATGTGGATTCTAACTGCAGATAAAAGGGAACTACTAATCAACCAAACGTACAAGTAATGGACTTCTGCTGCCAGTTGGCATTTGGATTGCTTGCCCATATGGCTGGACAGAATCGTCATCAAATAGAAAAAGAATCCTCTCCAAACTATTTGAACATGTCTATCTCAATAGCCATTACAGCTGCAGCATCTTGCCGTTGTTCCCATGGGCTGTAGCTAGTATAGCTGATGTTTCACATGTTTACAGCACAAGTATAGATGATATCTTAGAAGGATGTCATTTCAGCGCAGAAAACACATCTGTACATGGATGGCAAGTGAAAAAAATACC
Source organism: Triticum dicoccoides (assembly GCF_002162155.2). Classification (NCBI taxonomy): domain Eukaryota; kingdom Viridiplantae; phylum Streptophyta; class Magnoliopsida; order Poales; family Poaceae; genus Triticum; species Triticum dicoccoides. The sequence continues at coordinate 182,365,526 of NC_041382.1, read as the reverse complement.
GCTTTTGAAATATTATAAGATGCAATGACTATTCGGAAGATCTCAAATGTCTGGTAATCAAGCAATAAGTCACCAAAGGAAACCAGCCACTCATTGTTTATAAGGCAGTAAGGCGGCCTAAGGCGAGCACCACCCGCTCTGACGCCTAAGCGCCTAAAGCGGGCATATTTGTAAGGCGCTGCCAGGGCACCTTATCGCCTAAGCAATGCCTAAGCGTCTAAGGTAGGACGCCTTATAAACAATGCAGACACTGAAATAAAAGGTAGAAAATTTCAGATGGTAGATAATTTAAGATGATCCGATACTTATGCTACTTACTTTATGGGTGGGTATTCAGTTGTACATATGTCATACACTCCATCAGGAAAAACCACCTTCTCTTGGTAAATCATTAGTTATTCATCTAAAGAGCTTCCAATATATTAACATGTAAAATTCGTGATATGGCATATGCTTTAAACAAATGCTCGAGCACAATCTTCAGAAAGAACATGAACAGATTAGCTATGATTTGGGAAACAATCCCTTCCAGTCGACCGAACAAGTCTTGCGCCGGTCGAGTGTGCGTCGTTCGATTCCATCAGATCATACACTCCATATCCATGCAAATCGGTTCAGCGATGCTCACGCCACCTCGCTCGTGTAGCAGCACGTATTCGATGGGACCCACGAGAGAAGTCTTCGTCCGTGCCTTATCCGTTCCGGGCCATGCGCCTCCACTCGTTTCCTTTCTTCCCCAGCTCCTCTCCTGTCTCGATTCCTTCTTTCACAGGAAGCACCGAAGCACTCTCCATCTGCCCTCCATGGACGAGCTCCCCATGTAAAAGCCGTTGTCCAGTGAGAGTGGTACAGATGTGGCCGCGGCCTCCTCCTTTTTTGTCTCTTCCCCGTCCAAGCAATTGCTCCCCCCCCCCCACCCTCTCCTCCCTGCTGCCGACGCTGCTGGGGCCTGTGGTGTCGCCGGGTGGTGGTCCTGCTATTCGTTGCAGACGGTGTTGCAATCTGTGGGTGGCAGTGCTGGAACCAGCCAATGGCGATGCTACAACCTTGGTCGTCTTTTTGCTGGAACTGACGGCCACTGGGTGCTGGAATCGACAACGGCCATGCTGGAACCGGCGGGGGCAGATGCTGCAACTAGCCATGGAGGTTGTTTGATCCGGCAGTAGCGGATGCTAGAACCAGCAACTCATGTCACGACCGGCAGTGGAAAAAGCTGCAACCTGCGTTGGCCCATGCTGCAACCGTGATCGGTGGAAACTACAACAGGCCATGGCGAGCTGAGACCTTGTGTGATGGCACCGGGGTTGCGCGGGGGGACTGCCGGAGCTTCCGGTGGTGACCACGGCTAGGAAGGGTGCTGCAACCACGATGCCCCCATGCTGGAACCGGCACTCGCCGTTGCACCAACCGGCTACGGCATGGCTATGGCTACGACCGGTGGGCTGGTTGCTGGAACCGACAGCGCGATTTGCTGCATAGGGGACGGAACCACGCGGGCGCCAGCGCTGCAACTGTCGAGCCGGCAAGGGGCCCCGGTGAGCCGATGAGTGGCGCCATGGAGCCTACAAACTGGTGGCCACGGGGGAGACGACCAAGCAAGGGCTACAGGAAAACTGCCGCTAGCCAGAAGATGGTGTGCTTGAAGGCTTAGCGGCTGAATCCTGTGGTTACGAGCGCGCGCATCGTGCGGCTGCGCGGGACCGGACGAAATTTGGGCCGGTCGTCCCGCCTCCCGCGCCTAGCATTCGTCCTATGATTTGCTCTTTTTGGAATGGTAATCGAGCAATAAGTCACCAAAGGACACCAGCCATTGAAACAAAGAGCCTTCTCAGATGATTCACTAATTGATGCTGTTTACTTTTGTTGGGTATTCAGTTGTCCATATATGTGTTCGTAACACTCCATTGGTAAAAAACCATGAGCTTCCAGTATATTAACCATGTAAAATTCGAGATATGGTTTATGATTTACATATAAAATTATAAATACTGCAGCGCAAACTCCAGAAAGAACAGGCGCACATTAATTGTGTCTTGCTCTTTACAGAATCCTCCTTGGGATTCCAGACAATCGATTATGTATTTATGGACTACTAGAGAACGGATCTTGCTGACCTAATATGCAGACTGCAACCATCAAATTACCTTTTGGAGTGGATAAATCTAGAAAAGCAATCAAAGTTGCAGCAAACAACTACGTGGATAGCAAATAGCAAAGGTTAAAGCACCTAAAGGTGCGTCATTTGTGATATTTAAGAAAGTTAATTAATTCAGACTAGGTCCGATCTGTATCATCCACCCATAGCTAGCTGAGATATCACTTGATGTGCCAATGCTGAGCAGTAGTTGCAGCAAACAACTACGTTGGATAGCAAATAGCAAAAGGTTAAAGCACCTAAAGGTGTGTCATTTGTGATATTTAAGAAAGTTAATTAATTCAGATTAGATCCGATCTGTATCATCCACCCATAGCTAGCTGAGATATCACTTGATGTGCCAATGCTAACAGAGCTGGGGAGCAGTAATCTAAGAGGTGAGGGTATGTTTTTATGCTTGTACAACTAATCAAGCGAATGTTAATAGTATAGGTAAACAGAATATAATACTTTAAACACTACTTGTGTGGCGCTGACCAAATATGCAAATGCAAGCACAAGAAAGTACCATTATCCTACTCATGAATACTTTATTGGATGGCTTGGGGTTCAACTAGTAATTTATTCACCGATTAGTAAGGAATAATCTGGGAGGATAAGAACACAATTAGCTTCTATATGCTAAGAAATAAAACAGCGAAGACAATATTCTGCACAGGTGTGGACCTAAGCCACTTTTAATCCAAGGGTTAGAAAAGAGATTGGCTATGTAAAGGGTGGGACTAGAAATGCAATGCCAGAGACTAGGGATTTCAATTCCCTTCAATGACAGTCTCTACTCAGTACATGTCCATTTATGCCAGCAATAGTTCTAAAACATGGTGTTCGTTCCCCAGAAGTGACACATTTCCTCAAACAGCTGGTAAATATACTAGTACAAAGAAAGAAAAATACCGTGTAGCACCAAGTGGTTCTAGTTCTAGTTACTTCACGCTTTTATGTTGGAAGTATTATCTTTCTGTAGTTTGTTATTCACAGTTAGCTAATCTCATTAATCAAATACTAGTTATTACGAACACTACAAAGTTGTATGACTTCAGCTGTCACTCGCAAATTAGATCTAAAGAAGCATCAGCGAATAAACAGGTTATGAAACATACCCTTCCTTCACAAACTCATGGAAGGTCTCCAGCTCCAGCGTCTCCGACAGCATGACCACACAGGCATCAGGATGCTGCAGGAGCAAGCTCCCGAGCCCACGCTGGTGCCGAACACCGTACGCCCACTGAGGGCTGTTCCATACCATGAACACCCTCATGGAGCACTTCCCATGCTCGAAGAACCTTTCCATGAACTCCGAGAACCCCAAATGTGGATCAATTCCTGGAAAGTGTCCCCACCTCCTAACTTCTTCCGGCTCCTCCTTCACAATGGATCCTACTCCATGCTCATTGTCAGACGACTTGAGGCTCCGCCGGGCAAAATTCTTGGATGAGCCTTTCTCAATTTCTGAGATGAGCATCCGCTGCACCATGCGGTCGCCACGGGTGAGTGAAGTGAGACCAGGACTGTCTGGGTCCTGGAGCAGAGGGTGGTTGCGAGGATTGAGGAACTCCAAGTTGGACCTGAGCATCCGATCGCGTCGGAGGTAGTCTGCCTTCCCCTCCAGCCACCGCGCCCAACCAGAGCGGAGCCGCGTCTCGCTACGGCCGGAGGCGGGCTTGAGGAGCAGCGCGTCCTCAATGCCGCTGATGGACGAGATCTCCACCCGCAGCTCCAGATCCACAGGCTCGTCATCGGATCCAAAGGCGGCGGCGGCGATCCGACGCGGGGAGTCCAAGTGGGGGAACCCCGCGGGCGGGGCATCGCCAGCGGGGGGAAGGCGGAAGGGGAGGCGGGCGACGCCGGCGGCGTGGTCCCAGAGGAAGGACGCGGCGGTGGTGGAGGCGGGCACGTCGTCGGCCGCGTCGGTGGCGGCGGAGGAGTCGTCCTCGTCGAGCACGTCGAGCTCGTCGATACGGTCGTCGTCGGTGGTGGTCACGGCGGCGAGGGTGAGGTCGGGGTCGAGAGCGGCGGCCACGGGGTCGTCATCGTCGTCCGCGAGGAGAGCGGTGGAGTTGGTGGCGGCGGAGTCGGTGGCGGAGGAGCGGGACGAGGAGGAGAGGGGGAAGGGCGAGGAGGAGGAGAGGCGGGAGGGGAGGACGGCGAGGGAGAGGAGCAGGAGCAGCGCCGCGGCGACGGCGCAGAGCTGCGGGCCGAGGCCGGAGCGCCGCCGGGCCGGGTGCGAGTGGGAGCGCGGCAGCATGTCGCGGTTGGAGGGATCCTCTCCCCTGCAACCGCAAGGCTCCGCCGCGCGCCTGTAGCTGCGTTTTCTTGGTGTTTAAACC
>NC_041382.1:182316342-182360445 GCF_002162155.2 Triticum dicoccoides | reverse complement strand
GCTCGTCGATACGGTCGTCGTCGGTGGTGGTCACGGCGGCGAGGGTGAGGTCGGGGTCGAGAGCGGCGGCCACGGGGTCGTCATCGTCGTCCGCGAGGAGAGCGGTGGAGTTGGTGGCGGCGGAGTCGGTGGCGGAGGAGCGGGACGAGGAGGAGAGGGGGAAGGGCGAGGAGGAGGAGAGGCGGGAGTGGAGGACGGCGAGGGAGAGGAGCAGGAGCAGCGCCGCGGCGACGGCGCAGAGCTGCGGGCCGAGGCCGGAGCGCCGCCGGGCCGGGTGCGAGTGGGAGCGCGGCAGCATGTCGCGGTTGGAGGGATCCTCTCCCCTGCAACCGCAAGGCTCCGCCGCGCGCCTGTAGCTGCGTTTTCTTGGTGTTTAAACCATGCCCGGTGACTCTAGCTAGTCGAACTGTCACAGTCGCGCGGCCTCACCAACCTTGGCTTGGCTACCAACTAATCCTCTTTGGACAGGGAGCTGACCGTATGAACAGGGGAATAAGCTCGCTTTTGATGCACACATTCATCTTGGCCCCTTGACAGCCTGTTTGGCAACTTTTCACATAACGCAAATGTGACACTTATCAACTTCGCCCACGCTTCTATCACCCTACATCGCGATTTACGATTTTTAAAGCGGCGAGAGGTGCCATGTCATGTTTTGAGAGCGTTCGGTGCGAACGATGCACGACCGAACGAGTCTCTTATCCACTCCCCCATACACTATGCCGCTCACTTTTCTCCCCTTCATCTTGAGCTCATGTGGGGGTTGCCCCGTCGGCATATTCGAAGACCACGAACAGGAGACCGCGGTGAAGGTGCTGCTCCCGGAGCGCGAGCACCACGGCGAGGAGCTCGTGTGTGGGTGATTGCGTCGACGGCTTACTCGAAAACCGCAGCGGAGGTGCTGCTCCTGAAGACCGAGGCGGGGAGGAGTGGCGAGAAGGAGATGGGGGGCGATGCGTTTGAAGACGGGGGTCGCCCCTGCTACTGCCCCGTGTGTTGGGGCGGCTTCGGCAAGGCAGCAGGAGGCCACGTCAAGGATCTGCGCGAGCACAGAGTGGAGGTGGTTGCGCGGGGAGCGGGCGGCGGCAGCTCTGACGGAGAGGAGCGGCGGGAAGGTGATGGGGTGCGATGCGGTCGGCAACGAGAGGCGCCCCTGATACTACATTGGGTGCCGACGCAGGTACGAGAGCATTGTGGTCCGGGATGGAGCATGTCGACGTTCGGCTCCGACGCCTCCGTGCACCGCGAGCTCCGCGGCCTACTCCAATGGCTTCCTCGTGTCCAAACCTCCACGCTCCGTGCAACGCGAGCTTCGGGAGCAGTCACAGCATGATCAAGAGGACCAACACAATAGTGGAGGGCACTTTGGAGGAGCAACATTGGGGTGTGGAAGCAACAGCGGAGGGCAGGGGCGGCTCCACAAGCAGCAACAGGGGGCAGTTCATGCTCAGGTGGATTCATGCAAGGACATGAGAAGCATGGATGCTTCTCATGCTCAGGTGCTTTTTTCAGATTTTATCCTTCATGAATGTGAATTTTTCACGCATAATCTGCCATGCAAAATTGATACGTCTCCAATGTATCTATAATTTTTTATTGTTCCATGCTATTATATTATCTGTTTTGGATGTTAATGGGCTTTATTTTACACTTTTATATTATTTTTGAGACTAACCTATTAACCCAAGGCCAAGTGCAAATTGTTGTTTTTTTGCCTATTTCAGTGTTTCGCAGAAAAGGAATATCAAACGGAGTCCAAACGGAATGAAACCTTTGGGAGCGTGATTTTTGAAACAAACGTGATCCAGAGGGCTTGGAGTGGACATCAAGAAACGGACAAGGAGTCCATGAGGCAGGGGGCAGTCCACGAGGCAGGGGGGCGCGCCTACCCCCCTGGGCGCGCCCTCCCCCCTCGTGGCTCAACCGACCTACTTCTTCCTCCTATATATGTTCTCATACCCCGAAAACATCCAGGAGCACCACGAAACCCTATTTCCACCGCCGCAACCTTCTGTATCCAAGAGATCCCATCTTGGGGCCTTTTCTGGAGCTCCGCCGGAGGGGGCATTGATGACGGAGGGCCTCTACATCAACTCCATGGCCCCTCCGATGATGTGTGAGTCTCTTCGAATTATCAGTTTGGTTTGGCCTACTAGATTGATCTTTCTTGCAATGGGAGAAGTGCTTAGCTTTGGGTTCAATCTTGCAGTGTCCTTTCCCAGTGACAGTAGGGGCAGCAAGGCACGTATTGTATTGTTGCCATCGAGGATAACAAGATGGGGTTTTCTTCATATTGCATGGGTCTATCCCTCTACATCATGTAATCTTGCTTAAGGCGTTACTCTGGTTTTAACTTAATACTCTAGATGCATGCTGGATAGCGGTCGATGAGTGGAGTAATAGTAGTAGATGCAGGCAGGAGTCGGTCTACTTGTCTCGGACGTGATGCCTATATACATGATCATACCTAGATACTCTCATAACTATGGTCAATTCTGTCAATTGCTCAACAGTAATTTGTTCACCCACCGTAGAATACTTATGCTCTCGAGAGAAGACACTAGTGAAACCTATGGCCCCTGGGTCTATCTTCATCATATTAATCTCCTACTACTTAGTTATTTCCTTTTCTATCTACTTTGCCTTTATTTTACTTTGCATCTTTATCACAAAAATACCAAAAATATTATCTTATCATATCTATCAGATCTCACTCTCGTAAGTGGCCCTATAGGGATTGACAACCCCTATTTGCGTTGGTTGCGAGGATTTATTTCTTTTGTGCAGGTACGAGGGACTTGCGCGTAGCCTCCTACTGGATTGATACCTTGGTTCTTAAAAACTGAGGGAAATACTTACGCTACTTTGCTGCATCATCCCTTCCTCTTCGGGGAAAACCAACGCAGTGCTTAAGAGGTAGCCAGAAGGATTTCTGGCGCCGTTGCCGGGGAGGTCTATGCAAAAGTCAACATACCAACTACCCATCACATACCCTTATCTCCCGCATTACATTATGTGCCATTTGCCTCTCGTTTTCCTCTCCCCCACTTCACCCTTACCGTTTTATTCGCCCTCTCTCTATCCTCCCTCTCTTTCTCTATTTGCCTCTTTTTGCCCGCTTGCTTTTTGTTTGCTTGTCGTTATGCCTAGTCCCTTATCTTCTCTGTTGTCTCCCGAGAATGAAATTCTAAACTTTAAGCAAAGGGAGGGAGAAAATCTAAAAGATGCTTGGTATAGAATTTGCAATGCTCAAAATAGATCTACTAGGAAGCAATCTACTTCCGTTCTACTTCGCAATTTTTATGTAGGCATTACTCCTTGGCACCGTTATGTTCTTGATACTATTACCGGAGGGAACTTTTTGGGTAGCCATACTTTTGATTCTTATAATGCTGTTTTTCGTGTGATGTTTGCTTCTCTTGATGAATCTATGGCTAGTAAACTAGTTTATAAACGATAGAGAAGTTGGAATACAGTAGGTATAACACCAATATAAATAAAGAATGAGTTCATTACAGTACCTTGAAGTGGTCTTTTATTTTCTTTCGCTAGCGGAGCTCACGAGATTTTCTACTTTAAGTTTTGTGTTGTGAAGTTTTCAAGTTTTGGGTAAAGATTTCATGGATTATGGAACAAGGAGTGGCAAGAGCCTAAGTTTAGGGATGCCCATGGCACCCCCAATATAATCTAAGGATACCTAAAAGCCAAAGCTTGGGGATGCCCCGGAGGGCATCCCCTCTTTCGTCTACTTCTATCGGTAACTTTACTTGGAGCTATATTTTTATTCGCCACATGATATGTGTTTTGCTTGGAGCGTCTTGTATTATTTGAGTCTTTATTTGTTAGTTTACCACAATCATCCTTGCTGTACACACCTTTTGAGAGAGCCATACATGATTTGAAATTTGTTAGAATACTCTATGTGCTTCGTTTATATCTTTTGAGTTATATAGTTTTGCTCTAGTACTTCACTTATATCTTTTAGAGCACAGTGGTGGAAATGCTTAAAGTATTAATATGCTTTGTATACAAGATTAATAATAAAACTTTCTTATGAGTGTGTTGAATACTATGAGAAGTTTGATGCTTGATAATTGTTTTGAGATATGAAGATGGTGATATCAAAGTTGTGCTAGTTGAGTAGTTGTGAATTTGTGAAATACTTGTGTTAAAGTTTGTGATTCCCGTAGCATGCACGTATGGTGAACCGTTATGTGATGAGGTCGGAGCATGATTTATTTTTTGATTAACTTCCTTATGAGTGGCGGTCGGGGAGGAGCGATGGTATTTTCCTACCAATCTATCCCCCTAGGAGCATGCGCGTAATTCTTTGCTTTGATAACTTGTAGATTTTTGCAATAAGTATATGAGTTCTTTATGACTAATGTTGAGCCCATGGATTATACGCACTCTCACCCTTCCACCTTTGCTAGCCTCTCTAATACCGCGCACCTTTCACCGGTATCATACACCCACCATATACCTTCCTCAAAATAGCCACCATACCTACCTATTATGGCATTTCCATAGCCATTCCGAGATATATTGCCATGCAACTTTCCACCGTTCCGTTTTTCATGACACACTCCATTATTGTCATATTTCTTAGCATGATCATGTAGTTGACATCGTATTTGTGGCAAAGCCACCATTCATAATTCTTTCATACGTGTCACTCATGCATCATTGCATATCTCGGTACACCGCCGGAGGCATTCATATAGAGTCATATCTTGTTCTAAGTATCGAGTTGTAATTGTTGAGTTGTAAGAAAAATAAAAGTGTGATGATCATCATTATTAGACCATTGTCCCAGTGAGGAAAGGATGATGGAGACTATGATTCCCCCACAAGTCGGGATGAGACTCCGAACGAAAAAAAGAGAAAGAAAAGAGGCCATAAAAAAGAGATAGAAAAGGCCCAAATAAAAAATGAGAGAAAAAGAGAGAAGGGGCAATGTTACTATCCTTTTACCACACTTGTGCTCCAAAGTAGCACCATGATATTCATAGTAGAGAGTCTCTCATGCTATCACTTTCATATACTAGTGGGAATTTTTCATTATAGAACTTGCTTGTATATTCCAATGATGGGCTTCCTCAAAATGCCCAAGGTCTTCATGAGCAAGCAAGTTGGATGCACACCCACTTAGTTTCTTTTTGAGCTTTCATATACTTATAGCTCTAGTGCATCCGTTGCATGGCAATCCCTACTCACTCACATTGATATCTATTGATGGCATCTCCATGGCCCGTTGATATGCCTAGTTGATGTGAGACTATCTTCTCCCTTTTTGTCTTCTCCACAACCACCATTCTATTCCATCTATAGTGTTATGTCCATGGCTCACGCTCATGTATTGCGTGAAAATTGAAAAAGTTTTGAGAATGTCAAAAGTATGAAACAATAGCTTGGCTTATCATCGGGGTTGTGCATGATTTAAATATTTTGTGTGGTGAAGATGGAGCATAGCTAGACTATATGATTTTGTAGGGATAACTTTCTTTGGCCATGTTATTTTGAGAAGACATAATTGCTTTGTTAGTATGCTTGAAGTATTATTATTTTATGTCAATATTAAACTTTTGTCTTGAATCTTTCGGATGTGAATATTCATACCACAATTAAGAAGAATTACATTGAAATTATGCCAAGTAGCACCCCGCATCAAAAATTTTGTTTTTATCATTTACCTACTCGTGGACGAGCAAGAATTAAGCTTGGGGATGCTTGATACGTCTCCAACGTATCTATAATTTTTGATTGCTCCATGCTATATTATCTACTGTTTTGGACATTATTGGGCTTTATTATCCACTTTTATATTATTTTTGGGACTAACCTATTAATCGGAGGCCCAGCCCAGAATTGCTATTTTTTTGCCTATTTTAGGGTTTCGAAGAAAAGGAATATCAAACGGAGTCCAAACAGAATGAAACCTTCGGGATCGTGATTTTCTCAACGAACAAGACCCGGGAGACTTGGACCCTACGTCAAGAAAGAAAAGAGGATGCCACGAGGTAGGGGGGCGCGCCTATTCCCCCAAGCGCGCCCTCCACCCTCGTGGGCCCCATGTTGCTCCACCGACTTACTCCTTCCTCCTATATATACATACGTACCCCCAAACGATCAGATACGAAGCCAAAACCCTAATTCCACCGCCGTATATTTTTGTATCCATGAGATCCCATCTTGGGGCCTGTTCCGGAGCTCCGCCGGAGGGGGCATCGATCACGGAGGGCTTCTACATCAACACCATAGCCCCTCCGATGAAGTGTGAGTAGTTTACCTCAGACCTACGGGTCCATAGTTAGTAGCTAGATGGCTTCTTCTCTCTTTTTGGATCTCAATACAATGTTCTCCCCCTCTCTTGTGGAGAACTATTCGATATAATCTTGTTTTTGCGGTGTGTTTGTTGAGACCGATGAATTGTGGGTTTATGATTAAGTCTATCTATGAATAATATTTGAATCTTCTCTGAATTCTTTTATGTATGATTGGTTATCTTTGCAAGTCTCTTCGAATTATCAGTTTGGTTTGGCCTACTAGATTGATCTTTCTTGCAATGGGTGAAGTGCTTAACTTTGGGTTCAATCTTGCGGTGTCCTTTCCCAGTGACAGTAGGGGCAGCAAGGCACGTATTGTATTGTTGCCATCGAGGATAACAAGATGGGGTTTTCTTCATATTGCATGAGTCTATCCCTCTACATCATGTCATCTTGCTTAAGGCGTTACTCTGTTTTTAACTTAATACTCTAGATGCATGCTGGATAGCGGTCGATGAGTGGAGTAATAGTAGTAGATGTAGGCAGGAGTCGGTCTACTTGTCTCGGACGTGATGCCTATATACATGATCATACCTAGGTATTCTCATAACTATGCTCAATTCTGTCAATTGCTCAACAGTAATTTGTTCACTCACCATAGAATACTGATGCTCTCGAGAGAAGCCACTAGTGAAACCTATGGCCCCCGGGTCTATCTTCATCATATTAATCTCTTACTACTTAGTTATTTCCTTTGCTATTTACTTTGCCTTTATTTTACTTTGCATCATTATCACAAAAATACCAAAAATATTATCTTATCATATCTATCAGATCTCACTCTCGTAAGTGGCCCTATAGGGATTGACAACCCCTATTTGCGTTGGTTGCGAGGATTTATTTCTTTTGTGCAGGTACGAGGGACTTGCACATAGCCTCCTACTGGATTGATACCTTGGTTCTCAAAAACTGAGGGAAATACTTACGCTACTTTGCTGCATCATCCTTTCCTCTTCGGGGAAAACCAACGCAGTGCTCAAGAGGTAGCAGCCCCTGGGTCTATTTTCCATCATATAAGTTTCCAACCTATTTTACTTTGCAATCTTTACTTTCAATCTATATCATAAAAATACCAAAAATATTTATCTTATCATTATTATCTCTATCGGATCTCACTCTCGTAAGTGGCCGTGAAGGGATTGACAACCCCTTTATCGCATTGGTTGCGAGGTTCTTATTTGTTTGTGTAGGTACGTGATGACCCACAAGTATAGGGGATCGCAACAGCTTTCGAGGGTAGAGTATTCAACCCAAATTTATTGATTCGACACAAGGGGAGCCAAAGAATATTCTCAATTATTAGCAGCTGAAGTGTCAATTCAACCACACCTGGAAACTTAGTATCTACAGCAAAGTGTTTAGTAGCAAAGTAATATGATAGTGATGGTAATGGTAACAAAAGAGTAATGAAAGCAAAGTAATATTTTTGGTATTATGTAGTGATTGTAACAATAGCAACGGGAAAGTAAATAAGCGTAAACCAGTATATGGAAAGCTCGTAGGCATCGGATCAATGATGGATAATTATGCTGGATGCGGTTCATCATATAACAGTCATAACATAGGGTGACACAGAACTAGCTCCAATTCGTCAATGTAATGTAGGCATGTATTCCGAATATAGTCATACGTGCTTATGGAAAAGAACTTGCATGACATCTTTTGTCCTACCCTCCCGTGGCAGCGGGGTCCTAATGGAAACTAAGGGATATTAAGGCCTCCTTTTAATAGAGAACCGGAACAAAGCATTAGCACATAGTGAATACATGAACTCCTCAAACTACGGTCATCACCGGTAAGTATCCCGATTATTGTCACTTCGGGGTTAACGGATCATAACACATAATAGGTGACTATAGACTTGCAAGATAGGATCAAGAACTCTCATATATTGATGAAAACATAATAGGTTCAGATCTGAAATCATGGCACTCGGGCCCTAGTGACAAGCATTAAGCATAGCAAAGTCATAGCAACATCAATCTCAGAACATAGTGGATACTAGGGATCAAACCCTAACAAAACTAACTCGATTACATGGTAAATCTCATCCAACCCTTCACCGTCCAGCAAGCCTACGATGGAATTACTCACGCACGGCGGTGAGCATCATGAAATTGGTGATGGAGGATGGTTGATGATGACGACGGCGACGAATCCCCCTCTTCGGAGCCCTGAACGGACTCCAGATCAGCCCTCCCGAGAGGTTTTAGGGCTTGGCGGCGGTTCCGTATCGTAAAACGTGATGATTTCTTCTCTCCTATTTTTTTCTCCTTGAAAGCAGTTATATAGAGTTGGAGTTGGAGTCGGGAGGTCTCCAGGGGGCCCACGAGGTAGGGGGCGCGCCCTAGGGGGGGCGCCCCCCACCCTCGTGGCAAGGGTGTGGGCTCCCCTGGTCTTCATCTTTGGCGAGGATTATTTATTATTTATTGTAAGATATTCCGTGGAGTTTCAGGTCATTCCGAGAACTTTTGTTTTCTGCACATAAAACAACATCATGGCAATTCTGCTGAAAACAACGTCAGTCCGGGTTTGTTCCATTCAAATCATACAAGTTAGAGTCCAAAACAAGGGCAAAAGTGTTTGGAAAAGTAGATACGACGGAGACGTATCAACTCCCCCAAGTTTAAACCCTTGCTTGTCCTTAAGCAATTCAGTTGACAAACTGAAAGAAATAAAGAAAAACTTTTACAAACTCTGTTTGCTCTTGTTGTTATAAATATGTCAAGCTAGCATTCAAGTTTTCAGCAAAGATTATAACTAACCATATTTGCAATAATTCTCAGGTCTCATGATTACCCATATCAATAGCATAATCAACTAGCAAGTCATAATAATAAATATCGGATGACAACACTTTCTCAAAACAATCATAATATGATATAACAAGATGGTATCTCGCTAGCCCTTTTTGAGACCGCAAAACATAAATGCAGAGCACCTTTAAAGACCAAGGATTGACTAGACATTGTAATTCATGGTAAAAGAGATCCAGTCAAGTCATACTCAATGTAAACTAACAATAATGAATGCAAATGACAGTTGCGCTGTCCAGCTAGTGCTTTTAATAAGAAGGTGATGACTCAACATAAAAGTAAATAGATAGGCCCTTCGCAGAGGGAAGCAGTGATTTGTAGAGGTGCCATAGCTCGGTTTTAAAATAGAGGTGAATAATATTTTGAGCGGTATACTTTCATTGTCAACATAACAACCAAGAGATGGCAATATCTTCCATGCTACACACATTATAGGCGGTTCCCAAACAGAATGGTAAAGTTTATACTCCCCCTCCACCAACAAACATCAATCCATGGCTTGCTCGAAACAATGAGTGCCTCCAACATACATCAGGTCCCAGGGGGAGTTTTGTTAGCAATTATTTTGATTTAGTTTGCATAAAGCATGGGACCGGGCATCCCGGTGACCAGCCATTTATCTCATGAGTGAGGAGCGGAGTCCACTCCTCTTGAGAATAACCCGCCTAACATGGAAGATACATACAACCCTAGTTGATACATGAGCTATTCGAGCATACAAAACATGATGATTATTTGAATGTTTAGAGTTTGGCACATACAAATTTACTTGGAACGGCAGGTAGATACCGCATATAGGAAGGTATAGTGGACTCATCTGGAATAACTTTGGGGTTTAAGGGATTGTATGCACAAGCAGTATTCCCGCTTAGTACATGTGAAGGCTAGCAAAAGACTGGGAAGCGACCAACTAGAGAGCGACAACAGCCATGTACATGCATTAAAATTAATAAACATTGGATGTAAGCATGAGTAGGATATAATCCACCATGAACATAAATATCATGAAGGCTATGTTGATTTGTTTCAACTACATGCGTGAACATGTGCCAAGTCAAGTCACTTAAATCATTCAGAGGAGGATACCACCCTATCATACCACATCATAACCATTTTGATAGCACGTTGGCATGCAAGGTAAACCATTATAACTCATAGCTAATCAAGCATGACACAAGCAACTATGATCTCTAATTGTCATTGCAAACAAGTTTATTCATAACAAGCTGAATCAAGAACGATGAACTCATCATATTTACAAAAACAAAAGAGGTCGAGTTCATACCAGCTTTTCTCATCTCAGTCAGTCCATCATATATCATCATAATTGCCTTTCACTTACACGACCGAACGATGTGAATAATAATAAGAGTGCACGTGCATTGGACTAAGCTGGAATCTGCAGGCATTCAATAAACAGGAGAAGACAAGGCAATATGGGCTCTTTTGTCAGATAAACAATAATGCATATAAGAGCCATTTTAACAATTTAATCATGGTCTTCTCCTACCGACCCCAAAGAAAAGAAAAGAAATAAAACTATTTACACGGGGAAGCTCCCAACAAGCAAAAGAAGAACATGAAATATTTTTGGGTTTTCTTTTTAATTACTACTACAAGCATGGAAAGTAAACTGATTAAAAGTTACAACTAATTTTTTTGGTTTTTTCTTAAGGTTTATTAAACACACAAGAAGAAAGCATAGAAGGAAATAAACTAGCATGAATGATACAATGAAAAAGTATGAGCACCGACATCTAGCAATGAGTGTGTGTGAACATAAATGTAATGTCGGTGAGAAATACGTACTCCTGCAAGCTTAGGCTTTTGGCCTAAGTTGGTCTATGGCCACGGCTGGCATGGCTGATATCCATAATAATAGTTGTTGGGGTCGTACTGTGATGCAGCAGCTATCGCCTGCTGAGGTGCAGCGTGGCGACGAGTAGCCTCTTCTATCCTCTCGTACTCATCTGCCTCCTCTCTGGTAATAGTATATCCTCCTCTTGCCTGATAATCAAAGAAAGCAGGAGCAGGGAGAGTAATACAGACAACACGGCGTCTGTCAAAGATTAGTCGATACTGGAGAGGTGATTCATTCCTCTCGACAAACTGGTGGTGAACCATAGCATTAAAATCTAGATAGGCAGGAGGTAGTTCAATATCATCTTCGCGCACATCTATACCAAGAAAATTAGCTACGCGGGTTGCATAAATTCCACCAAAGAAATCTCCATTACGTCTATTAAAATGCAACCTAGTGTAAACAATGGCTCCCAAATTATATGATTTGTCTCCTAACATAGCACTCCTAAGAATACTGAGGTCAGGGACACACACGTGACATGCCTCATCTTTACCATTTATGCATTTACCTATGAAGAGAGCAAAATAATGTATAACAAGAAAGTAAATGCTCCCTATGGTAGCTTGTGTAATGTCTCTAGATTATCCCACGGTTATATTAGCAAGAAAATCTCTAAATTTAGATTTGCGTGGGTCCCTTATACTACCCCATTGTGGAAGTTTGCACGCAGTGGTATAATCCTCTAAGTCCATGGTATAAGATTTGTCATAAAGATCAAATAGGGCAGTTGGAGAATTACGTGAAATAGAAAATTAAAACCTCCTCACAAAGGAGCTAGTGAGCTCATGATATTGACTGCACTTCTCTTCCTCGAAGCTCACGAGATCAGCGTTACGCAAATATGCGTTGAATTCTTATTTTATTCCCGCTTGATTCATAAAATTTTCAGAAGGCCATTCACAAGGACGCACTGGAGCGTCTCTTGGTGGCTCTTCATCAACATCACGCATTGCAAGCCTGGGTCCTTGCTTCCTTGAAGAACCACCTTGGAACATTTTCCTAAGCATATTTCTTCCTCTGAAAAATTCTGAAATTTTTTAGTAACTTCAAAATAAAAGTAAACCAAACTCAATAATATTGATAGCAACTACTCCTACAAGTGCCTAGGGCCTATATCATGCATCAGAACTACTTTTGACCATATAAATTTGACATGCAAGCTCAAGAACAGGGTCACCTAAGCAGCAAAAATTTGCAATGAATAAAGCACTAGAACAAAAACTAATTGGACCAATGGAGGAGTCACATACAAAGGAACAATCTCCCCAAGCAGTTTTGTGAGAGGTGCTTTGAGCAAGGAGATCGAAAATGGCGGCAAAACGAGCTTGGACTCGGGTTTGAGCTGGTTTTTGTGTTTGGGGGAGGAAGAAGGAGTGTGTGGGTGAAAGAATAAGTGGAGGAGGGCCACCATGGGCCCACGAGGCAGGGGGGGCGTGGCCTAGGAGGGTGGGCGCGCCCTCCACCCTCGTGGCAAGGTGGTTGGCCCCCCTGGTGTGTTCGTTGTTCCATAAATCCTCAAATATTCTAGAAAAAATCATATTTAATTTTCAGGGCATTTGGAGAACTTTTATTTTCGAGGTATTTTTATATTGCACGGATAATCAGATAACAGACAGAAAATTATTTACTTTTACTTTATTTCAACTAAATAACAGAAAGTATAGAGAGGGTATAGAAGGTTGTGCTTCTAGTTTCATCCATCTCATGCTCATCAAAAGGAATGCACTAACAAGGTTGATCAAGTCTTGTTAACAAACTCATTCTGATTAACATGAAACCGGAGAAATTTCGAATAGCACTAGGTTACCTCAACGGGGATATGCACATCCCCAATAATAAGTATATCATATTTCTTCTTGACAGTAGGAAGAGGAAATTCAAAACCTCCAAATATAATCGATGGAATTTTCTGATAGAATTGATACTATGAACTTGAGGTTGTTTCCTCGAAAAGTGTACCGTATGCTCATTACCATTTATAACATGAAAAGTGACATTGCCTTTGTTGCAATCAATAACAGCCCCTGCAGTATTAAGAAAAGGTCTTCCAAGAATAATAGACATACTATCGTCCTCGGGAATATCAAGAATAACAAAGTCCATTAAAATAGTAACATTTGCAACCACAACAGGCACATCCTCACAAATACCGACAGGTATAGCAGTTGATTTATCAGCCATTTGCAAAGATATTTCAGTAGGTGTCAACTTATTCAAGTCAAGTCTACGATATAAAGAGAGAGACATAACACTAACACCGGCTCCAAGATCACATAAAGCAGTTTTAACATAGTTTCTTTTAATGGAGCATGGTATAGTAGGTACTCCTGGATCTCCAAGTTTCTTTGGTATTCCACCCTTAAAAGTATAATTAGCAAGCATGGTGGAAATTTCAGCTTCTGGTATCTTTCTTTTATTTGTAACAATATCTTTCATGTACTTAGCATAAGGATTCATTTTGAGCATATTAGTTAATTGCATACGCAAAAAGATAGGTCTAATCATTTTAGCAAAGCGCTCAAAATCCTCATCATCCTTTTTCTTGGATGGTTTGGGAGGAAAAGGCATGGGTTTCTGAACCCAAGGCTCTCTTTCTTTACCATGTTTCCTAGCAACAAAGTCTTTCTTATCATAATGTTGATTCTTTGATTGTGGGTTATCAAGATCAACAGCATGTTCAATTTCTACATCATTATCATTACTAGGTTGAGCATTATTATGAACATCATCATTAACATTTTCATTAGGTTCATGTACATTGCCAGATTGCGTTTCAGCATCAGACATAGAGATATCATTTGGATTATCAGGTGGTTCAGCAATAGGTTCACTAGAAGTTTGCATAGTTCTATCATTTTTCTTTTTCTTCCTTTTAGAAGAACTAGGTGCATCAATATTATTTCTCTGAGAATCTTGTTCAATTCTCTTAGGGTGGCCTTAAGGATACAAAGGTTCCTGAGTCATTCTACCAGTTCTAGTAGCCACTTTAACAACATAATTATTTTTCTTACTATTCATCTCATTGAGCAATTCTTTTTGAGCTTTAAGTACTTGTTCTACTTGAGTGGTAACCATAGAAGCATGTTTGCTAACAAGTTTAAGTTCACCTCTAATATTAGCCATATAATCACCCAAGTATTTAATCATATCAGCATCTTGTTTTAATTGTCTACCAAAATAAGCATTGAAGTCTTCTTGCTTAAACATAAAATTATCAAACTCATCCAAGCATTGACTAGCAATTTTAGTAGGAGGGATTTCAACTTTATCATATATATAGAGAGAATTTACCTTTACTACCTGTGTCGGGTTATCGAGGTCTGGAGGTTCTTCAATAAGTAAAGGATCAAGATCATATGTTTCTTCAATAGGCGATAAATTAAGACCATGTATTTCTTAAATAGGAGGTAAATTCTTAACATTTTCAGCTTTAATACTTTTTTCTTTTATAGATTTCTTTGCCTCTTGCATATCTTCGGGACTGAGAAATAGGACACCTCTCTTCTTCGGAGTTGGTTTAGGAATAGGATCATTAATGGGAGCAGGAGCTGGCTCAGGAGCTGGCTCATGAGGTTCCCAATTATTTTCATTTGTCAACATATTATTCAATAAGATCTCAGCTTCATCCGGTGTTCTTTCCCTGAAAAGAGAACCAGCACAACTATCCAGGTAATCTCTGGAAGCATCGGTTAGTCCATTGTAAAAGATATCAAGTATTTCATTTTTCTTAAGAGGATGATCAGGCAAAGCATTAAGTAACTTGAGAAGCCTCCCCCAAGCTTGTGGGAGACTCTCTTCTTTAATTTGCACAAAGTTGTATATTTCCTTTAAAGCAGCTTGTTTCTTATAAGCAGGGAAATATTTAGAAGAGAAGTAGTAAATCATATCCTGGGGACTACGCACACAACCAGGATCAAGATTTAAACCATATCTTAGCATCACCCTTTAATGAGAACAAAAATATTTTAAGGATATAAAAGTAGCGAGATCTCTCATCATTAGTGAACAGGGTGGCCATATCATTTAATTTAGTAAGATGTGCCACAACAGTTTCAGATTGATAGCCATGAAAAGGATCAGATTCAACTAAAGTAATTATATCAGGATCAACAGAGAATTCATAATCCTTATCAGTAACACAGATAGGTGAAGTAGCAAAAGCAGGGTCAGGTCTCATCCTAGCATTTAGATATTGCTTATTCCATTTAGCTAATAACGTTTTGAGTTCATATCTATCTTTGCAAGCTAAAATAGCTAAAGAAGCTTCTTGATCAAATAAATAACCCTCAGGAATAGCAACTGATTCTTCATCATCACTTTCATCTTCATAATCAGATTCAATATTTTCAATCTCTCTAGCCCTAGCAAGTCGTTCCTCGAGAAAATCACCAAGTGGCATAGTAGTATCAAGCATAGAAGTAGTTTCATCGTAAGTATCATGTATAGCAGAAGTAGCATCATCAATAACATGCGGCATATCAGAACAAATAGCAGAAGCAGATTTAGGTGTCGCAAGCTTACTAATAACAGAAGGTGAATCAAGTGCAGAGCTAGATGGCAGTTCCTTACCTCCCCTCGTAGTTGAGGGATAAATTGTTGTCTTAGCATCTTTCAAATTCTTCATAGTGTCCAGCAGATATAAATCCCAAGTGACTCAAAGAATAGAGCTATGCTCCCCGTCAACGGCGCCAGAAATTAGTCTTGATGACCCACAAGTATAGGGGATCGCAAGAGCTTTCGAGGGTAGAGTATTCAACCCAAATTTATTGATTCGACACAAGGGGAGCCAAAGAATATTCTGAAGTATTAGCAGCTGAGTTGTCAATTCAACCACACCTGGAAACTTAGTATCTGCAGCAAAGTTTTTAGTAGCAAAGTAATATGATAGTGATGGTAACGGTAACAAAAGAGTAATGAAAGCAAAGTAATATTTTTGGTATTATGTAGTGATTGTAACAATATCAACGGGAAAGTAAATAAGCGTAAACCAGTATATGGAAAGCTCGTAGGCATTGGATCAATGATGGATAATTATGCTGGATGTGCTTCATCATGTAACAGTCATAACATAGGGTGACACAAAACTAGCTCCAATTCGTCAATGTAATGTAGGCATGTATTCGGAAATATAGTCATACGTGCTTATGGAAAAGAACTTGCATGACATCTTTTGTCCTACCCTCCCGTGGCAGCGGGGTCCTAATGGAAACTAAGGGATATTAAGGCCTCCTTCTAATAGAGAACCAGAACAAAGCATTAGCACATAGTGAATACATGAACTCCTCAAACTACGGTCATCACCGGTAAGTATCCTGATTATTGTCACTTCGGGGTTAATGGATCATAACACATAATAGGTGACTATAGACTTGCAAGATAGGATCAAGAACTCTCATATATTGATGAAAACATAATAGGTTCAGATCTGAAATCATGGCACTCGGGCCCTAGTGACAAGCATTAAGCATAGCAAAGTCATAGCAACATCAATCTCAGAACATAGTGGATACTAGGGATCAAACCCTAACAAAACTAACTCGATTACATGGTAAATCTCATCCAACCCATCACCGTCCAGCAAGCCTACGATGGAATTACTCACGCACGGCGCTGAGCATCATGAAATTGGTGATGGAGGATGGTTGATGATGACGACGGCGACAAATCCCCCTCTCCGGAGCCCCGAACGGACTCCAAATCAGCCCTCCCGAGAGGTTTTAGGGCTTGGCGGCGGCTTCGTATCGTAAAACGCGATGATTTCTTCTCTCCTATTTTTTCTCCCCGAAAGCAGTTATATAGAGTTGGAGTTGGAGTCGGGAGGTCTCCGGGGGGCCCACGAGGTAGGGGGTGCGCCCTAGGGGGGGCGCACCCCCCACCCTCATGGCAAGGGTGTGGGCCCCCTGGTCTTCATCTTTGGCGAGGATTTTTTATTATTTATTGTAAGATATTCTGTGGAGTTTCAGGTCATTCCGAGAACTTTTGTTTTCTGCACATAAAACAACATCATGGCAATTCTGCTGAAAACAACGTCAGTCCGGGTTAGTTCCATTCAAATCATACAAGTTAGAGTCCAAAACAAGGGCAAAAGTGTTTGGAAAAGTAGATACGACGGAGACGTATCAGTATGAGAGACTTGCGTGTGGCCTCCTACTGGATTGATACCTTGGTTATCAAAAACTGAGGGAAATACTTATGCTGCTTTGCTGCATCACCCTTTCCTCTTCAAGGGAAAATCAACGTAGTGCTCAAGAGGTAGCAAGGAGGATTTCTAGCGCCGTTGCCGGGGAGTCTACACACAAGTCAAGACATACCAAGTACCATCGCAAACTATTATCCTTGCATTACATTATTTGCCATTTGCCTCTTGTTTTTCTCTCCCCCACTTCACCTTTGCCATTTTATTCGCCCTCTTTTCCATTCGCCTTTTCTTTCGCTTGCTTCGTCGTTATGGCTAGTCCTTTATCTACTCCTCTGTCTCCCAATTTTGAAGTCCTCCACTTCAAACAAAGACAAGGAGAAAACTTAAAAGATGCTTGGTATAGGATGATAAAATCTTATCATGATTGCACTATAGAGGGAGACTCTAAGATTTTACTTCGTAATTTTTATATTGGGCTCACCATACCCCATAGGCAACTCCTTGATTTTGCCACCAAAGGGAATTTTATTGATATTGATCCCAGTGTTGCTTATGAAATTGTAGAAGGATAGTAGGAATACTTCCCGCAAAAAAGGGACCATCTCCTGAGGGAACCCAAATCTTAGAGAAATTATGCGAATTGCAAAAGTCTATTGAACCTCTTAAAAATGTTGGGGGGAACCTTCACCGCATGAATACATTGATTACACTTTGCAATAAGCGGTTGGATGCTCTAAATCTAAAAATATCCGAGTATGAAGGGAAACGTAAGGAACCTCCCGGATCCGAGCACACCTCCATTAAAAAGATAAATATCAAAGATGGGAATACCTAGATCTATCCTTGCCTTTATGCCTAGCTAGGGGCGTTAAACGATAGCGCTTGTTGGGAGGCAACCCAATTTTTTTTGTTTTTTGTTTTTTGATTCTGTTTAGTAATAAATAATTCATCTAGCATCTGTTTAGATGTGGTGTTATGCTTTTAATTAGTGTTTGTGCCAAGTAGAACCTTTGGGAAGACTTGGGGAAAGTCTTTGCAATCTTGCTGTAAAAAACAGAAACTTTAGCGCTCACGAGAATTGCTGCCATTTTTTATTGGAGAGTGATATTTAGTTAATTCTTTTTGAATATGATTAATATATAAAGTACTCACGTCCAGCAATTTATTTTAGAATTTTTGGGGTTCCAGAAGTATTCGAAACCTACAGATTACTACAGACTGTCCTGTTTTTGACAGATTCTGTTTTTCGTGTGTTGTTTGCTTATTTTGATAAATCCATGGCTAGTAATAGAGTTTATGAACCATAGAAAAGTTGGAATACAGTAGGTTTAACACCAATATAAATAATTAATGAGTTCATTACAGTAACTTGAAGTGGTGGTTTGTTTTCTTTTACTAACGGAGCTCACGAGATTTTCTTTTAAGTTTTGTGTTGTGAAGTTTTCAAGTTTTGGGTAAAGATTTGATGGATTATGGAACAAGGAGTGGCAAGAGCCTAAGCTTGGGGATGCCCAAGGCACCCCAAGGTAAAATCCAAGGACAACCAAAAGCCTAAGCTTGGGGATGCCCTGGAAGGCATCCCCTCTTCCGTCTTCGTCTATCGGTAACTTTACATGGAGCTATATTTTTATTCGCCACATGATATGTGTTTTGCTTGGAGCGTCTTGTATGATTTGAGTCTTTGATTTTTAGTTTACCATAATCATCCTTTCTGTACACACCTTTTGGGAGAGACACACATGAATTGGAATTTATTAGAATACTCTATGTGCTTCACTTATATCTTTTGAGTTGGATAATTTTTGCTCTAGTGCTTTGGTTATATCTTTTAGAGCACGGCGGTGGTTCTATTTTATAGAAATAATTGATCTCTCATGCTTCACTTATATCATTTTGAGAGTCCTTTAGAACAGCATGGTAATTCGCTTTGATTATAAATTTTAAATGCTAAGAGAAGTTGGATGCTTGATAGATGGTTTTGAGATATAAAGGTGATAATATTAGAGGTGTGCTAGTTGAGTAATTGTGAAATTGATGAATACTTGTGTTTAAGTTGGCAAGTCCCATAGCATGCACGTATGGTAAACATTATGTGACAAATTTGAAGCATGGGGTGTTCTTTGATTGCTTTCCTTATGAGTGGCGGTCGGGGACGAGCGATGGTCTTTTCCTACCAATCTACCCCCCTAAGAGCATGCGCGTATTGCTTGGTTTTGATGACTTGTAGATTTTTGCAATAAGTATGTGAGTTCTTTGTGACCAATGTTGAGTCCATGGATTATACGCACTCTCACCCTTCCATCATTGCTAGCCTCTTCGGTACCGTGCATTGCCCTTTCTCACCTTGAGAGTTGGTGCAAACTTCGTCGGTGCATCCAAACCCCGTGATATGATATGCTCTATCACACATAAGCCTCCTTATATCTTCCTCAAAACAGCCACCATACCTACCTATTATGTCATTTCCATAGCCATTCCGAGATATATTGCCATGCAACTTTCCACCATTCCATTTATTATGGCACACATCATCATTATCATATTGCATTGCATGATCATGTAGTTGACATCGTATTTGTGGCAAAGCCACCATGCTCAATTTTTCATACATGTCACTCTTGATTCATCGCAATCCCGGTACACTGTCGGAGGCATTCACATAGAGTCATATTTTGTTCTAAGTATCGAGTTGTAATTCTTGAGTTGTAAGTAAATAAAAGTGTGATGATCATCATTAGAGCGTTGTCCCATGTGAGGAAAGGATGATGGAGACTATGATTCCCCCACAAGTCGGGATGAGACTCCGGACGAAAAAAATAGGCCATAAAATAAGAAGGCCCAAATTAAAAAAAATTAGAGAAAAAGAGAGAAGGGACAATGTTACTATCCTTTTCCACACTTGTGCTTCAAAGTAGCACCATGATCTTCATGATAGAGAGTCTCTTATTTTGTCACTTTCATATACTAGCGGGAATTTTTCATTATAGAACTTGGTTTGTATATTCCAATGATGGGCTTCCTCAAATGCCCTAGGTCTTCATGAGCAAGCAAGTTGGATGCACACCCACTTAGTTTCTTTGATGAGCTTTCATATATTTATAGCTCTAGTGCATCCGTTGCATGGCAATCCCTACTCCTTGCATTGACATCAATCGGTGGGCATCTCCATAGCCCATTGATTAGCCGCGTCAATGTGAGACTTTTTCCCTTTTTGTCTTCTCACACAACCTCAATCATCATATTCTATTCCACCCATAGTGATATGTCCATGGCTCGCACTCATAAATTGCGTAAAAGTTGAAAGAGTTTGAAAAGGCTAAATATGAAACAATTGCTTGGCTTGTCATCGGGGTTGTGCATGATGGGAGCATTTTGTGTGACGAAAATGAAGTATGGCCAAACTATATGATTTTGTAGGGATAAGTTTTCTTTGCCTATGGTCTTTTGATAAGACATAATTGCTTGATTATCATACTTGGAGTATTACTATTTTTATGTCAACAATAAACTTTTATCTTGAATCTTTCGGATTTGAACATTCATGCCACAATAGAGAAAATACATTGAAGAACATGCTAGTAAGCATTCCACATCAAAAATTATGCTTTTATCATTTTCCTACTCGAGGATGAGCGGGAATTAAGATTGGGGATGCTTGATACGTCTGTAACGTATCTATAATTTTTTATTGTTCCATGCTATTATATTATCTGTTTTGGATGTTAATGGGCTTTATTTTACACTTTTGTATTATTTTTAGGACTAACCTATTAACCCAAGGCCCAGTGCAAATTACTGTTTTTTGCCTATTTCAGTGTTTCGCAGAAAAGGAGTATCAAACGGAGTCCAAACGGAATGAAACCTTCGGGAGCATGATTTTTGGAACAAACATGATCCAGAGGACTTGGGGTGGACGTCAAGAAACGGACGAGGAGTCCACGAGGCAGGGGGCGTGCCTACCCCCCTAGGCGCGCCCTCCCCACTCGTGGGCCCCTCATGGCTCAACCGACCTACTTCTTCCTCCTATATATGTTCACATACCCCGAAAACATCCAGGAGCACCACGAAACCCTATTTCCACCGCCTCATCCTTCTTGTACCCAAGAGATCCCATCTTGCGGCCTTTTTCGGAGCTCCACCGGAGGGGGCATTGATCACAGAGGGCCTCTACATCAACTCCATGGACCCTCCGATGATGTGTGAGTAGTTTATTTCAGACCTCCGGGTCCATAGTTAGTAGCTAGATGGCTTCTTCTCTCTCTTTGAATCTCAATACAAAGTTCTCCTCGATCTTCTTGGAGATCTATTCGATGTAACTATTTTTGCGGTGTGTTTGTCGAGATCCGATCAATTGTGGGTTTATGATCAAGTCTATCTATGAGCAATATTTGATTCTTCTCTGAAATCTTTTATGCATGATTGGTTATCTTTGCAAGTCTCTTCGAATTATCAGTTTTGTTTGGCCTACTAGATTGATCTTTCTTGCAATGGGAGAAGTGCTTAGCTTTGGGTTCAATCTTGCGGTGCTTGATCCCACTGACAGAAAGGGAAACAACACATATTGTATTGTTTCCATCGAGGATAAAAAGATGGGGTTTATATCATATTGCTTGAGTTTATCCCTCTACATCATGTCATCTTATCTAAGGTGTTACTCTGTTCTTATGAACTTAATACTCTAGATGCATGCTGGATAGCGGTCGATGTGTGGAGTAATAGTAGTAGATGCAGGCAGGAGTCGGTCTACTTGTCGCGGACGTGATGCCTATATACTTGATCATGCCTAGATATTCTCATAATTATTCGCTTTTCTATCAATTGCTCGACAGTAATTCGTTCATCCACCATAATACTTATGCTATCTTGAGAGAAGCCACTAGTGAAATCTATGGCCCCGGGGTCTATTTTCCATCATATAAGTTTCCAACCTATTTTACTTTGCAATCTTTACTTTCAATCTATATCATAAAAATACCAAAAATATTTATCTTATCATTATTATATCTATCAGATCTCAGTCTCATAAGTGACCATGAAGGGATTGACAACCCCTTTATTGCGTTGGTTGCGAGGTTCTTATTTGTTTGTGTAGGTACGAGGGACTTGCGTGTGGCCTCCTACTGGATTGATATCTTGGTTATCAAAAACTGAGGGAAATACTTACGCTACTTTGCTGCATCACTGTCGGTGTCAAAACCGGCGGATCTCGGGTAGGGGGTCCCGAACTGTGCGTCTAGGCCAGATGGTAACAAGAGGCAAGGGACACGAAGTTTTACCCAGGTTCGGGCCCTCTTGATGGAGGTAAAACCCTGCGTCCTGTTTGATTAATATTGATGATATGGGTAGTACAAGAGTAGATCTACCACGAGATCAGAGAGGCTAAACCCTAGAAGCTAGCCTATGGTATGATTGTTAATCTGTATGTTGTCCTACGGACTAAAACCCTCCGGTTTATATAGACACCGGATAGGGTTAGGGTTACATAGAGTCGGTTACAATGGTAGGAGATCTGAACATCCGTATCGCCAAGCTTGCCTTCCACGCCAAGGAAAGTCCCTTCCGGACACGGGACGGAGTCTTCAATCTTGTATCTTCATAGTCCAGGAGTCCGGCTGAAGGTATAGTCCGGCCATCCGGACACCCCCTAATCCAGGACTCGCTCAGTAGCCCCCGAACCAGGCTTCAATGACGATGAGCCCAGCGCGCAGATTGTCTTCGGCATTGCAAGGCGGGTTCTCCTCCAAATTCCGTGTACCTGTTGAATAAAGTCCGGCTTCTTGTAAATGTTGCGCTCCTTGGCTTGTACACCCAATAATGGCCGTCTCCCACGTGTCAAACGAATATGAAAAGTCTGAGTGTTTTTACATCCACACCCCTAGCCGCGTAAATGAGCCACCCATTTAAGGGGACGAGGATTTAGATCCAAACCACACCTTCTCCCCCTCGCGAGTGTTCATCAGAGCGCATCCGACAAAGGTCCATACCACCATGGCCAGCCATCGCAACTCCTCCTTTCGCCCTTCCAGCCCTCAGCCTGGATATTGGGAGAGATGCTCCATCCCGCATAGCGAGCTAGTGGCACTCCAGACCAAGGGATTTCTCCCCCCCGGCCTATATGGTCCCGGTTCGAGCCGGTCTTGCCATCTATAATGGCAGAGAGCAAGCGGAGAGTGCCCCTAGTCCCTCCAAAGGAGAGCGGGTATGCCTCGTCCCTTATTTAATAAGGGGGCTCAGATTTCCAATCCACCCGTTTCTCCGAGGGCTCTTGGAGTTCTATGGCCTCCAGCTACACAATCTCACGCCTGCCTCCGTATTGCATATCATGGGCTTCGTAGCCCTCTGTGAGCTGTTCTTGGGTGTTGAGGCTCATTTCGGGCCGTGGAAAGAGCTATTCTGCCTTGTGCCCTGTTCTCAGAAGGGGTCAATATATCAAGTGGGCGGAGCCAAAGTGTGGCGCATTGCCGGGACCGGATATCTATCCGAAACCCCGAAGAAGGCGTCCGAGGACTGGCCTTCGGAATGGTTTTACATAGAGGATGTCCCGCTGCCGGATCCTGTCCGGACCGGCCTCCCTGAGTTTGGCAGTGCTCCACTAAAGAAGTGCCTAAGTTGGCATCCACGGAGCCCTCAGAGGGAAAGTGACAAGGACGTCCGTTACCTGATGGGCCGGATAAGATTGTTAGCTCATTCCGGACTGACCATGATCGGGGTCATGGCCGCATGCATTATGCGAGGGTTGCAGACGCTACAGTATAGAGGCCACTCCATGTGGGACTTCAACGGGGAGGACGACGCCACCCGCTACGGCCGTAAGGGGCCGGATTCGGCTGCGGCTCTAACAAAGACCTTGTCCGCTTTATACAAGGGAGAAGAGGAGGAATTTCTCTGCGTCGACCCAAAGGGTGGATTTTCTATGTACAATCCCCCAAGCTGGGTAAGTGGCCACATTTACCTGCCCATTCGTTTTATATTCCCATTGTTAAATATTCAGTCTAACGACTTCAACGCAGGAACTGCGCCAGGCTGTTAAAGAAATAAACAGCCCTCCTCCACAACCCAAGGACCCAGGATGGTCTCTCGACCTGGCCTCTCAAGAGGACCCGGACTTATCTGTGGAGCTGATTGATGGAGTGTTCCATCAATTGAGAAAGGACAACACCTTGGTGGCCATTACGGCCGATTACCCAGGGCTAATCCCGGCCTCCCAGGTAACTAAGATTGAAGTCCCAGTACCCCGAATAGGGGTCCGCCCTCTCGTGTTTTCAGTTTCCTGATTACAACCGAACTTTGTAGGGGAGGTTTTTGAGACGGGAGGCCGAACCTGCGACGACAAGCCAATGAGGGGCCGCAGGGCCCCGTGGGCAGAAAAGAGGTGCAGTCTGGACCAAGGCGTCAACGCAAAGGTATGGCGCCCCCCCTTATCCCAGGTGTTATACCTTCAAGGTATATTAACACTCGTGCTTTCTTCAGGACAAAGAGACCTCGCCGGACTATATCCGGAGAGGCTGCCAATCGCGCCTCCACCAGCCAGGCTCCAAAGCCTGGTCCGAAGGCGGAGGCGAACACAAGGCGCGCACCGGACGATTGTTTCTCCCGAGAGGCATTAGACGCCTTCAATTCGGGAGATGCGTACCTCCGTGCCGCTCAAAATGGTCTAGCCAGAGCCACGGAGCAATATGTAAAAGACATACGGGTAAGAAAATTTTGGTAAATATATATATATACCAGTAGCCCCCGAGACTTGAAACAGTTAGAATAACTGATTTAAGGATCATTTGTTATGCAGGTTCTTACAGAAAAGAATTCCCTACTGTCCAAGGAGCTGGAAGAGTGCAAAGCCCAACTTGAGGCCGCACTAGCCACGGCAGGGGAGCCCAAGGAGACCCCCTATGGTGATATACACTTTGAAAGATAAGTATTTTGTGAAGCATGGCATGGGTGCGAATCTGACAAATGAAATTGCAGATGGCGCTGGATTGAATCCGGAAAGGCAACACCTCCTACGCCAGCTGAAGGCTGGTGAGAAGGTGCTGACACAGGTGAGGCGGGAGAAGAACGATCTCCAAGATGCCAACATCAAGCTGGGCGTCAAACTGAAAGATGTTCGTGCCCAGCCGTCAGACTCCGTTAAGGAGAATCAGCGGCTTCGGCGCGACATATTTAGTAAGTGCTTGAATGAACCTTTTGAAAAAAGGTTCGACGGGGAAGTCGACTAACAGAGTAATGTCTGTAGGTGTGCTAACAGGTCATCCTGCAGAGGAGATGCCTGGTTCTACGGGTGACCTTCTTCCCGAGCTCTCGCAACTGCTCGAGCGAGTCCGGCAGGCGATGCAAGGCGTCGCCCAGGCCCTGTGGCCATCCATCTCCATGCCCGAAGGTCTTGGAGAGCTTGCGGAGAAGCTAAAGGGAGCACGGCGGCGCTTCCGATTGTGGAAGATATCGGCCTGCCGTCAAGGCGCTAGGGAGGCCTGGGCCATGGTGAAGACTCGGTACACAAAGGCTGACCCCAACCACATGGCCGAGGTCGGCCCTGTGGGGCCCAATGGGAAGGAGATCCCTGTAAGCTTAGTATACGGCCAAGTAGAATTGGCCGCAAAGTATTCCTAGCAGGACTGTAAATTAGACAGCCTGTTAGATGGTATTGAAGAGGAATACAATCAGTCAGAATGACTATGTAATTTAATTGACATTTATAATACCTTCTAGCTGGATTGTAGATCCTTTGTCATGGCCGACCTTTTCGCTTCAGCCTCGGGACCTGACGGTCCGGAGTGTGTCCGAATTACCGTGCGGCTATATAAGAACCGGGGAATGCGTGGAGACCAGGCGTAGGGGTCATTAGTGCGTGAACAGACAAGTGCCTGACTAGTTATGTTATATTACATGGTTAGTAAGAAACATCTTCTAGGGAGAATAGTTCTGTTAGGGGTTCCTTTCCCTGGGAGGCATGCCCTAAAGTGCATGCCCACTGCGAGAAAGACGCAGGAAAAAGCATCTGGGGGCGCATAAATAAATAAGTGAAAAGATCATCTTTTAGGTCACCGACCGAATATTCCCTTAAGAACGCTAGCTTTCGGCTTCACCTAGTCTGAGGTACACATCCGGCTGATCCGGTAGTAACAATCGCAGAGGTGCTCCCTTTACCGCCTAGCCAAATAATCGGGAACGTAGGGGTAAGCACAGGAGCCAGGCAACCCAGCTTGGCCAAAACTTAAGTTATATCGATGCATATAATGGTGAAATAAAAGGTACATGCGGAAGTGTAACACATGCGTTGGGCATGAAGCCCGCATAAATAAGCTTCTGGTAAAAGAAGCCCCCAGGTTTAATGAGTGCGAATAGCACGTCATTTGATGAGCCTTTAGAGGCTATAAGAGAAAGGAAGGGGTGAAGGAGAGAAATGTAAGATAGACAGTATATATAAAAAATGGACAGAGGAAGGAGACGAACACAGAGTCCGGTGCTAGGCATAGAATCTTCGGAGACGGGCTGCGTTCCATGGGTTCGGCTCGAGTCGGTTATCCGATGCATCTCGTAGGCGGTACGCTCCACCGTCAGGACTTGGTCAATTATGAAGGGACCTTCCCACTTGGGCTTGAGTTTGTCCTTTTTCTTGTCCGGCAGGCGTAGAACTAATTCGCCAACGTTGTAATTTTTGGCCCGTACTTCTCTGCTTTGGTATCTTCGAGCCTGCTGTTGATAGAAGGCGGAACGGGCTTTTGCCACATCGCGCTCCTCCTCCAATGCGTCCAAACTGTCCTGCCGATCGAGCTCGGCTTCTCTTTCTTCGTACATGCGCACTCGAGGTGAGTCATGAATTATGTCGCAAGGCAAAACTGCCTCTGCGCCGTACACCATAAAGAATGGTGTGTATCCGGTGGTGCGATTCGGCGTGGTCCGCAGCCCCCAGAGTACGGAGTCGAGCTCCTCTACCCAGTGCGTGTTAGATTCCTTGAGGGACCGCACTAATCTGGGTTTGATGCTGCTCATGATAAGACCATTTGCACGTTTGACCTGGCCGTTAGTTTGTGGGTGATAGACGAAAGCATAATCGAGCTTGATGCCCATGTTTTTGCACCAGAGTTTTACCTCGTCGGCCGTAAAGTTCGTGCCGTTATCAGTGATGATGCTGTGGAGGACGCCGTAACGGTGTACAACCCCGGATATAAAGTCTATCACCGGTCCGGATTCGGCCGTCTTAACAAGCTTGGCTTCTATCCATTTGGTGAACTTATCCACCATGACCAGTAAGTATTTTTGCTTGTGGGTTCCGCCTTTAAGGGGTCCAACCATGTCAAGCCCCCAGACCGCGAAGGGCCAAGTAATGGGGATAGTTTGGAGGGTGGTGGGTGGCATATGGCTTTGGTTTGCAAAGAGCTGGCAACCGGTGCATCGTTGGACTAAGTCCTGGGCGTCTGCCTGGGCCGTCGGCCAATAAAAGCCTGTATGTAAGGCCTTGCTTACAAGGGACCGAGCTGCAGCGTGATGACCGCTGAGTCCGGCATGAATTTCAGCCAGGAGGTTCTGCCCTTCCTCTTCGGAGATGCACCTTTGAAGGACTCCGGTAGTGCTTTTCTTATAATGCTCTCCCTCATGGACTCTATAGGCTTTGGATCGCCGCACTATGCAGCGTGCCTCATTTTGGTCCTCGGGGAGTTCCTGCCTAGTAAGGTAGGCGAGGAATGATTCTGTCCACGGGGCGATGACGGCCATTATTACGTGGGCTGAAGGTGTTATTTCATTGGCAGAGCCTCCGATTGTGTTAGAATGTTCGGTGTCGGGCAGTGCGGTTGGGTCCGGGCTGTTATTGTTCGGTTCCCCTTCCCATAATACGGATGGCTTGAACAGCCTTTCCAAGAAGATGTTGGGGGGGACTATATCGCGTTTTGCGCCGATGTGTGCCAGGACATCTGCCGCCTGATTATTTTCCCGGGCTATATGGTGAAATTCAAGCCCTTCGAACCGAGCTGGCATTTTTAGGACGGCGTTGCGGTAAGCTGCCATTTTTGGATCCTTGGCATCAAAGTCTCCATTTATTTGGGATATTGCGGGGTTCGAGTCCCCGTGCACCTCTAGGCGTTGAATGCCCATGGATACTGCCATCCGGAGACCATGTAAAAGGGCCTCATATTCGGCTGCATTGTTGGAGTCTTTGTACATAATCTGGAGTACGTACTGAACTATGTCTCCTGTGGGGGACGTCAAAACGACGCCAGCCCCTAGTCCGGCCAACATCTTGGAGCCGTCGAAATGCATGATCCAATTTGAATATGTGCCGTACTCTTTAGGGAGTTCGGCCTCCGTCCATTCCGCGACGAAGTCGGCCAAAACTTACGACTTGATGGCTCGCCGTGGCTTATAAGTTATGTCGAATGGGAGGAGCTCAATGGCCCATTTTGCAATCCGGCCCGTTGCGTCACGGTTGTTTATAATATCATTAAGTGGTACTTCCGAGGCTATTGTTATTGAACACTCTTGAAAGTAGTGTCGTAGCTTCCGGGATGCCATGAATACCGCGTAAGCAATCTTTTGATAATGCGGGTACCGTGATTTGCACGGAGTGAGGACAGTGGACACATAATAGACCGGCTTTTGAAGGGGGAATTTGTGTCCGTCCGTTTCTCGTTCGACGACGAGCACTGCGCTTACCACCTGATGTGTTGCTGCAATGTACAATAGCATTGGTTCGCCAATGTTTGGCACGGCCAGGACTGGGTTTGTTGCCAATATGGCTTTTATTTTGTCGAGTCCGGCCGTGGCTGCATCCGTCCATTCAAAGTGTTCGGTGCGCCGAAGGAGGCGGTAAAGGGGTAGGGCCTTTTCTCCCAAGCGGGAGATAAAGCGGCTTAGAGCCACCACGCATCCAGTTAACTTTTGTATTTGTTTGAGGTTCTTTGGGATATCCAATTGTGATAGAGCTCGGATCTTGGCTGAATTTGCTTCAATTCCTCTACCGGATACAATGAAGCCCAAGAGCTTTCCGGCTGGGACACCGAAAACGCATTTTTCCGGGTTGAGCTTGATGTTGTATGTTTGGAGGTTATCAAATGTGAGCCTCAAGTCGTCTACTAGAGATTTGACATGTCTTGTTTTGACGACCACATCATCTACATATGCCTCCACCGTTTTGCCGATCTGGTTTGCCAGACATGTCTGAATCATGCGCTGATATGTTGCGCCGGCGTTTTTGAGCCCAAAGGGCATTGTGTTGAAGCAGAATGGGCCGTATGGTGTGATAAATGCCGTTACGGCTTGGTCTGATTCTGCCATCTTGATTTGATGGTAGCCGGAATATGCGTCGAGGAAACACAACGAATCGTGTCCTGTGGTAGCGTCGATAATTTGATCGATGCGGGGGAGGGGGAAGGGATCCTTTGGGCAAGCCTTGTTAAGGTCTTTAAAATCAACGCACAGGCGCCAGGATTTGTCCTTCTTTGGTACCATCACCAGGTTTGCTAGCCAGTCCGGATGTTTTATATCTCTGATGAATCCGGCCTCCAATAGCTTTGCTGGCTCCTCTCCCATGGCCTGTCTCTTAGGTTCGGAAAAACGCCGAAGAGCTTGCTTGACAGGTTTGAATTCTTTTAGGATATTTAAGCTGTGCTCGGCCAGCCTGCGTGGGATTCCTGGCATGTCTGAAGGGTGCCAGGCGAAAATGTCCCAGTTCTCTCGTAGGAACTCTCGCAGTGCGGCATCTACATCCGGGTTTAACTGTGCCCCGATGGAAGCTGTTTTATTGGGGTCCGTTGGATGGACCTGGAATTTGACTATTTCATCCGCCGGTTTAAAGGAGGTGGACTTGGATCTTTTGTCGAGTACCACATCGTCTCTATTCACCATGGAGCGCAGCGCAGTCAGTTCCTCAGCCGCTAGGGCTTCGGATAGTGCCTCGAGGGCCAGTGCGGCTGTCTTGTTTTTGGCGCGGAGTGCTATGTCCGAATCACTAGCGAGAGTGATGATCCTGTTGGGCCCGGGCATCTTGAGCTTCATGTACCCGTAATGGGGTATTGCTTGGAAGATTGTAAACGCTTCCCGCCCTAGCAGAGCGTGATAACCGCTGCTGAACGGAGCCACATGGAACGTGACCTCTTCGGACCTGTAATTATCTGGCGTGCCAAACACCACATCTAGTGTGATTTTTCCTGTACAGCGCGCTTCCCGACTGGGGATTATTCCTCTAAAGGTTGTGCTGCTTCGCTTAATGCGGTTCCAGTCTATTTCCATTTTTTGAAGGGTTTCCTCATAAATGAGGTTCAATCCGCTGCCGCCGTCATGAGTACCTTGGTAAGACGAAAGCCGTCCACTATTGGACTGAGGACCAATGCAGCTGGTACTCGGGCTGTTCGGAATTTAGGTTCATCACTGGCGTTAAAGGTAATAGCCGTGTCACTCCATGGGTTTATTGTTGCCACTTGGTAGATTTCGGCAAGGCTGCGGAGTGTCCTTTTTTGCATGTTATTTGATGCGAAAGTCTTGAAGACTGTTAATACCGTATTGGTGTCTCTGGGGTGGCTTTCTGTGTCCTCCGGAATTAGGAGATCTTCACCAATTTTGGCCACCTGCCGGAGTATCCAACATGCTCTAAGGCTGTGAGTTGGTGTGGCGTCCTCTGTACTGTGAATTTTACAGGGTCCATCAAGCCATCCTTCCAATACGGTTCCATTTCCTGTAGAGGGTTTTTGCTTTTTGGTGTTTGACCCGGGTGTCTGGCGATGATGCACCCTTTTATTTCAGACTGGGTTTGTATTCAGGGCCGGATTGTCCCAAAATTTTATTTCGGTTTTCCAGGCGCTTTCCATCGCACAGTACTTTCGTACTATGGACGCCAAGTCAGCGAAGCTTGTAATATCACGGCGACTTATGGCGTTGAGGATTCCCTTGTCTGTGCAATTGTTGCAGAAGAATGAAATTGCGTCTTCCTCGCGGCAGTACTTTATCCTGTTCATAACCAGGAGGAATCTGGCCCAGTAATGATGTACTGTTTCTTCAGGTTCTTGCCTAATTTGGGATAGATCACTTATGTTCGGGTGGGTGGGTGGAATTAAATCCAAAGCCTCACCCCATATGAGGCCCAGAGGCCAAGGAATTTCCGAACTCAAGAATTTGGATTCCTGGATGTTGTCCAATGAATCCAGTCCGTCGCCTGACTCTAGGTTCAGGTCTTGAGTGATATCCTCCCCTCCGCGGGTATCCGGCTTGGAGGGATCGGGAATCCGGACGTAGCTAGTCCTTAAGATAGATGAGGGGTCGCCACACTGTCCCTCTACCATGACAACGTGATGGGTGACTTGGGGAGAGCTAATCTCTCCCAGATTGGGCTTAGGCCCAATCTGGTCGTAATCCATAGCGACTCCTAGGGCGGCGATGCGATCCAAGAGCTCGTTTATGGAGGAGAGCTCCATTGGATCTAACTGCTCGGCGAGTTCCGAGCTGACGTGAAGATTGTTTTCGATGGCTCGAGAGATCATCGTCGGCGCAGAAGCCGAACAGGCGGTCATAAGAAAACCACCTAGCCGGAGGGTTTGGCCGACAGCCAAAGCTCCCTTAGCAACAGTGTCGTCTTTAAAGACGGGGCGAGGGATCCTTCCTGATGGCGATGACACCAAGGAACTCTCAATGAAAGCACCAATGTCGGTGTCAAAACCGACGGATCTCGGGTAGGGGGTCCCGAACTATGCGTCTAGGCCGGATGGTAACAGGAGGCAAGGGACACGAAGTTTTACCCAGGTTCGGGCCCTCTTGATGGAGGTAAAACCCTACGTCCTGCTTGATTAATATTGATGATATGGGTAGTACAAGAGTAGATCTACCACGAGATCAGAGAGGCTAAACCCTAGAAGCTAGCCTATGGTATGATTGTTAATCTGTATGTTGTCCTACGGACTAAAACCCTCCGGTTTATATAAACACCGGAGAGGGTTAGGGTTACAAAAAGTCGGTTACAATGGTAGGAGATCTGCATATCCGTATCGCCAAGCTTGCCTTCCACGCCAAGGAAAGTCCCTTCCGGACACGGGACGAAGTCTTCAATCTTGTATCTTCATAGTCGAGGAGTCCGGTTGAAGGTATAGTCCGGCCATTCGGACACCCCCTAATTCAGGACTCCCTCAATCACCCTTTCCTCTTCAAGGGAAAACCAACGCAGTGCTCAAGAGGTAGCAAAAATCCATAGATATTTTCTAATTTTGCCTTCATGTATGAAAACAAGAAGATTGTAAATTTGCCATGTCGCACACCCTCGCACCTGCACACACGCAGGTGCAGTGGCCTCCCCGCTCTGCTCTGGTACCCTGACAAGGATGCCGCCATTTGTGTTTGCAACCAGAGCAGCCATACCAGTGCACGCCAAGTCTGATGCAGCATCGCTTTTCGCCTCATGGAAAATTTAAGAGATAATGTTCTAAAAAATCATGGCAATTTTTGCAAAGTAGCATGCCACATTTCACAATAATATGTGTGTTTGTCGTCCATTTTTCACTTTGTACGTTGATGATGACCAGATTAAGCATGGCAAATCTTAAGAGAATTGTTAGGTATTGCTTAATTAAGATGGTCACGAACATGGCAAACTTGCAATGGTAACTTAAGATATTCAAAATCTTGGCAACCTAAGATGTTCAAAAACACGACGAAGTTGCCATGGCTACTGAAATCAGTAAATTTTATAGATGTGTTTTTTGTCATGGCAACTAGAAGCATGTGTTGCCATGACTTGGTGTGTCTTCTGCCATTTCCATCCGAAGGATGTTGCCATGGCAATTACAAAATAGTTTGAGAACAGGGCAAGTTTGATATTTTCAAATTTGTTGCCATGTCAAATTTATTTTACTAACCATGGCAAAGACATCTTCCTGTCCATGGCATTTATTATTATATGAACCATGGCAAATTCATACTTCATAACATGGCAAATGTAGTCATGGCAAAAAACCTTTTTTTAACTTTTTGTGATGTCACCAATACAAAACTTGCCATGGCAATAAACTTAAAACTTTTGCCATGTTACCAAAACAATTTTTGCCATGGCAAAAAAAACTTTTTTAAACTTTTTGTGATGTCACCAGCACAAAACTTGCCATGGCAATAAACTTACAAATTTTGACATGTCATCAATACAAATTTTGCCAAGTTACCAAAACAATTTTTGCCATGGCAAATTTATTTTACTAAGCATGGCAAATACATCTTCCTGGCCATGGCATTTTTATTATTTGAACCATGGCAAACTTATTTATTTTATGGGGCATGGCAAATTCATACTTCATAACATGGCATATGTAGTCATGGCAAAAAATCTTTTTTATGTGATGTCACCAATACAAAAATTTCCATGACAATAAATTTAGAACTTCTGCCATGTTACCAAATCAATTTTTGCCATGGCGAGAAATATTTTTAAAACTTTTTGTGATGTAACCAACACAAAACTTGCCATGGCAATAAACTTACAACTTTTGCCATGTCATCAATACAAATTTTGCCATGTTACCAAAACAATTTTTGCCATGGCAAAAAATCTTTTAATTTTTTTGCCATGGCATTTAAAGTTAAAATGCCATGGTAATTTTAATATACATTTTATGCCATGGCCATTTTTAATCATAATTTGTGTTACTTTTCATACATGACAAATTTATTTTTTGCATGGCAAGTTTTAAATATGCATCTGCCATGGTATTTGTCGGTCCTAATTTTTTGTGTAATGTTCATTCTATTCATTTGTATTTCTTTGCCATGACATTTTTTCGAACATAATCTTGTTGCCATGGCAATTTCTGGAATTGCTTTTAACGACACAACATAAAAAAAGCCAATTTTTTCCATGGCAAATTCGTGCCCCACTTCAGGGTTTCTTTCACCCATGGCATTTTGCCACTATTTTGTATAGGATTTCATATAGGGCTCTCTTTCATTTTTACTGTTTTTTGTTGCATTTTTTTGACCTTTTCTGGTTTTTGTGCTTTTTATTCACGTCTGGGAAAGAGGCCCAGCAATATGGGCTGTTAGGCCTTTTTTAGATCGTGCTGGTGGGGGTCGTTCGGGCCGGAGGGGTTCTCCCATCGAACGACTTTCTCTGGTAGAACGTGCATCCTTGAGCGAACGAGTCATTTGGTCTGGGCTCCTCCAGACCGAATGTATGGCATATATCGGCATCCTTCACATAAATCTAGAGGAGGAAGTTTCTGGTGGCATAACAATAGGAATGTGCATTTTTAGTCTTATTAGAGCAGGATTAATGAACGTAGAGTTGTCAATCAACCTAAAATATGTATAATACCTAGTAATTAAGAGCATCTTCAACGCCGACTCCCAAATCGAACACCGCATCTGTCTGCAGACTGGGGGAACCAGTCTGGGTCATCCAACCCTAGCCGCATATGTCAGGTTACATTTCATAACAAATTTAACAAAAGCGAACAAATTCGATGCATATTTAAGCAAACTAGACGGTATTCATTAATATTTGGATAATTTTTACATAAAACCAGATGCTTTTCATCTAAATCAGAGCAAATTCATTATATTTTAACACATTTCAACTAATCCATAGTCTAAACCTAGTCTCAGGAAATGAAGCTTCGCCTTCGCTGCCAGAAGGTGGCTAACCGACCAATGATGATGAGCCCGCCAAGCTTGGCTTCAACCAGAGGGAAGGATTGGTGGACTTCTTGGGACCCAAGCGCCAACACCTCCCATGTTCTACTCTTCTCACTGCTGGTGACACCCGCAGAAGTGTCAGCTTCGTTCTCATGGCGGTGGGGCGCTGCCGAAGGCGGAGTTGACGACGTCGTCCTCGTCCTCGCTCTTGTCGTACACTTCGTCCACCGTCTCATCGATCTCCTTGAAAGCGGCTTCTAACTTGGCCTGATGGAGGTGGTACCGTCAGCGAGCGTGGCGGATGTTGCCGGCGGACTAGTAGGGGTGAGCAGCGTCTCCTGCTCGTCCATGCCTGCATCCGACGCAATGGTCATGCTGACAGCGAGTTGCTCCTTTGCACATCGGTGCTCATGGATGAGGAGAAGGTTGTATAGGCATGGTCGGCTTGCACCTGCCGGAACATGGCCTCCCGCTTTACCAACACCATGTCACACTAATAGAAAGGCCTAATGTGAAGCACATTAGTCTCGGTTTGTAGCTGAACCGGCACTAATGTGACCATTCGTGCCGGTTAAAACGGCTAGGCGGGCAGCGCTCATTAGTACCGGTTCGTGCCACGAATCGGCACTAAAGAGTCTGTGGTAGGCTGTGGCCCCACCAGCCCCTTTAGTACCGGTTCATGCCACAAACCAGTACTAAAGTTTCTCCATGCAGCGGGTTTTTAGTCCCACATCGCTCCCCTAACAGGGTTTTTACCACCTTAAATATGTTACTGCTCAAACTATCACAAACACTTGGTCTTCATTGAACTCTATGTGTAGGATCTGTGGCCGCAAACCGGCGAAGATTCCTATTGACAATTCAGATTCTACACAAAAAGATCATTGATGATCCATGTATTTTTGATGTATATTTTTACATGTTTACACTGACGAAAATTCATCTGTTACAAAGGCACTTTATTTTTTTAAACTTATTACAACTCCAGACTTTTTTTGCATTCAATATGCACCATTCAAAGCCACGTCATCAACTTTCAACCCTTTTTGACATCATTTGCTATTTTTCATGCATTTACTGATTTCTTTTGAGCTAAATGACCTGAAATTGAAAAGCACTACAAATGAACTCTGAAAAAGGTTGAAACTTGGCATGGTATCATCATTTCACCCACATAGCATGTGCAAAAAAGTAGAGAGGGGTACGACAAAAACTGGATGCACTTCGTGTACAAATTGGACAATCTCTTTCGAAGTATCAGGGTTTCGGATGAGAACTCATCTGTTACAAAGGCACTTCATTTTTTTAACTTATTACAACTCCAGACTTTTTTTGCATTCAGTATGCACCATTCAAAGTCATGTCATCAACTTTCAACCCTTTCTCCCTTCATTTTCTATTTTTCATGCATTTACTGATTTGTTTTGAGCTAAATGACCCTAATATTGAAAAGCACAACAAATGAACTCTGAAAAGGTTGAAACTTGGCATGGTATCATCATTTCACCCACATAGCATGTGCAAAAAGTAGATAGGGTTACGACAAAAATTGGATGCACTTCGTGTACAAACTGCACAATCTCTTTCGAAGTATCGGGGTTTCAAACGAAAACTCATTTGTTACAAAGGCACTTCATTTTTTAAACTTATTACAACTCCAGACTTTTTGTGCATTAAGTATGCACCATTCAAAGCCACGTCATCAACTTTCAACCCTTTCTGACATCATTTGCTATTTTTCATGCATTTACTGATTTGTTTTGAGCTAAATGACCTTGAAATTGAAAAGCACTACAAATGAACTCTGAAAAGGTTGAAACTTGGCATGGTATCATCATTTCACCCACATAGCATGTGCAAAAAATTAGAGAGTGTTACGGCAAAAACTGGATGCACTTCATGTACAAACTGGACAAACTCTTTCGAAGTATCAGGGTTTTAGACGAAAACTCATCTGTTATAAAGGCACTTCATTTTTTAAAACTTATTTCAACTCCAGACTTTTTGTGCATTCAGTATGCACCATGCAAAGCCACGTCATCAACTTTCAACCCTTTCTGCCTTCATTTTCTATTTTTCATGCATTTACTGATTTGTTTTGAGCTAAATGACCCTGATATTGAAAAGCACTACAAATGAACTCTGAATAGGTTGAAACTTGGTATGGTATCATTATTTCACCCACATAGTATGTGCAAATAAGTAGAGAGGGTTACGGCAAAAACTGAATGCACTTCGTGTACAAACTGGAAAATCTCTTTCGAACTATCAGGGTTTCGCACGAAAACTCATCTGTTACACCGGCACTTCATTTTTTAAACTTATTACAACTCCAGACATATTACCAATTTGAATATAATGATAAAAACACTAATATTAAACATAAGAAAAAAGAATCACTGAAAATCTATTTTTAAAGTTAAGTTATTCACAAACTAGTGATTCACACAAATTTCAAATAATTCAAATTTAAACTATTCAAATTTGAAAACTACTGGCACTAACATAAAATTTGTAATTTTTTGTACCTAAAGCAAAAATATTCACAAAGAAACTCTAAATACAGCAAAAAACTATTCAAAAATAAATAGAAGAAAATAAATAAAACAGAAAAGAAAAAAACATATTTGCGCGCTGCCTAGTGGGCCTGCTTGGCCTTGGGCGTGGATATGTGGGCCCATAAGGCCTAGCAGGCTCACAGGGCAGCACGACAAAGTTAGGGCCAGAAGCCTGCTTTAGAGAAGAGCTCGAAGGAGCAGCCATGACTGGGTTTATAAACCAGTGCGGTTGCCCTTCGCTCGGCAAGGTGAAACTAAACTTTGTGCACCGCGGGATGGGAGCGCATCCCCTTTAGTACCGGTTCGTGGCTCCAACCAGTACTAAAGGGGGGTGTCGGATCATGGGTTCCGGCAAAACCCTTAAGGTTCTAACACTGGGGTGAGCGCGAAGATCTCCCCCCTACCGATCCACGTCCTAGCTCAGCTAAGATCTTACAAACTATCTCGACAAACTCGCAACACAAATGGACACAAGGTTTATACTGGTTCGGGCCACCGTTGTGGTGCAATACCCTACTCCAGTGTGGTGGTGGTGGATTGCCTCTGGGGCTGATGATGGACAGTACAAGGGGAAGAACAGCCTCCTGAGGTTGAGGTGTTCTTGTGCTTGGTGAACTTGTGTGTGTGAGGATCTGATTCACTCTCCTCCAATCGATCAATCCCTGCTTCCAATCGATCCCTCCTTCCAATCGATCAATCCCCTAGCTATGGTGGTGGCTAGTCTTATTTATAGAGGCCCTGGTCCTCTCCCCAAATATTGAGCGGGAAGGGAGCCAACAACGACCAATTTGAAAGGGGGCAGCTAGTACAACTTATCCTGACAAAAGTGGTCTTCGCCTGCAAAAGGCTATGGTGGTGACGCCGCCTTGGGCTCCATGGTAACCTCCGTCTTACCGTCCTGCTGGTCTTGGTCTTGTTGCACCGATATGGAAACCTTTTCTTGATGCCTCAGTACTCCACGCCTGCGCTTGCCCCCTTAGCACCAAAGAGGAAACAAAGACGCTGCGCACGCTGGCGCCCGCCTGGTCTCGATCGTCAAGGCTCACATCATGAGAATCTCGTGAGGTTTGTCGTGCCTTGATCTCTCCGCCCCTCGCGAGCCTGCCTGGCAAGGCCGCTCCTGAGGAGGTCTTGCGTCATCCGCCTCGCGAGGCTTGGCCCCTGGCGAAGGTCTTGAATGCCTTGTTGATGAATATGGGTCGTACAGGCCTGCTAGCAAAGCCACGCCGTGGGCCGCAAGCAGGCAAGTCTGGGGACCCCTGTTCCCAGAACGCCAACAGTAGCCCCCGGGCCCAAGGCACGCTCGGGCTTGGCTTCGAGGCGAAGCCAAAGGTCAAGTGCGGAGCATCGCGGGCCCTGATAGCCTACGGCCTTGGTCGACGTGTGTCGGTTGATTGGACGTGGGCGTCTCCGCTTCCCCACGTTGCCTTGATACCCGCCTGGCTAGACGGCCACCACGGTCTACACGGTTATTCTTCCATCGCTTGCGCCATTCTCCTCAAATTCCTCTACTTCCCCCGGACTCCACTCCTTTTTCCAATCTGACCTTAGCTCAGCTCGCCCCATCGCCATGGCGCCGACGTAAGCGGACAAGGGGAAGAAGCCTCTGTCTTCGGCTAGTGCGCCCCCGGCCGTCGAGCCCGCAGTTGGCCGATCGGTGATGCTCAACGATGAGGCCATGGGCAAGGTGCGTCCCATGCTCGCCACCAGCTTCAATGAGTAGGGAAAGACGGTGTCTTGGCCTGCATCTCGTGCTCGCATTGACCGGGCGGCCACTGTGGTCCCCTTCTTCATCGACGTCGTTTGGGCCGTCTTAGTCCCTCCTTTCTCCGCCTTCCTCAATGCAGTGCTCTCCCATTATCAGATCCACATGCTCACCTTGATCCCCAATCCATGACCCTTCTTGCCATCTTCGCCTTCGTTTGTGAGGCCATGGTAGGCATTGCTCCTTCTGGGGCTCTTCTCTGCCACTTCTTCTCGCTGCACCTGATTGATCCTCGGCGGAGCCCCGGATGCCTGAGCTTTCAAGCCATGGCGGCGCCGGCCGGTGATGGGATTGACTTTGAACTTCCACCATCCACGAGAGAGTTTCGGACAGGGTGGGTGTTTGTTGATGCCGGAGTGCTCAGCCCCCTGCTCTCCTCTCCGTCAGGGCCCCCCATTCCTAACTCCGGTTGGTGCCACCGGAGGCTCGCTGATCCGCGCCTCGTCCCCGTGTGGCTCAGGTTGAGGTGGCTCAAAGACCTTGGTGTGACTGCGCCTATGGTGGTGAGGGAGTTCGTCCGGCGCCGAATCGCTCCGCTTCAGCGCCACTCCCGGCCGATGTGGGCTTTGCTCAGCAGCTAGGACCACATGAGACTTCGGGAGTCTAAGCTCCCCCTTGAGGCGCGGTGAACGATGCTTAAGGTCCTGACGGGCTTCCCGTTGCCAGACGACTTGCCGAGGAAGAATTGCCTTTTGTACCACTGCTCGAACAAGATGACATTCGCGGAGCGGATGCCCTCCTTCGACGAGTGGGGGCTGCACCCAGTTGGCCTCATGGGGCCCCGTGAGAACCCCATCATTGTGGTCCCTCTCCTTGATGCTGGCGTCGAGCTCGCCCCAAGTGTTCGTGGAGGGGGACAAGCTCCGCTGGGGGCCGATAGTGAAGGTGCCGAGATGTTGATGCCGCCCAGGGCTCCCGAGGCATCGACCTCGGGGACTCGTGACTCTTGCCCTGGGGCGGCGGTTGAAGGGGCGATGCAGCCCGCGTGTCTCATGGCCGGAGCTCCTGGGGCCTCGGCAAGTCACTGCGAGGCAGAGCCGGTTAGCTCCCCTCAGCCTGGCGCTTCTGAGGCTGCCCCTTCGAGC
This sequence comes from Triticum dicoccoides, assembly GCF_002162155.2. Taxonomy (NCBI): domain Eukaryota; kingdom Viridiplantae; phylum Streptophyta; class Magnoliopsida; order Poales; family Poaceae; genus Triticum; species Triticum dicoccoides. The sequence continues at coordinate 182,320,294 of NC_041382.1, read as the reverse complement.
ATTTCTCCAGCCGCGCCTCGTGTCAGCCGCCATTTCCAGTGCTTTGGCCGGCTTTGTGTGGACTTCGAAGAGCTCCGCAAGAGGAAGGGGTCCCCGAGCTGCGGCAACGACACCTTTGGGCCGCTAAAACGGAGGAAGTACATCGCCATTGACGAGTAAGTACCTCATCTTGGTGATCTTTTGCGTGTTGCTTTCCCGATGATAGTCTCCTCAGGATCCCTTATGCCAAGGCCGCAAAATCTCCTGAGAAGCAGCTTCCTCTCACCCTGCTTCCCCCGCCGAACTCGAGCGCCGCAGGCTCGTGCGCTGCCCACGGCGCGGGGTTAACCGCAGGAGTTGGCCCGTCATCAAGGTGTCTTGAGCTTGCGCCTTCGCTATCTTTTCTTCATGGCCTTGCTCGGAGCATAGAAAGCGTGCCAAGGGCTCCCGCCCTGGTCGTGGACAGTGTCTGGTTGGCTTCGATCCTGGGGTCTTCTTCAAGCAGCGGGCCCCATTTAGTTCGGGCCCCTCGCGAGGCCTAGCTGGCGCCTGGGGCAGCGCCAGCCCCCAGCCCCCTGCTGAGAGGGGGCGCACCACTCTAGGCGTCGCCCACAGCCCCCGTGGCAGAGGACAAGATGGGTTGTGCGCTTAAGTTTGAGCATGGGCGGAGCATTGTTCGTCATGAGCTCTTCCAGGAGGCGATGGGCGCGATGAATCGGCTCGGTGAAGAACTTGTGGGTGTCGACGCGCGCCTTGAGGCCGAGGGTCTTCGGTTGGTGGGGGAGTGGCACAAGCTGATGGTGGCCATCAACCTCGAGCGCCACCAACGCGAGCTCGATAATGCGAAGGCCGAGGCTTCCCTCGCATCCTCCCGTGAGGCCTGCTCCCGAGCTCTGGAAGAGGCTCGAGAAGCTGACCGCTGATACGTCTCCAACGTATCTATAATTTTTGATTGTTCCATGCTATTATATTATCTGTTTTGGATGTTAATGGGCTTTATTTTACACTTTTATATTATTTTTGGGACTAACCTATTAACCGGAGGCCCAACCCAAATCGTTGTTTTTTTGCCTATTTCAGTGTTTCATAGAAAAGGAATATCAAACGGAATGAAACCTTCGGGAACGTGATTTTTGGAACAAACGTGATCCAGAGGACTTGGAGTGGACGTCAAGCAATCAACAAGGCGGCCACGAGGCAGGGGGCGCGCTTACCCCCTGGGCGCGCCCTCCCCCTCGTGGGCCCCTCGTTGCTCCACCGACCTACTTCTTCTTCCTAAATATGTTCACATACCCCGTAAACATCTAGGAGCACCACGAAACCCTATTTCCACCGTCGCAACCTTCTGTACCCAAGAGATCCCATCTTGGGGCCTTTTCCGGAGCTTCGCCAGAGGGGGCATTGATCACGGAGGGCCTCTACATCAACTCCATGGCCCCTCGGATGATGTGTGAGTAGTTTACCTCAGACCTTCAGGTCCATAGCTAGTAGCTAGATGACTTCTTCTCTCTCTTTGGATCTCAATACGAAGTTCTCCTCGATTCTCTTGGAGATCTATTTCGATGTAATCTTCTTTTGCGGTGTGTTTGTCGAGATCCAATGAATTGTGGGTTTATGATCAAGTTTATCTATGAATAATATTTGAATCTTCTCTGAATTCTTTTATGTATGATTGGTTTATCTTTGCAAGTCTCTTCGAATTATCAGTTTGGTTTGGCCTACTAGATTGATCTTTCTTGCAATGGGAGAAGTGCTTAGCTTTGGGTTCAATCTTGCGGTGCTCGATCCCAGTGACAGAAAGGGAAATGACACGTATTGTATTGTTGCCATCGAGGATAAAAAGATGGGGTTTATATCATATTGCATGAGTTTATCCCTCTACATCATGTCATCTTGCTTAAGGCATTACTCTATTCTTATGAACTTAATACTCTAGATGCATGCTGGATAGCGGTTGATGTGTGGAGTAATAGTAGTAGATGAAGGCAGGAGACGGTCTACTTGTCACGGACATGATGCCTATATACATGATCATACCTAGATATTCTCATAATTATTCGCTTTTCTATCGATTGCTCGATAGTAATTTGTTCACCCATTGTAATACTTATGCTATCTTGAGAGAAGCCACTAGTGAAATCTATGGCCCCCGGGTCTATTTTCCATCATACAATATTTTATTTTGCAATCTTTACTTTCAATCTATATCATAAAAATACCAAAAATACTTATCTTATTATTATCATCTCTATCAGATCTCACTCTTGCAAGTGGCCGTGAAGGGAGATCTACGCCGTTGCCGGGGAGATCCACACCAAGTCAAGACATACCAAGTACCCATCACAACTCTTATCCTTCGCATTACATTATTTGCCAGTTGCCTCTCATTTTCCTCTCCCCCACTTCAACCTTGTCGTTTTATTCACCCTTCTTCTGTTCGTCTTTCCATTTGCTTTGATGTCTTACTTGGCTCGTTTGCTCGTTTGGTTGGAATAGTTGTTTATTTATTGCTAAACAGAGAACCTAATATCTATGGATCCTCATCCGCTTGCTAATCTTTCTAAGAGATCCAATTATGATGAACCAATTACTAGTGAGTTTTGTGCATTAGATTATCTTTATGAAGTTTTGCTTGAAATTCGTGAATCTAAAAATTGTGATGAAGTACTTTATGGAGTGATTCTCGATGGATCTTTGAATAGAAAGCATGATTTCAATGATGATAGTATAAATTCTATCAATGTCAATTGTGCTTATAATATGCAAAACCCTAAGCTTGGGGATGCTAGTTTTGCTATGCCCACTACTTGTTGCAATGATCATGATTGGGGTGATTCTTCTTATGATCTTGAAAATTTATTTAAGCCCCATGATGAATATGAGATTGATTATAATGTTTGCAATAATATTGAAAGTGGGTTTGGAAGATTGTCAACTTTAGATCCCACATATTTGGAGAATGTTCAATCTTATGAAGTTTTTGATAAAAGTGGGTTTGGAGAGGTCATGACTTTAGTTAATGTTAATCCCACTATTTTGGAAGAGTGTCAGCTTTGCATACATGTGGATCGTGTTAAGAATATTTTTTGTGATAGATATACTGTTGAATTTGACTATGATCCTACATGTAACTATTATGAGAGAGGAAAATATGATGGTAGAAATTTTCATGTTACTAAATTACCTCTCGTTATGTTGATATTGCTATTGTTTCTATCTGCTTCCTTGCATATGCTAGTTTTTGCTTGCCTTGATAATTTGTTTGCCTATAAGATACTGCAATATCCCAATTTTTCAATTTGGAATGTTATACATAGATCATTCTCACATATCATGTTTTATTGCATTTTGTCTCGCGATCCTCGAAATCCTAAGCAACTCAAGGACCCTTGGAGAGAGTTGGGGATTTCCCCGGTTTTCAAATTTGATTTTTATCAAATTTCGAAACGAGGATTTTGGTTTTAATTATTTTTCTCTCTGAAAATATTTCATATTAATATATGAGAGGAGATAATATGACTTCTCCAAAATAAATGAAATATTGGAGGAAAAATATTAATATCAAATTTTGCTTTTATTTGGATTTTATTTGCAATTTTGGTTGCATTAGAAAAATTGCACGTTTTTAAAATTGCATTTTAGGGCCAAGAAAATGTTCATCTCGTTCTAAATATTTTATTTAGACGGAGAAAATTTGTTTTGGCATTTTTAGAATTTTATTTTATTTTCTAGGATTTTTTTTGTTTCGGCGGAATTATTTAAAAAAAGCGCCAAGGCCTAGCTGGGCCGAAGCCCAGCGCCGGCCCACGTCCCCGCGCTGCCATCTCCTAGCGGGAGACCGCCGCTGCTCCGCCGAACCGGAGTCCGGCTGGGACTCCCTTTCCCCCGCGCCGTGCCCCCTCCCCCAAGGCATCGCCCCCTCTCCTTAAAAGCCGCAAGCCGCCGCCCCTGGGAGCCACCCCACCCCCCGCCG
>NC_041382.1:182277287-182315867 GCF_002162155.2 Triticum dicoccoides | reverse complement strand
GCTGCCGCGCCGCCCGTTGCCCGCGCCGCCGCCACCACCGCCCCATGTTGCGCCGCCCCTCGCCGGAGCCACCGCCGTGCCGGACCTTGTCGGAGGTATAACGCCGTTCGTTTTTTTAGAAAACCCGTTTGGTTTTCGTTAGAAAACCCTAGTCGTTTTTTTTCGGTTTTTCGTTTAACGGACGTTCGTCCGGACATTCGTTTTAACGAACGGTTTTCGCTCGTTTGTTACAGATAACAAACGCTCGTTCGTTAGCCTGTTTGTCAGTTTTCTTTTATCAGATTATTCCGCGATTATTTCTGATCGCGATTTCTGATCCGATTTTCGTTCTAGTTTATCTTTTCGCTCGTTAGTCAGAATCAGGCGATTCAAGCACCTAGATCTTCGTCTCGAGACCCTCTTTTCGTTTAACGAAGTCGCACAAGTTTTTTGCTACTGTAAAATTTGACCTAGGTCCAGATTAGTAAACGGATCTTGTTTCTTTCGCCGTTTGAGTTTCGTTGCTCCGTTTGATTCGATTCTTTTTGCAAATCGGAGTTCTTAAGTTGAACTTTTTGGTTAGATCTTCTTATTTGAGATTTACCCATGTTTCTTAGCTTGATTGCTTATGTATACTATTGTTTGTTTGCGATAGAATTCCCGGAGTGCGAAGCGTGTTATTTGGAGTCTCTAGGTTACGCGGATCGTCATCAAGGCAAGTAACACTTTGATCATACCCCTTTATCACCCAGTTTTTATGCATTAGTTCCAATCCTCAAACATTGCATGGTTAGGATGTCATTAACATGTGGGTTGGGAAGTAGTTGATGAGGTAGAACCTATTACCCTGTTACATTCAAACCCTTGGGAGTTACTTCTACGCGTTGCTTATATTGCTATGCTATGCTCGTAGATGTGGTTTGGGTGAGTGAAATCCATGACAGATGTGAGATTGATAATTAATGGTTCAACTTAAGGTGTCAACTTAAATACACATCTGGGTGGATTGAGGCACCTAGAGTACCCAGTGTTGCCTGTATTTTTTTGGAAATCCCGGAGTACCCGTGTGATCTTCCTATGGACCGCCACCCAGGCTCAAAGGGAACTGAGATTATTCATGCTAGAAACTTCCGTGTGCAGCCACAAGCTATTATGGGCTCTAGCATAGTTGAGTAAGTTACGTGAAGCTCTTGAAGAGGTGGATCAGCAGGTAGTGGGATTGTAGGTTTGGTATGGTCTGCCCGGAGTAGAGAGTTAATATGTCTGAAAGACTGTGTCTCAGTCATCCATTTCTCAAACACACTGTAGTGCGAGAAAACCAACGAAGGAGATCGAGTCTTGTGGGGAAAAGTGCGCAAACCTCTGCAGAGTGTATAAACTAATCATGGTTAGCCGTGTCCCCGGTTATGGGCAATCTTGAGTATCTAGTACTTGGAGTATCTTAAGTATCTCATCACTCTAAATTAATATTGTCGGGTTGATAATTACTTTAATTGGGATTGAGTTGGAGGAACCTTCTCAATGATGTTTCAACTACCATGATAGTTAAATTAAAATCTATTCCTTTGTTGTAGGAAAAAATTGGCTTTTCGCAAAACTATAACCATAGAGCTTTCCACCAGCCAAATATGCATGTAGTGATAGCATTATTCTGTTCTTGCTCTACTGTGTTATTTTGCTAGCATATTCCATGTACTGACCCGTTTTCGGGCTGCAACATATTATGTTGCAGACTTTTCAGACGAGGAGTAAGGTTCATTAGGTCATTGCCGTGCAGCTCAGCTATGCCGTTGGAGTTGATGGACTCACTTTATCTTCCAAGCCTTCCGCTGTTATCGTATTAGATGGCCTTAAGCCATATTTATTGTAATAAGTTCTTTTTGGAGACATTCGGTGTAATAAGTGTGTGATTGCTACTCTGTTATAAATCCTCGAGTACTGTGTGTGTCAGCATCACCGATCCAGGGATGACACTAAAGCACAGAGACTTGACCGTTTGAGGTCGGATCGCTACAAGATGGTATCAGAGCCAAGTTTGAGTGTAGGACACGACCACTAAGCTAAAAGCCATAGATCACTATTCTCTTCTCATTTCTGACTCCTCTCCATTTTCTACTCTTTAGGATGGCGGATGCAAGGAACAAGTTTGCACAACCGAATGAAGAATCACCTTTTGGACGACACCTGAAGGAAGTCACTAGGTACCTGAACATAGGAATACCAAGTTTCACCGGGACCTACAACGCCACTTTACCAGAAGAGGAGCGATGGATGATTCAAGTTCAAGTTTCAGGAAGGACCTTCACGCCAGCCACTAAACCCATAGAGTTTTCCTTCGATGCACCAACCTGGAGTTTAGGAAAGAGTATGGCAGCTCAGATCACCATGGGACACATTGGAGAAGTTTATTGAAAGGAGCTTAAAGACACTATCTACCAGATTTGTGGGCGCCGAGATGAGCAATGGGAGATGATCAACACCAGAAAGGATAGATCAATTGCAGCTTTCATCCAAGAACTAAACCAACACATTCGACGCCAGGAGAATTAGATGTGCGCAGGCATGATAGATCTGAAGAAGGCAATGACTAGGATTGCGAAACTGGAGGAAGAACTCAAGGCTACACATGAAGATTATGAGGAAGAAATCGTCGTACTAGTGGAGAAGAATGATGACCTGATTAAGAAGATCGGAATATTCATGGGAGACCCCGCACCAGTAGAAGAAGACGAAGAACCCAAGGAGATTCACCCAGAAGACTACATCATCATCGATGACACCGACTCTGACCTAAGCAATGATGACTTTGAAGACGAAGCTGGAGCAGATATCATGGAGTTTGTAACCGAGGAATATTTTTAGTAGACCACCATATCAGTAGTAGTATTCCACCATGTAAATAGAGTAGTCCGAGCACTTTTTCGATAGTTAGACCGATTGTATGACTTGATTGATTGATTGAGTAAAATGTTTGTGTTTGCCTCATGTGCATATGGTAGTGCTTTCTCATTAGACCTCATTCTATTCTAACCTCTCCCCTCTAAACCCATCAGATGCCTCCGAGACGTGACCCCGGATTTGCATTTCCACCGGAGCTCACTCAGTTGATCCAGTAGCAGAATACCCTGATGCAGTTGTTAGTTCAGAACCAAGGCAACAACAACAACAACAATCCACCACCACCACCAGCAGTGGACAAATTAGCCTGTTCTCTGAGGGTGCAGTCGCCAGTGTTTTCCAGTAGCACCGAGCCTATAGTAGCAGATGATTGGCTCCGTAGGATTGGAAGGGAGTTAACCACTGCAGGATGTACCGATGCTGAGAAGGTGCATTTTGCCGCACATCAGTTGGATGGACCAGCAGCCTCATGGTGGGAGAATTACACTGTCACCTACCCTATAGCCACGGTGACATGGGACCAGTTTCAGCAAGCTTTCCGTACAGCTCATGTCTCAACTGGAGAAATGAGTATGAAGAAGCGTGAGTTTCACAACTTACGCCAGGGGAACCGTACTGTGGCTTAGTACGCAGATGAGTTTAGCAATTTATCTCGCTATGCCCCTGATGATGTGGCCACAGATGCCACAAAGCAGGAGAAGTTTATGGAAGGGCTGAATGATGAGATGAGTATGCAGTTGATGGTGGCAACATTCACCAACTACCAGGAGTTGGTAGATAAGGCTCTTATGATTGAAGGGAAGCAACAGCAGATTGAGAGCCATAAGAGGAAGTATGGACAAGGGAGGTATAACTCAGGAGCTCAGCAGAAGCCTCGCCTAACCCCGAACTCGGTAGGACTTGTTCATAACCATGGAGGCCACAACCATAATGGAGGAAGTAACCATAATCATACTGTCACAAGGAATGGGAATGGAGCAAGCAACAATCAGAACCGCCTAAATCCAGCCACACCCACCAAGAGAGACCTAAGCCACGTTACTTGTTTCAAGTGCGGGAAGACTGGACACTATGCCATGGAGTGCCTTGAAGGGAAGAATGGAAATGGAAACGGGAGCGCTGGGAAGAAGCTCAATCCATTCAACAAAGGACAAGTGAACCACATTAACGTGGAGGAGTTTGAAGAGCAGCCAAACGCGGTTATAGGTAAGTTTTTGGTTAAGTCATTTACCACTCTTGTTCTTTTTGATACTGGTGCATTGCATTCATACATATCAAGGGAATTCGTGGATAAGTTTAAACTACCGAGCCAAACCCTTAGGACCCCTCTGTTAGTAAGTTCACGTGGAGCAGAGTATATGGCTAGTCGATGGTGCGACCAGATACCCTTAACCATTGGTAGCCATGTTTTTCTGTCCGACCTAATAATCTTGGAGTCACAAGGATTGGATGTGATATTAGGAATGGACTGGATGTCAAAGTACGGAGGAAACATTGACTGTGTTAGTAAGTCAATTTGTCTCACCACCCCGGAGGGAAAAAGGATCAAGTATATATCTAGGCACACGCCAAGAAGTAGCCAAGTAAATACCCTCACGGGAGTTGTTCAGGAGGAAGTGCCTGTAGTAAAGGATTATTCGGATGTTTTCCCATAAGAGTTACCAGGCATGCCACCGGATCGAGATATTGAGTTTTTGATAGAACTATTGCCAGGCACATGGCCAATATCCAAGAGACCCTATAGGATGCCCGCGAATGATCTGGAAGAGATTAAGAAACACATCAAGGAGTTATTGGAGAAAGCATACATTCGACGGAGTTCATCACCATGGGGAGCCCCAACGCTTTTGGTTGAGAAGAATGATAAATCCCTAAGAATGGTTGTTGATTATCGGGCATTGAATGAAGTGACGATTAAGAACAAGTACCCATTGCTGATGATCAATGATTTGTTTGACCAGCTGCAAGGAGCTAAGGTGTTTTCGAAGATCGATCTGCGATCAGGATATCATCAGTTGAAGATAAGAGAGAAGGATATACCAAAGACAGCCTTCACCACACAGTACGAGCTATACGAATATACAGTCATGTCATTTGGACTGACTAACGCCCCTGCCTATTTCATGAGCATGATGAACAAGGTGTTCATGGAATATTTGGATAAGTTTGTTGCAGTGTTCATTGGTGATATAATGGTATATTCGAAGAATGAAGAGGAACACAAGGAGCATTTGCATTTAGTTCTCGAGAAACTCAGGGAACATCAGTTGTATGCCAAGTTCAGCAAATGCGAGTTTTGGTTGAAGGAAGTCGGATTCCTTGGACATGTTATATCGGGAGAAGGTATAGCAGTAGACCCCACCAAGATTCAGTCAGTCACTGAATGGTTGGCACCCACTTCATTTAGCAAGATCTGCAATTTTCTTGGACTCGCAGGATATTATTGGAGATTCATTGAGAACTTTTCCAAGATCGCGAAGCCCATGACAGAATTATTGAAGAAGGATACCAAGTTTAAATGGACGGAAGATTGCGAGGCAAGTTTCCAGGAGCTGAAGAAACGTTTGACTACAGCCCCAGTGCTGACACTGCCGGATATACGTAAGGATTTTCAAGTATATTGCGACGCCTCTCGCTTAGGACTTGGAAGTGTGCTTATGCAGGATGGAAGAGTTGTTTTGTATGCCTCACGACAACTAAAACTACACGAGGTAAATTATGCCACACATGATTTGGAGCTAGCAGCCATAGTGCATGCGTTGAAGACTTGGAGACATTACCTTATTGGAAACCATTGCGATGTGTACACGGATCATAAGAGTTTGAAGTACATTTTCACCCAGAAGGAGCTGAATCTTAGGCAGAGAAGATGGTTGGAGCTTATAAAGGATTATGACATGAAGCTTCATTATCATCCAGGAAAGGCCAATGTCGTAGTAGACGCTTTGAGCCGGAAGAGCTATGATAATACCCTAATAAGCACGGGATTGCCAAAGGAGTTAGCAGAGGATCTCCGGGAACTTCGATTGGAGATTGTTCCTGGAGGTTTTGTTGCAACAATGGAGGTGCAATCTACATTGTTGGGAAAGATTCGAGAAGCTCAGAAGGATGACAAAGAGATTGCCGAGATAAAATAGAAAATGAGCGAAGGAAAGGCCAAATGTTCTCGTGAGGATGAGCACGACACCTTATGGTTCAAGGACCGTGTTTACGTGCCCAATAATGCAGAGATTAGGAAGTTAATACTTCAGGAGGCTCATGACTCACCATACTTGATACACCCTGGAAACACCAAGATGTATTTGGATTTAAAGGAACGTTGCTGGTGGACAGGGATGAAGAAGGATATCGCCGAGTATGTGGCCGTATGTGATGTATGTCAGAGAGTGAAGGCAGAGCATCGAAAGCCAGCAGGATTGTTATAGCCTATGCCGATACCCGAATGGAAGTGGGATAAACTTGGCATGGATTTTATCACCGGATTGCCCAGGACCAAATCAGGATATGATTTTATATGGGTAGTAGTTGACCGTTTGACCAAAGTAGCACACTTTATCCCAGTGAAAACAACTTATACTAGTGCAAAGTTGGCCAAGATATATATGACCAGGATCGTATGTCTGCATGGAGTTCCAAGGACCATCGTATCGGATAGAGGAACACAATTTACTTCAAAGTTTTGGCATCAGCTGCACCAGACTTTGGGAATGAGATTGGAGTTCAGTACAACATTTCACTCGTAGACGGATGGACAGACCGAGAGAGTCAATCAGATTCTGGAGGACATGTTGAGAGCCTGTGCACTAGATTATGGATCTAGTTGGGATGACAAGCTGCCTTACGCAGAGTTCTCATACAACAACAGTTACCAAGCCAGTTTGAAGATGGCACCATTCGAAGCCCTGTATGGACGAAGGTGCAGAACACCATTGATGTGGGATGAAGTCGGAGACCGACAATTGTTTTGACCAGACTTGATTAAAGAGTCTGAGGAGAAGGTTAAATTGATCCGGGATAGACTGAAGATAGCCCAGTCCAGACAGAAGAGTTATGCAGATTCAAAACACAAGGAGGTAACCTATGAAATTGGAGACTGAGAATATCTGCGAGTATCGCCTTTGCGAGGAGTGAAACATTTTGGAGTTAAGGGAAAGTTAGCCCCGAGATTTGTAGGACCATATCGTGTTTTGGAACGGATGGGAGAAGTTGCCTACAAGTTGGAGTTACCTGAAGGACTGTCAGGAGTTCACGATGTGTTTCACGTTTCCCAGTTGAAGAAGTGCCATGCTGAGATGGCCGACATACCGCTAAGAGATATCGTACCCTTGGAGGCGATTCAGTTGGACAATGACTTGACTTATGAGGAGAAGCCAGTCAAGATTTTGGAGTTTGCCAGTTGAGTCACCCGCAGCAAGGTCATCAAGTTTTGCAAAGTTCAGTGGAGCCACCATACCGAGGACGAAGCCACATGGAAACGAGAGGATGATCTTCGCAAGGACCACCCACACCTATTTTCTAGCCAACCCGAATCTCGAGGGCGAGATTCATCTTAAGGGGGGGTAGGTTTGTAACATCCCAAAATTTCAATTTGGAGCGTTATACATAGATCATTCTTGCATATCATGTTTTATTGCATTTCGTCTCGCGATCCTCGAAATCCTAAGCAACTCAAGGACCCTTGGAGAGAGTTGGGGATTTCCCCGGTTTTCAAATTTGATTTTTATCAAATTTCGAAACGAGGATTTTGGTTTTAATTATTTTTCTCTGCGAAAATATTTCATATTAATATATGAGAGGAGATAATATGACTTCTCCAAAATAAATGAAATATTGGAGGAAAAATATTTAAATCAAATTTTGCTTTTATTTGGATTTTATTTACAATTTTGGTTGCATTAGAAAAATTGCATTTTAGGGCCAAGAAAATGTTCATCTCGTTCTAAATATTTTATTTAGACATAGAAAATTTGTTTTAGCATTTTTAGCATTTTATTATATTTTCTAGAATTTTTTGTTTCGGCGGCATTATTTAAAAAAAAACACGCCAAGGCGTAGCTGGGCCGAAGCCCAGCGCCGACCCATCTCCCCGCGCCGCCGTCTCCTAGCGAGAGACCGCCGCCGCGCCGCCGAACCGGAGTCCGGCTCGGACTCTGTTTCCCCCGCGCCATGCCCCTCCCCCAAGGCACTGCCCCCCTCTCCTTAAAAGCCGCGAGCCGCCGGCACTGGGAGCCACCCCACCCCGCCGCCGCAAGCCGCCCGTCGCCGCAGCCGCGCCGCCTTTGCCCGCTGCCGCGCCGCCCCTCGCTGCGAGCCGCCACCGCCCCGCGTTGCGCCGCCCCTCGCCAGAGCCACCGCCGTGCCGGACCTCGTCGGAGGTATAGCGCCGTTCGTTTTTTTAGAAAACTGGTTCGGTTTTTGTTAGAAAACCCTAGTCATTTTTTTTCGGTTTTTCGTTTAGCGGCATTTGTTTTAATGAACGGTTGTCGCTCATTAGTTATAGATAACGAATGCTCGTTTGTTAGCCTGTTCGTCCGTTTTCTTTTATTGGATTATTCTGCGATTATTTCTGATCGTGATTTCTGATCCGATTTTCGTTCTAGTTTATCTTTTAGCTCGTTAGTCAGAATCAGACGATTCAAGCGCCTAGATCTTCGTCTCGAGACCCTCTTTTCGTTTAACCAACTTGCACAAGTTTTTGCTACTATAAAATTTGACCTAGGTCCAGATTAGTAAACGGATCTTGTTTCTTTCGCCGTTTGAGTTTCGTTGCTCCGTTTGATTCGATTCTTTTTGCAAACTGGAGTTCTTAAGTTGAACTTTCTGGTTAGATCTTCTTATTTGAGATTTACCCGTGTTTCTTAGCTTGATTTCTTATGTATACTATTGTTTGTTTGCGGTTGAATTCCCGGAGTGCGAAGCGTGTTATTTGGAGTCTCTAGGTTACGCGGATCGTCAGCAAGGCAAGTAACACTTTGATCATACCCCTTTATCACCCAGTTTTTATGCGTTAGTTCCAATCCTCAAACATTGCATGGTTAGGATGTCATTAACATGTGGGTTGGGAAGTAGTTGATGAGGTAGAACCTATTACCCTGTTACATTCAAACCCTTGGGAGTTACTTCTACGCGTTGCTTATATTGCTATGCTATGCTCGTAGACGTGGTTTGGGTGAGTGAAATCCATGACAGATGTGAGATTGATAATTAATGGTTCAACTTAAGGTGGCAACTTAAATACACATCTAGGTGGATTGAGGCACCTGGAGTACCCAATGTTGCCTGTATTTTTTTGGAAATCCTGGAGTACCCGTGTGATCTTCCTATGGACTGCCACCCAGGCTCAAAGGGAACTTAGATTATTCATGCTAGAAACTTCCGTGTGCAGCCCCAAGCTATTATGGGCTCTAGCATAGTTGAGGAAGTTACGTGAAGCTCTTGAAGAGGTGGATCAGCAGGTAGTGGGATTGTAGGTTTGGTATGGTCTACCCGGAGTAGAGAGTTAATGTTTCTGAAAGACTATGTCTCGGTCATCCGTTTCTCAAACACACTGTAGTGCGAGAAAACCAATGGAGGACATCGGGTCTTGTGGGGAAAAGTGCGCAAACTTCTGCAGAGTGTATAAACTAATCATGGTTAGCCGTGTCCCCGGTTATGGACAATCTTGAGTATCTAGTACTTGGAGTATCTTAAGTATCTCATCACTCTAAATTAATATTGTCGGGTTGATAATTACTTTAATTGGGATTGAGTTGGAGGAACCTTCTCAATGATGTTTCAACTACCATGATAGTTAAATTAAAATCTATTCCTTTGTTGTAGGGAAAAATTGGCTTTTCGCAAAACTACAAATATAGAGCTTTCCACCAGCCAAATATGCATGTAGTGATAGCATTATTCTGTTCTTGCTCTACTGTGTTATTTTGCCAGCATATTCCATGTGCTGACCCGTTTTCGGGCTGCAACGTATTTGAAAGGATCGATATGGTTGACTAGAGGGGGGGTGGTGAATAGGCAACTACCAATTTTTACTTTTCTTTACCAAATTAAACTTTGCATCAAAGTAGGTTGTCTAGATGTGCAACTAGGTGAGCAACCTATATGATGCAATAAAAACAAGCATACAAGCAAGCAAGAGAAGTAACACTAAAGAGCTTGCACAAGTAAAGGTAAGAGATAACCAAGAGTGGATCCGGTGAAGACGAGGATGTGTTACCGAAGTTCCTTCCTTTTGAGGGGAAGTACGTCTCCGTTAGAGCGGTGTGGAGGCACAATGCTCCCCAAGAAGCCACTAGGGACACCGTATTCTCCTCACGCCCTCACACAATGCGAGATGCTGTGATTCCACTATTGGTGCCCTTGAAGGCGGCGACCGAACCTTTACAAACAAGGTTGGGGCAATCTCCACAACTTAATCGGAGGCTCCCAACAAAACCACGAAGATTTACCACAATGGACTATGGCTCCGTGGTGACCTCAACCCTCTAGGGTGCTCAAACACCCAAGAGTAACAAGATCCGCTAGGGATGAGTGGGGGAACCGAAAATCCCTTGGTGGAAGTGTAGATCGGGGCCTTCTCAACCACTCCCGAGCAAATCAACAAGTTTGATTGGCTAGAGACATAGATCGGGCAAAAGTGGAGCTTGGAGCATTTAATGGAGCTTGAGCAATAAATGGAGCTTGAGGGGGAAGAGGTGAGTCAAAGGGAAGAAGGGGACCCCCTTTTATAGTGGGGGCAACAATCCAACCGTTGCCCCTCACCAACCAGCCCCGCACAGGGCGGTACTACCGCTAAGAGGGGGCGGTACTACCGCTAGGTCAGCGGTACTACCGCACCAGCCAGCGGCACTGCCGCGCAGAGGAGACCAGTAGGGAAAAGGACCCAACGCGGTACTACCATGGTGGTAGGGGCGGTACTACCGCTCCTGGAACGGTACTACCACCTCTACAACCGCAACTAGTGCCGCAAAACCCGACATGAGAAAAAGACCCCTCGAATCGAGGCGGTAGGAGCCAGACTGCCCAGCGGTACTACGGCAGCGGGGTCACGGGCGGTACTACTGCTGAGGAGCGGTACTACCGCTTGTGACCCTCCGGCCGTACTACCGCTTGTAGTGCGGTACTACCGCTGGGACACAGAAGAGAGAGAGAGAATCTCTCCAAAGAGGCTGAGGACGAGGCGGTGGTGCCAGGCACCCCAGCGGTACTACTGTTGTGGAGACACGGGTGGTACTACCGCCGTGGAGCGGTACTGCCGCTTGTGGCTCCTCAACGGTACTACCACTGGGTGGCGCGGTACTACCGCAGGGACCCAGACAGGACAAGGAAGAGAGGAGAGGTCTCTTCAATGGAATGGAAAAGCTCGGAGGGTGAGAAGCTGATGTCTACGTGTTGATTCCACCCATGCAATACCCCAGCGGACCCCCTCTTGATAGTACGGTGCCCTCTATGCAACTAGTCCACCGAGAGAGAAATGAAAGAGCTACACCGTCTTGAAAGACACTCCGAGGGGAAGAAAACGTCTCGTGCCAGGGGAGAATCTGTGAACTATTCAAAGCACAAGATTAGTCCGCAAACATGTTGTCATCAATCACCAAAACTACCTTGAGAGAGATATGCCGTAACAGTATTATGTTGCAGACTTTTCAGACGAGGAGTAAGGTTCGTTAGGTCGTTGCCGTGCAGCTCAGCTATGCCGTTGGAGTTGATGGACTCACTTTATCTTCCAAGCCTTCCGATGTTATCATATTAGATGGCCTTAAGCCATATTTATTGTAATAAGTTCTCTTTGGAGACATTCGATGTAATAAGTGTGTGATTGCTACTCTGTTATAAATCCTCGAGTACTGTGTGTGTCAGCATTACCGATCCAGGGATGACACTGAAGCATAGAGACTTGACCATTTGAGGTCGGGTCGCTACAGATACCTATGCATAGGAAGTATGTTAGACTTAGATGTGTTTGTCACGTGTTTTATGATGCTCTCTTTGTGCTTCAATTCTTGTCTTTCATGTGTGCATCATTAAAATAATCAATGCCTAGCTAAAAGGCTTTAAAGAAAAGCGCTTGTTGGGAGACAACCCAATATTTTTCTTTGATGTTATTGAATAAATAATTTATCTAGCCTCTGTTTTGGTTGTGTTTTTTGTGTTTAATTAGTGTTTGTGCCAAGTAGAACCGTTCGGAAGACTTGGGGAAAGTCTTTTTGATCCTGCTGTAAAAAACAGAAACTTTAGCGCTCGCGAGAATTGCTGCCATTTTTTATTGGAGAGTGCTATTTAGTTAATTATTTTTGAATATGATTAATAGATAAATTCCTCATGTCCAGCAAGTTATTTTTGAATTTTGTGTGTTCCAGAAGTGGTAGAAACCTGAAGATTACTACATACTGTTCTGTTTTTGACAGATTCTGTTTTTCGTGTGTTGTTTGCTTATTTTGATAAATCCATGGCTAGTAATAGAGTTTATGAACTATATAAAAGTCGGAATACAGTAGGTTTAACACCAATATAAATCAAGAATGAGTTAACTACAGTACCTTGAAGTGGTGGTTTGTTTTCTTTTACTAACGGAGCTCACGAAGAATTTCTTTTAAGTTTTGTGTTGTGAAGTTTTCAAGTTTTGGGTAAGGATTTGATGGATTATGGAACAAGGAGTGGCAAGAGCCTAAGCTTGGGGATGCCCAAGGAACCCCAAGATAAAATCCAAGGACACCAAAAAGCCTAAGCTTGGGGAAACCCCGGAAGACATCCCCTCTTTCATCTTCGTCTATCGGTAACTTTACTTGGAGCTATATTTTTATTCGCCACATGATATGTGTTTTGCTTGGAGCATCTTGTATGATTTGAGCCTTTGCTTTTTAGTTTACCACAATTATCCTTGCTGTACACACCTTTTGGGAGAGACACACATGAATTGGAATTTATTAGAATACACTATGTGCTTCACTTATATCTTTTGAGCTATATAGTTTTTTGCTCTGGTGCTTCTCTTATATCTTTTAGAGCACGGCGGTGGTTTTATTTTATAGAAATAATTGATCTCTCATGCTTCACTTATATCATTTTGAGAGTCCTTTATAACAGCATGGTAATTAACTTTGGTTATAAATTTTAAATGCTAAGAGAAGTTGGATGCTTGATAGATGGTTTTGAGATATAAAGGTGGTAATATTAGAAGTGTGCTAGTTGAGTAATTGTGAAATTGATGAATACTTGTGTTGAAGTTGGCAAGTCCCGTAGCATGCACGTATGGTGAACGTTATGTGACAAATTTGAAGCATGGGGTGTTCTTTGATTGCTTTCCTTATGAGTGGCGGTCGGGGACGAGCGATGGTCTTTTCCTACCAATCTATCCCCCTAGGAGCATGCGCGTAGTGCTTGGTTTTGATGACTTGTAGATTTTTGCAATAAGTATGTGAGTTCTTTATGACTAATGTTGAGTCCATGGATTATACGCACTCTCACCCTTCCACCATTGCTAGCCTCTTCGGTACCGTGCATTGCCCTTTATGACCTTGAGAGTTGGTGCAAACTTCGGCGGTGCACCCAAACCCCGTGATATGATACACTCTATCACACATAATCCTCCTTATATCTTCCTCAAAACAGCCACCATACCTACCTATTATGGCATTTCCATAGCCATTCCGAGATATATTGCCATGCAACTTTCCACCGTTCCATTTATTATGACACGCATCATCATTGTCATATTGCTTTGCATGATCATGTAGTCGACATCGTATTTGTGGCAAAGCCACCGTTCATAATTTTTTCATACATGTCTCTCTTGATTCATCGCAATCCTGGTACACCGCCAGAGGCATTCACATAGAATCATATTTTGTTCTAAGTATCGAGTTGTAATTCTTGAGTTGTAAGAAAATAAAAGTGTGATGATCATCATTAGAGCATTGTCCCATGTGAGGAAAGGATGATGGAGACTATGATTCCCCCACAAGTCAGGATGAGACTCCGGACGAAAAAGAAAGAAAGAAAGGGAAGAGGCCAAAAAAAGAATAGAAAAGAAAGGCCCAAATAAATAAATAAATAAATAAATGAGAGAAAAAGAGAGAAGGGACAATGTTACTATCCTTTTTCCACACTTGTGCTTCAAAGTAGCACCATGATCTTCATGATAGAGAGTCTCTTATTTCGTCACTTTCATATACTAGTGGGAATTTTTCATTATAGAACTTGGCTTGTATATTCCAATGATGGGCTTCCTCAAATGCCCTAGATCTTCGTGAGCAAGCGAGTTGGATGCACACCCACTTAGTTTCATTGATGAGCTTTCATATATTTATAGCTCTAGTGCATCCGTTGCATGGCAATCCCTACTCCTTGCATTGACATCAATCGGTGGGCATCTCCATAGCCCATTGATTAGCTGTGTCAATGTGAGACTTTCTCCCTTTTTGTCTTCTCACACAACCTCAATCATCATATTCTATTCCACCCATAGTGCTATGTTCATGGCTCGCGCTCATATATTGCATAAAAGTTGAAAGAGTTTGAAAAGGCTAAGCATGAAACAATTGCTTGGCTTGTCATCGGGGTTGTGCATGATGAGAGCATTTTGTGTGATGAAAATGAAGCATGGCCAAACTATATGACTTTGTAGGGATAAGTTTTCTTTGGCTATGGTATTTTGATAAGACAAAATTGCTTGATTAGCATACTTGGAGTATTACTATTTTTATGTCAACAATAAACTTTTATCTTGAATCTTTTGGATCTGAACATTCATGCCACAATAGAGAAAAATACATTGAAGAATATTCTAGAAAGCATTCCACATCAAAAATTCTGTTTTTATCATTTACCTACTCGAGGACGAGCAGGAATTAAGCTTGGGGATGCTGATACGTCTCCAACATATCTATAATTTTTTATTGTTTCATGCTAGTATATTATCTGTTTTGGATGTTAATGGGCTTTATTTTACACTTTTATATTATTTTTGGGACTAACCTATTAAAAGGAGGCCCAGCCCAAATTGTTGTTTTTTTGCCTATTTTAGTGTTTCATAGAAAAGGAATATCAAACGGAGTCCAAACGGAATGAAACCTTCGGGAACATGATTTTTGGAACAAACATGATCCAGAGGACTTGGAGTGGACGTCAAGCAATCAACGAGGCGGCCACGAGGCAGGCGCACGCCTACCCCCCTAGGCGCGCCCTCCCCCCTCGTGGGCCCCTCGTTGCTCCACCCACCTACTTCTTCCTCCTATATATGTTCACATACCCCACAAACATCCAGGAGCACCATGAAACCCTATTTCCACCGCCGCAACCTTCTGTACCCAAGAGATGCCATCTTGGGGCCTTTTCCGGACCTCCGCCAGAGGGGGCATTGATCACGGAGGGCCTCTACATCAACTCCATGGCCCCTCCGATGATGTGTGAGTAGTTTACTTCAGACCTTCGGGTCCATAGCTAATAGCTAGATGGCTTCTTCTCTCTCTTTGGATCTCAATACAAAGTTCTCCTCGATTCTCTTGGAGATCTATTCGATGTAATCTTCTTTTGCGGTGTGTTTGTCGAGATCCGATGAATTGTGGGTTTATGACCAAGTTTATCTATGAACAATATTTGAATCTTCTGTGAATTCTTTTGTGTATGATTGGTTTATCTTTGCAAGTCTCTTCGAATTATTAGTTCGGTTTGGCCTACTAGATTGATCTTTATTGCAATGGGAGAAGTGCTTAGCTTTGGGTTCAATCTTGCGGTGCTCGATCCCAGTGACAGAAAGGGAAACGACACGCATTGTATTGTTGCCATCAAAGATAAAAAAGATGGGGTTTATATCATATTGCATGAGTTTATCCTTCTACATCATGTCATCTTGCTTAAGGTGTTACTCTGTTCTTATGAACTTAATACTCTAGATGCATGTTGAATAGCGGTCGATGTGTGGAGTAATAGTAGTAGATGCAGGCAGGAGTCGGTCTACTTGTCACAGACGTGATGCCTATATACATGATCATACCTAGATATTCTCATAATTATTCGCTTTTCTATCAATTGGTCGACAGTAATTTGTTCACCCATCGTAATACTTATGCTATCTTGAGAGAATCCACTAGTGAAACCTATGGCCCCCGGGTCTATTTTCCATCATACAAGTTTCCAATCTATTTTATTTTGCAATCTTTACTTTCAATATATATCATAAAAATACCAAAAATACTTATATTATTATTATCCCAGATCTCACTCTTGCAAGTGGTCGTGAAGGGATTGACAACCCCTTTATCGCGTTGGTTGCGAGGTTCTTATTTGCTTGTGTAGGTACGAAGTGACTCGCGCGTGGTCTCCTACTGGATTGATACCTTGGTTCTCAAAAACTGAGGGAAATACTTACGTTGCTTTACTGCACCACCCTTTCCTCTTCCAGGGAAAACCAACGCAGTGCTCAAGAGGTAACAACCGCCATCGCGAGACCGCGGAGAAGCACGCGTGGGAGCTCCAAGCCTGGAGCGCCATCTTGGATCAGCAGGTGGAGGCGCGCAAGGCTGCCCTTGCGTCGTTGAGGGGGACGCCCGCCGAGGAGGAAGAGATCCAGAGGCGCGAGGAGGTGCTGGCGCTGGAAGCTGTGGAGCGCTGCCTTGAACTCGAACGGCTGGAGACGAGGGAGCACCAGGTTTCTCAGGCGGAGGACGACGTCGGCGCGCGCGAGGCCAGGGCCCAGGAGGAGGTCGACTGCTGCAACCGCCCTAGCCTCGGCGCAGGCTGAGCTAGCTTCTGCCCACACCGAGCTGCTCCTTGTTCGGCAGCGGGTCACCGACGCCGAGTCCATCGCGCGGCAGAACAAGGATCAAGTGCTTCAGCGGTGGACGTTGGAGCGTGTGCACGCCCCATGCTCGAGGACCTCAGGAATAGGGCCAACACCGCCCTGGGCCATATTTGCGATGAGAATGCTCCTCATCCCCACGCGAAGGACTACGCCAGCCACCTCCGCTTCTTTTCTGACGTGGTGACGCACTTGCAGAACCGTTCCGAGAGGGCTCGCCAGCTCGTTGAAGAGAGGATTCACAGCCTGCTCAGGCGCGCGTTCTGCCACGTCTTCAGCCATCTTCAGAACACCGATCCCAACTTTGATTTTGACACCGCCATTGCTCCCGTACCTGAATCCATCCGGGGTGACCTGGCGCGATGGGTTGAAGACCACGTGGATGCGCTGGTCAGGGCCTTCACTTCTGACGATGATGGGGTGGTAGTCGTTGTAGATGAAGGCGATGTGGTTGACGACGGCGATGCCGGCGCCGGTGAAGGTGGAGGCGACGCCAACGACGGCGACAGCGATGCTAGCGGTGCGTCTGAAGATGACATGGGGGACGCGGCGAGCGACATATCCGGCTGATCCCGCCTTTCCATGTTGTTTACCCTGTAAAAACTTGGGCGTGGCCCCTAAAGATTGTGAGAGCATTTTGAGAGGGGGATCCCCTCATGTAAACAAATCACAGCTTTTTATCCTTCTATGTCAAATTGGGTATGCGTCTTCACGAACTCACGTATGCTGGGTAGGGTCGCTGTTGCGGTTTACCTTAGCCTGGACGAGCCGAAAACCGGCTCAAGAGGTTGTGGGTTTCTGGGAAGCTCCTGAGGAATTCGTCGACACGCCCGAGGGGGCCGCGTGATAAGCGAGCACCAGCCACGGCGCGACACGTGCGCGGCTCGTCTGCTTCATGCCCAGCCTCGCTCGCAAGGGGCCCGTGATGGGGGAGCGACAGGCGCGAACTCCGAAATAAGGCAAGAACCAGACTGCGAGAAATATCTCGAACGAGAAAAGGCATCCTCCCGCGTGCATCAAATGAAATTTCAACTTCAACTTAAATCCAAATCCAGAAGGCAGGGTTACAGAAAAGAGATCCAAAGCAAATGGCCGCGTCCGGCTCCTAGTCTAGTCTTCGACGTCTTCTCACTAGCTCGGAGCTAAGTGCTGCCACCGGGCATGGGAGGGAGCCCCCGAGGCCCGAGGGTGGCTCTCCTGAGGCTCTGGGGCGTGTACAGCCCCACTCATTATTACATGAGAGTGTCACGGGCGGCGATCTTCACAGGTGTGATCCTTACTTCTCATCGCCTGATGAGGGCCCCGCCTTGCGCCACCCCCTACCACCGCCGGGATGACCGAAAACTAGGACGGCCCAATGAGGGCAAAGAGGACGCCAGCGGCACCATCGGCGACCACGGGTCCTCTGCCGGGGGAAAGGTCACCATCGCCACCCCAGCAGAGGGCCTACCTCCGGGCGTTGCCTTGCTCCGTGCGACGCGGGGAGGGGCCTTGCTCCTGGCCCCTCCCACGCAGCCCCCAGTGGGTCTCTCTTGATGGGGCGGGCATTGCCGTGCCAGAACCATCACCTGGCGCCGTGACCTGGTTCATCTGTGACGCATGGTTAATGTAAGCTTTCCCCTGAGGGATTAGTGGTACCATGCATCTGTTGTCGACGGCGCGGCTGGTGGGGCTCTCTAGCGGCTCCTAGAAGGCTTAAGCTCCTAACGCCTCCTCCTCCCATCCTGGCCCGAGGAACGAGCCGGGGTCGTCCTCCAGCGTGTACTCCTAGTCCATCATGCGGGGCACGTAGGCCTCCGAGGCCGATGCCCCGAAGACCTCGACGAAGTGCCCCACGCTCCATGTCGCTCGGCCTGTCACGTTGTCCTGAGGATGGCGGGGCGGTGCTTCGATGGGGCCGTGTGCGATGACGCTTGTGCCCGCACCTATCTGAGGTGGCGCGGGTGCGAGGGGGTGCCCTCCGCCGTGGATTGTGCTGATGTCGACGAAGCCCCCGGGCGCACTTGGGGGTACGCGGGCGCGGCGAGGCCCGCCGTGGGATCCTGCCGCTGCCTGGGGCGTGAGCTGGTAACAGAAAGGCGGTGCTCCCGTAGCCGCCGCGTCCAGTAGGTCGGTGACGCGTTCCAGTAGTGCATCTCGGACGCTCTCCATCAGTCGGCATCGCAATAGCTCCCGTGCCACCGTGAGCGTAGCCCGCATGTTCGCCTGCTCCCTCCTGGTGTGCGGCGCCGTCGCCACGGCGTGGCTTGCGGCCCTTGCAGCAGCTCGCGTCTGTCTGGGAGTAAGAGCAGAGGGTGAGTGACCGCGCCGCCCACGCCCCATGGTGTTTGGCGGTGCGCGTGCCGCCTGAGACGCGGGGTTGAGGTCTTCTTGAGCAGGCGGCGCCGCCCAGGTGGGCCAGGCTGCCCAGCGGTCGTCGTCAGCCCTCGGGTCACCGAACATCGGAACCGCGGAGTGTTGGCGGATCGATTGGTGGGGAAGAGGCTCCGACGCACCCCTACCTGGCGCGCCAAATGTTAGATCACGAGTTCCGGTAAAACCCTTAAGGTTCGAACACTCGGGTGGACGCGAAGATCTCCCCCCTACCGATCCACGTCCTAGCTCAGCTAAGATCTTACGAACTAACTCAACAAACTCGCAACACAAATGGACACAAGGTTTATACTGGTTCGGGACACAGTTGTGGTGTAATACCCTACTCCAGTGTGGTGGTGGTGGATTGCCTCTGGGGCTGATGATGGACAGTACAAGGGGAAGAACAGCCTCCTGAGGTTGAGGTGTTCTTGTGCTTGGTGAACTTGTGTGTGTGAGGATCTGATTCACTCTCCTCCAATCGATCGATCCCTCCTTCCAATCGATCAATCCCTGATAACCCACAAGTATATGGGATCGCAACAATTTTCGAGGGTAGAGTATTCAACCCAAATTTATTGATTCAACACAAGGGGAGCCAAAGAATATTCTCAAGTATTAGCAGCTGAGTTGTCAATTCAACCACACCTGGAAACTTAATATCTGCAGTGAAGTGTTTAGTAGCAAAGTAATATGATAGTAGTGATAACGGTAGCAAAAGGTAACAATAGTAAAAGTAATGTTTTTGGTATTTTGTAGTGATGATAGCAATAGCAACAAAAAAGTAAATAAGCGAAGAACAATATATGGAAAGCTCGTAGGCAATGGATCAGTGATGGAGAATTATGCCGGATGCGGTTTATCATGTAACAGTCATAACCTAGGGTGACACAGAACTAGCTCCAGTTCATTGATATAATGTAGGCATGTATTCCGAACATAGTCATACGTGCTTATGGAAAAGAACTTGCATGACATCTTTTGTCCTACCCTCCCGTGGCAGCGGGGTCCTTACGGAAACTAAGGGATATTAAGGCCTCCTTTTAATAGAGAACCGGAACAAAGCATTAACACATAGTGAATACATGAACTCCTCAAACTACGGTCATCATCGGTAAGTATCCCGATTATTGTCACTTCGGGGTTAACAGATCGTAACACATAATAGGTGACTATAGACTTCCAAGATAGGATCAAGAACACTCATATATTGATGAAAACATAATTGGTTCAGATCTGAAATCATGGCACTCGGGCCCTAGTGAAAAGCATTAAGCATAGCAAAGTCATAGCAACATCAATCTCAGAACATAGTGGACACTAGGGATCAAACCCTAACAAAACTAACTCGATTACATGATAGATCCCATCCAACCCATCACCGTCCAGCAAGCCTATGAAGGAATTACTCACGCACGGCGGTGAGCATCATGAAATTGGTGATGGAGGATGGTTGATGATGACGATGGCGACGGATTCCCCTCTCTGGAGCCCCGAACGGGCTCTAGATCAGCCCTCCCGAGAGGTTTTAGGGCTTGGCGGCGGCTCCGTATCATAAAACGCGATGATTTCTTCTCTCTGATTTTTTTCTCCCCAAAACTCAAAATATGGAGGTGGAGTTGGAGTCGGAGAGGCAATAGGGGACCCACGAGGTAGGGGGGCGCGCCCCCCACCCTCGTGGCAAGGTGGTGCCCCCCTGGCCTTCATCTTTGGCATGTATTCTTCTTATTTTCTGAAAGTGTCTCCGTGAAGTTTCAGGTCATTCCGAGAATGTCTCCTGCACATAAATAACACCATGGTAATTCTGCTGAAAACAGCGTCAGTCTGGGTTATTTCCATTCAAATCATGCAAGTTAGAGTCCAAAACAAGGGCAAAAGTGTTTGGAAAAGTAGATACGTTGGAGACGTATCAACTCCCCCAAGCTTAAACCTTTGCTTGTCCTCAAGCAATTCAGTTGACAAACTGAAAGTGATAAAGAAAAACTTTTACAAACTCTGCTTGCTCTTGTTGTTGTAAATATGTAAAGCCAACATTCAAGTTTTCAGCAAAGATTATAACTAACCACATTTGCAATAACGCATAGGTCTCAAGTTTACTCATATCAATAGCATAATAGACTAGCAAGCCATAATAATAAATCTCGGATGACAACACTTTCTCAAAACAATCATAATATGATATAACAGGATGGTATCTCGCTAGCCCTTTCTGAGACCGCAAAACATAAATGCAGAGCACCTTTAAAGACCAAGGACTGACTAGACATTGTAATTCATGGTAAAAGAGATCCAGTCAAGTCATACTCAATGTAAACTAACAATAATGAGTGCAAATGACAGCAGTGCTCTCCAACTGGTGCTTTTTAATAAGAGGATGATGACTCAGCATAAAAGTAAATAGATAGGCCCTTCACAGATGGAAGCTGGGATTTGTAGAGGTGCCAGAGCTCGGTTTTGAAACAGAGGTGAATAATATTTTGAGCGGTATACTTTCATTGTCAACATAACAACCAAGAGATGGCAATATCTTCCATGCTACACACATTATAGGCAGTTCCCAAACAAAATGGTAAAGTTTATACTCCCCTTCCACCAACAAGCATCAATCCATGGCTTGCTCAAAACAACGAGTGCCTCCAACTAACAAGAGTCCCAGGGGGAGTTTTGTTTGCAATTATTTTGATTTAGTTTGCATAAAGCATGTGACTGGGCATCCCGGTGACCAGCCATTTATCTCTTGAATGAGGAGCGGAGTCCACTCCTCTTGAGAATAACCCGCCTAACATGGAATATACAGACAACCCTAGTTGATACATGAGCTATTCGAGCATACAAAACATGATATTTATTTGAAGGTCTAGAGTTTGTCACATACAAATTTACTTGGAATGGCAGGTAGATACCGTATATAGGTAGGTATAGTGGACTCATGTGGGATAACTTTGGGGTTTAAGGGATTTGGATGCACAAGCAGTATTCCCGCTTAGTACAGGTGAAGGCTAGCAGAAGACTGGGAAGCGACCAGCTAGAGAGCGACAACAGTCATGAACATGCATTAAAATTAATCAACACCGAATGCAAGCATGAGTAGGATATAATCCACCATGAACATAAATATCGTGAAGGCTATGTTGATTTTGTTTCAACTACATGCGTGAACATGTGCCAAGTCAAGTCACTTAAATCATTCAGAGGAGGATACCACCCTAGCATACCACATCATAACCATTTTAATAGCATGTTGGCACGCAAGGTAAACCATTATAACTCATAGCTAATCAAGCATGGCACAAGAAACTATGATCTCTAGTTGTCATTGCAAACATGTTTATTCATAATAGGCTGAATCAGGAACGATGAACTAATCATATTTACAAAAACAAAAGAGGTCGAGTTCATACCAGCTTTTCTCATCTCAGCCAGTCCATCATATAAGATCATAATTGCCTTTCACTTGCATGACCGAACAATGTGAATAATAATAATAGTGCACCTGCGTTGGACTAAGCTGGAATCTGCAAGCATTCAATAAACATGAGAAGACAAGGCAATACGGGCTCTTTTGTCAGATCAACAATAATGCATATAAGAGCCACTTCAACAGTTTAATTATGTTCTTCTCCTATCGACCCCCAAAGAAAAGAAATAAAACTATTTACACGGGAAAGCTCCCAACAAGGAAAAGAAGAACAGGAAATATTTTTGGGTTTTCTTTTTAATTACTACTACAAGCATGTAAAGTAAATTAATTAAAATCTACAACTATTTTTTTGTTTTTTCTTAAGGCTTATTAAACACACAAGAAGAAAGCATAAAAAGGAAAGTAAACTAGAATGGATGATACAATGAAAAAGTATGAGCACCAACATCTATCAATGAGTGTGTGAACATGAATGTAATGTCGGTGAGAAATACGTACTCCCCCAAGCTTAGGCTTTTGGCCTAAGTTGGTCTATGGCCACGATTGGCCTAGCTGATATCCATAATAGTAGCTGGGGTCATACTGTGATGCATCAGCTATCGCCTGCTGAGCTGCAGCGTGGCGACGAGCGGCCTCCTCTCTCCTCTCGTACTCATCTGCCTCCTCTCTGGTAATGGTATATCCTCCTTTTGCCTGATAATCAAAGAAAGCAGGAGCAGGGAGAGTAATATGGACAGCACAGCGTCTGTCAAAGATTAGTCGATGCTGGAGAGGTGATTCGTTCCTCTCGACAAACTGGTGGTGAACCATAGCATTAAAATCTAGATAGGCAGCAGGTAATTCAATATCATCTTCGCGTACATCTATACCAAGAAAATTAGCTATGCGGGTTGCATAAATTCCACCAAAGAAATCTCCATTACGTCTATTAAGATGCAACCTACGTGCAACAATGGCTCCCAAATTATATGATTTGTCTCCTAACATAACACTCCTAAGAATACTGAGGTCAGGAACACACATGTGACATGCCTCATCTTTACCATTTATGAATCTACCTATGAAGAGAGCAAAATAATGTATAGCTGGAAAGTGAATGCCCCCTATGGTAGCTTGTGTAATATCTCTAGATTCTCCCATAGTTATATTAGCAAGAAAATCTCTAAATTCAGATTTGCGAGGATCCCTTATACTACCCCATTGTGGAAGTTTGCATGCAATGGTAAAATCCTCTAAGTCCATAGTGTAAGATTTATCATAAAAATCAAACACGACAATTGGAGAATTACGTGAAGTTGAAAATTCAAACCTCCTCACAAAGGTACTGGTGAGATAGTGATACTGGCTGCACTTCTCTTCCTCGAAGCTCACAAGAACAGCGTTACGCAAATATGCGTTAAATTCTTCCTTAATTCCCGCTCGATCCATAAAGTTCTCAGAAGGCCATTCACAAGGACGCACTAGAACGTCTCTTGGTGGCTCTTCATCAGCATCACGCATTGCAAGCCTGGGTCCTTGCTTCCTTGAAGAACCACCTTGGAACATTTTCCTAAGCATATTTCTTCCTCTGAAAAATTCTAATTTTTTTAGTAACTTCAAAATAAAAGTAAACCAAACTCAATAATATTGATAGCAACTACTCCTACAAGTGCCTAGGGCCTATATCATGCATCAAAACTACTTTTGACCATATAAATTTTACATGCAAGCTCAAGAACAGGGTCACCTAAGCAGCAAAAATTTGCAATGAATAAAGCACTAGAACAAAAACTAATTGGACCAATGGAGAAGTCACATACCAAGGAACAATCTCCCCAAGCAGTTTTGTGAGAGGTGCTTTGAGCAAGGAGATCGAAATGGCAGCAAAACGAGCTTTAACTCGTGCTTGAGCTGGATATTCGTGTTTGGGGAAGGAAGATGAAGTGTGTGGGTGCAGGAATAAGTAGAGGAGGGCCACTGTGGGCCCACGAGGCAGGGGGCGCGCCCTAGAGGGGTGGGCGTGCCCTCCACCCTCGTGGGCGGGTGGTTGACCCCCTGGTGTGTTCTCAGTTCCATAAATCCTCAAATATTCGAGAAAAAATCATATTTAAATTTCAGGGCATTTGGAGAATTTTTATTTTCGAGGTATTTTTATATTGCATGGATAATCAGATGACAGACAGAAAAATATTTATTTTATTTTATTTAATATAAATAATAGAAAGTAAAAGTGGGGTACAGAAGGTTGTGCCTTCTAGTTTCATCCATCTCATGATCATCAAAAGGAATCCACTAACAAGGTTGATCAAGTCTTGTTAACGAACTCATTCCGAATAACATGGAACCGGAGAAATTTCGAATAACACTATGTTACCTCAACGGGGAAATGCACATCCCCAATAATAAGAATATCATATTTCTTCTTGACAATAGGAAGAGGAAATTCAAAACCTCCAAATATAATAGATGAAAATTTTCCAATAGAGTTGATACTATGAACTTGAGGTTGTTTCCTCGGAAAGTGTACGGTATGCTCATTACCATTAACATGAAAAGTGACATTGCCTTTAGTGCAGTCAATAACAGCCCCTGCAATATTCAAAAAGGGTCTTCCAAGAATAATAGACATACTATCGTCCTCGGGAATATCAAGAATAATAAAGTCCGTTAAAATAGTAACGTTTGCAACTACAATAGGCACATCCTCACAAATACCGACATGTATAGCAATTGATTTATCAGCCATTTGCAAAGATATTTCAGTAGGTGTCAACTTATTCAAATCAAGTCTACGATATAAAGAGAGAGGCATAACACTAACACCGGCTCCAAGATCACATAAAGCAGTTTTAACATAGTTTCTTTTAATAGAGCATGGTATAGTGGGTACTCCTCGATCTCCAAGTTCCTTTGGTATTCCACCCTTAAAAGTATAATTAGCAAGCATGGTGGAAATTTGAGCTTCCGGTATCTTTCTTTTATTTGTAATAATATCTTTCATGTACTTAGCATAAGGATTGGTTTTAAGCATATCAGTTAATCGCATACGCAAAAAGATAGGTCTAATCATTTCAGCAAAGCGCTCAAAATCCTCATCATCCTTTTTCTTGGAAGGTTTGGGAGGAAAAGGCATGGGTTTATGAACCCAAGGCTCTCTTTCTTTACCATGTTTCCTAGCAACAAAATCTTTCTTATCATAAGGTTGATTCTTTGATTGTGGGTTATCAAGATCAACATCATGTTCAATTTATATATCATTATCATTACTAGGTTGAGCATCATCATGAACATTATCATTAGTTTCAGGTTCATTAACAGATTGAGTTTCAGCATCAGAAATAGAATATCATTTGGATTCTCAGGTGTTTCAACAATAGGATCACTAGAAGCATGCAAAGTCTTATCATTTTTCTTTTTCTTCTTTTTAGAAGAACTAGGTGCATCTATATTATTTCTCTGAGAATCTTGATCAATTCTCTTAGGATGGCCTTCAAGATACAAAGGTTCCTGAGTCATTCTACCAGTTCTAGTAGCCACTCTAACAACATTATCATTATCTTTACTATTCAATTCATTGAGCAAATCATTTTGGGCTTTAAGTACTTGTTCTA
The DNA here is from genome assembly GCF_002162155.2 of Triticum dicoccoides. Taxonomy (NCBI): domain Eukaryota; kingdom Viridiplantae; phylum Streptophyta; class Magnoliopsida; order Poales; family Poaceae; genus Triticum; species Triticum dicoccoides. Next base: position 182,289,832 of record NC_041382.1, on the reverse strand, counting down.
CTTGAGTGGTAACCATAGAAGCATGTTTACTAATAAGTTTAAGTTCACCTTTGACATTAGCCATATAATCACCCAAGTGTCCAAGCATATTTGAATGATATTTCAGTTGTCTACCAAAATAAGCATTAAAGTCTTCTTGCTTAGCCATAAATTTATCAAACTCGTCTAAGCATGGGCCAGCAAACTTAGTAAATGGGATTACAACTTTATCATATCTATAGAGAGAATTTACCTTTACTACCTGTGTCGGGTTATCAAGACCATGAGTTTCTTCAACAGGCAAAGGATTTGGATTATATGTTTCTTCAATAGGCGGTAAATTAAGACCATGTATTTCTTCAATAGGAGGTAAATTCTTAACATCTTCATCTTTAATACCTTTTTCTTTCATAGATTTCTTTGCCTCTTGCATATCTTCAGGACTGAGAAATAGAATACCCCTCTTCTTCGGAGTTGGTTTAGGAATAGGCTCAGGAATTGGCTCCGGATGTGTCCAATTATTTTCATTTGTCAACATATTATTCAATAGAATTTCAGCTTCATCCGGTGTTCTTTCCCTGAAAACAGATCCAGCACAACTATCCAGGTAATCTCTGGAGGCATCGGTTAGTCCATTATAAAAGATATCAAGTATTTCATTTTTCTTAAGAGGATGATCAGGAAAAGCATTAAGTAATTGGAGAAGCCTCCCCCAAGCTTGTGGGAGACTCTCTTCTTCAATTTGCACAAAATTATATATATATATATCCCTTAAAGCAGCTTGTTTCTTATGAGCAGGGAAATATTTAGCAGAGAAGTAATAAATCATATCCTGTGGACTACGCACACAACTAAGATCAAGAGAATTAAACCATATCTTAGCATCACCCTTTAATGAGAACGGAAATATTTTAAGGATGTAAAAGTAGCGAGTTCTCTCATCTTTAGTGAACAGGGTAGCTATATCATTCAGTTTAGTAAGATGTGCCACAACAGTTTCAAATTCATAACCATGAAAAGGATCAGATTCAACCAAAGCAATTATATCATGATCAACAGAGAATTCATAATCCTTATCAGTAACAAAGATAGGTGAAGCAGCAAAAGCAAGGTCAGGTTTCATTCTAGCATTCAGAGATTGCTTACTCCATTTAGCTAATAATCTTTTAAGTTCAGCTTTATTTCTGCAAGCTAAAATAGCTAAAAGAAGCATCTTGATCAAAAACATAACCCTTAGGAATGGCAAGTGGTTCTTCATCATCACTTTCATCAGTATCATCAGATTCAATATTTTCAATTTCTCTAGCCCTAGCAAGTTGTTCATCAAGAAAATCACTAAGTGGCATAGTAGTATCAGGCATAGAGGTAGTTTCATCATAAGTATCATGCATAGCAGAAGTGGCTTCATCAATAACATGCGACATATCAGAACGAATAGTAGAAGCAGGTGTAGGTGTCGCAAACTTACTCATAACAGAAGGTGAATCAAGTGCAGAACTAGATGACAGTTCCTTACCTCCCCTCGTAGTTGAGGGATAGATCTTGGTTTTTGGATCTCTCAAGTTCTTCATAATGGTAAGCAGATATATATCCCAAGTGACTCAAAGAATAGAGCTATGCTCCCCGGCAACGGCGCCAGAAAATAGTCTTGATAACCCACAAGTATAGGGGATCGAAACAGTTTTCGAGGGTAGAGTATTCAACCCAAATTTATTGATTCGACACAAGGGGAGCCAAATAATATTCTCAAGTATTAGCAGCTGAGTTGTCAATTCAACCACACCTGGAAACTTAATATCTGCAGTGAAGTGTTTAGTAGCAAAGTAATATGATAGTAGTGATAACGGTAGCAAAAGGTAACAATAGTAAAAGTAATGTTTTTGGTATTTTGTAGTGATGATAGCAATAGCAACGAAAAAGTAAATAAGCGAAGAACAATATATGGAAAGCTCGTAGGCAATGGATCAATGATGGAGAATTATGCCGGATGCGGTAGATCATGTAACAGTCATAACCTAGGGTGACACAGAACTAGCTCCAGTTCATTGATATAATGTAGGCATGTATTCCGAACATAGTCATACGTGCTTATGGAAAAGAACTTGCATGACATCTTTTGTCCTACCCTCCCGTGGCAGCGGGGTCCTTACGGAAACTAAGGGATATTAAGGCCTCCTTTTAATAGAGAACCGGAACAAAGCATTGACACATAGTGAATACATGAACTCCTCAAACTACGGTCATCACCGGTAAGTATGCCGATTATTGTCACTTCGGGGTTAACAGATTGTAACACATAATAGGTGACCATAGACTTGCAAGATAGGATCAAGAACACTCATATATTGATGAAAACATAATTGGTTCAGATCTGAAATCATGGCACTTGGGCCCTAGTGACAAGCATTAAGCATAGCAAAATCATAGCAACATCAATCTCAGAACATAGTGGACACTAGGGATCAAACCCTAACAAAACTAACTCGATTACATGATAGATCCCATCCAACCCATCACCGTCCAGCAAGCCTACGATGGAATTACTCACGCACGGCGGTGAGCATCATGAAATTAGTGATGGAGGATGGTTGATGATGATGATGATGACGGATTCCCCTCTCTGGAGCCCCGAACGGACTCCAGATCAGCCCTCCCGAGAGGTTTTAGGGCTTGGCGGCGGCTCCGTATCGTAAAACGCGATGATTTCTTTTCTCTGATTTTTCTCCCCCTGAAACTCAATATATGGAGGTGGAGTTGGAGTCGGAGAGGCAACAGGGGGCCCACGAGGTAGGGGGGCGCCCCCCCACCCTCGTGGCAAGGTGGTGGCCCCCTGGCCTTCATCTTTGGCAGGTATTTTTCTTATTTTCTGAAAATTGTCTCCGTGAAGTTTCAGGTCATTCCGAGAACGTTTGTTCCTACACATAAAGGTAATTCTGCTGAAAACAACGTCAGTCCGGGTTAGATCCATTCAAATCATGCAAGTTAGAGTCCAAAATAAGGGCAAAAGTGTTTGGAAAAGTAGATACGTTGGAGACGTATCAATCCCCCTAGCTATGGTGGTTGCTAGTCCTATTTATAGAGGTCCTGATCCTCTCCCCAAATATTGAGGGGGAAGGGAGCCAACAATGGCCAATTTGAAAGGAGACAACTAGTACAGCTTATCCTGACAAAAGTGGTCTTCGCCTGCAAAAGGCTCTGGTGGTGACGCCGCCTTGGGATCCATGGTGACCTCCATCTTGCCGTCCTACTAGTCTTGGTCTTGTTGCACCGATATGGAAACCTTTGCTTGATGCCTCGGTACTCCACGCCTGCGCTTACCCCCTTAGCACCAAAGAGGAAACAAGGACGCCGCGCACGCTGGCGCCCGCCTGGTCTCGATCGTCATGGCTCACATCATGAGAACCTCGCGAGGTTTGCCGTGCCTTGATCTCTCTGCCCCTCGCGAGCCTATCTGGTGAGGCCGTTTCTGAGGAGGTCTTGCGTCGTCCGCCTCACGAGGCTTGGCCCCTCGCGAAGGTCTTGAATGCCTTGTTGATGAAGATGGGCCGTACAGGCTTGCTAGCAAAGCCACGCCGTGGGCCGCAGGTAGGCAAGTTTGGGGACCCCCGTTCCCAGAATGCCGACAGGGGGTCTTTAGTACCGGTTGGAGCCACGAACCGGTACTAAAGGGGGTCGCTTCCCGCCGCTTGGCCTCGCCAAATTTGACCTTTAGTACCGGTTGGTGGCTCCAACCGGTACTAAAGGCCGCTCCTATATATACAACACTTACGAAAATTTCAGTTAGTTTCTTCTTCTTAGTCGTCGTGCCCGTCCCCGTCGTCGCCCCCGTCACGCGCGTCCGTCCCCGTCGCCGTCACCGTCCCCGTCGTCGCCCCTGTCCCCGTCATACGTCGATCGTGCGCGCCCGTCCCCGCCCTCATCGCCCCCGGCCCGTCCCCAGCTGTACGTCGCCGCCCCGGCCTGTCCCCGTCGCCTCGCATCTCCGGTTGTCGCCTCGCTGTAAGATCGATCTCCCCGGCCCTGCCGCGCCATGGCCGGCGGCCTCACATACACACACAGTACACACACACAAACAGAGACATATTTTTCTTAATGATTTTTTCTATTTTCTGTTTTTTAGTTTTTTATACTTTTAGTTTATATAAATGTTAGATTAATGTGAATTGTTAGATGATTATATATATATATATATATATTTTAGATATTAATGTCAAATGTTAGATGAATTAGATAGAAATATATGTTAGATATTAATGTCAAACTAGTAGGATGCCCGTGCTTCGCTACGGGGTCACACAAGATTTGGTAGATTTAAGTTATAGTGAGGAACTTATATGTTGCTATAGACAATAAAAAAATACCGACAGATTGATTGAACAGTGTTATAGTTGATGTGTACATATTAAGCATGATCAAACATATGGTATCCAATCGATAAACCGTGTAATCGAAGCCAAACATTTCCTTTTTCATCTAGGTGGATTTAAGTTATAGTGAAGAACACATATGTTGCTATGAAGCGAAAAATGAATCTAGATGCATCACCACCATGAAGAGAAGAAATATTCCAGATATAACTCACACATCTAGTTCACTGAATTAGTTATATACCTTAGGTATCTATCGAGCCATGGAATCATTTGTCAAGCATATTATACCCTTCTTTTTGTTGTTGGCACAAAACATATGCGCCAACAATATTAGTTATGAAGTTTTCACTTCATCCATGTGCTCACATAAGAGGATATCAGACAATAACTACTCCATACATAACTTTCTGTGATATATTTATACAAAGGAAAAAATTGAGCCTATAAAGGTTCTGTAGCATACTTAGACAAAATGAAAAAAAACAATGAACAACACTTGCAATACATTTTGTACCGAGCAATGAAACAAAATGTACAGTAAAAGATGCTTTGAATCATGTGTATATAGAACAACCAAGTGCACATGTACATGCACACAGACACAAAATTAGTACTGGATCTGTTCTACTCCAGGTTTTATGCAACTGGGACAACCCTAAATAACATACAACAATGCAATTATGGTGTTGTTCAACAAGTCATCTTCTCTTCTATTGGCAGTAAGGTGCCCGTGCTACACTACAGGGTCACAAAAGATCTGGTGAAACATTGTTTACTTAAATCATGTCAAAGAGCCAGTTCATTGCTACGGAACAATAACTAATGTTCCTCTTGACATTGTTGAAACGATGTTATGTAGTTGATAGGTACGCATTGAGCACAAGCAAACATGTGGTTTCTGACCCTTCTTTTAGTAGAAACAATTCTTTTTTTACAAAGAACCCATTTCTATACACCATTTCAAGGAGATGCAATTCCATACTTCATGCCGTTTGTGGGAAGGAAGACGAGAACCTATCTCCTCGTCTAAGCCAAATATTTTCTTCATCATATTCACATCGCGGGAAGATATTTTTATCTCTTTACTCGGCTTTCTCATTGCTCACTGCAAATGCAAAATCTGACCACAAACATTGCAAAATCTGACCACTGACCACACACATTTCACAATTGTGACGACACTCTGAAGCCAAGAAAACTCATATGAAAAATGAAACACAAATAAGACATGTTATACATAACTTGCATACATAAGATAGTATATTAAAATAAAAAAGTGTTGCATGTGCATGGATATTTGGCATTGCAATACAGAATGCACCATAAATGGCTCTCATCTGAAGTTTATTCATACAATGTAAATATCTGCCACATGCAAGAACTGAGCTTCTACACATATTCTAGTGTAGTAGTTATACATTGTTATGGAACAACATCTGCATAAACATCATATGACAAAATATTCAACAATTCATTTAGAGGGGTGATGTTGTTGGATTGTACTTGACTATCAAATAGTTAGTGAGAAATTCCACCAGTCTCCCTCCTCCCGCCTCCCCTGTTTTCTGACGTTTGGTGCCTTCACCTCGAACCGTCCCCTCTCTCCTATGTTTTGATCCTAGATTAGTACACGTGCACTGCAACATCATACTGTATTAAAACAAATCAGATCTCACTGAGAAAAAAAATCAGTATGGTGAGATCACTCTACCTCTTTCTTTCTCATGTGCTCCCCCACCAAGCACTCAAGCATATCAAGCATTATAAATGTGTAAATTGTAATAAAGAAACAAAACATGTTGTGATCTGAAAAAATGGTACTCTTAAAACACTAACATGGGAACTGCTCTTTTTTGAAAATCACCAAATCAATAGTTTCTTCGCAAAAAAGATGTACGTTTTTAGAAGACAAATATGTTTGTTGTAAAAAGTTCAGATTTTTCTATTCTTATTTTGTTTATTTCACCGTTCTTCCGAGAGCTGCTCATGCTCCATATTGAATATATGACTTTATGTTGTTGAATCTTAAGAAAGACAAGGAAGTACGCTAGTTTAGGGACAAATCCAGCTTGTGAGCTAAACTTTACATGACGGCCAAAAGCTAAGAGTTAGATAATTGATGCACTCCTTTTCTTGTGAGAAGGCAAATTTTGATTAGATTTCATGAGACACCTCAAAATTATCCCTCAACTTATCAAGAGGAGCATCTGATGTGACCACGACCAAACAATACTTTGTCATACAGAGGGGCGAAGATGCAGGTCAGACAAAAGGAGCTCCACAAGGCAGGTCTCCTATGCCAAAAAGGAAGAACTTGGATTTCCATAGCCTCATGGTAAGGAAACTAAGTCATCAATTCCAATCTCAAATAAGGGTGATGTTGCGACGAAGAAAATACTGCAAGCCCTTTTGGCTACCTTAATCTCATATAACTACACAAGTGTATATATGTGTTTTTTGTAAAAAAAAGATTACTCAGATTGCGTTCGATACACAATGGTTAATATACAGTGAACCGGTATGTTACATTACTTAATACGACAAAGTGGAAAAGCTTACCTTTCTTCTCAGTGAGTAGAGCTTGAGAACTCACCCACTTATAAGATGACATTCGACAATGCTTGATCATGCCGCTCCATTTTCCTTGCACAAAATCTTGCAAGTACAAAAATCTGACACAGATCACAATGAAAAAAAATGAATATTAAATAGAAAATCTGGTAACAACCCGAGGGGATGGATCTCAATAATTTCCCCAAGTCTAAATTACTTCGTAGTTAATAAGGTACTTCGCAGATCCACAACCAATTCATTTCTAAACATGTTTAGGAGAGGCCATGGTTCCAAACACACAGCTGCATGGATCACACATCTCTGCTTCTTCGGGTCTGACAGAGAAACACAATACTTACAGAGTGGCGAACATGGTTGTGAACAAAAATGGTGGCTCGAGGTAGTTGGCACCAGTACTGCCGGGAACGAGTAACCCGCCACCAGCACAATTGCACAAATCATCCATGCCTACAACGTCCAGGCCTACTCAAGGTGGTCCTATTGCTGGTAGCCTCCATGGGTAGCATAAAAGAAACAAGCTCACATTGGAGGTTGAGAAGAGAATCTGAGTCAGGCACAAAAAGGAATCAACCCCAACGACCACACAGGGGAAAATGAAGTAACTTTAGAAAACAAACTTGGACATGGCAGCAACCGCCGTTGTCATCTTCTTCTCCGTCTCTGATGGCTTGCACAACATATCTTGTAGAAGAGACACAGGGGTAAGCTCGAAGCCAAATCCGATCTATTGGCACCCTAACTACAACATAAGATACAAAAGGGGAAGGATCTTCGCCCAACTCAAGTTCGGCTGTCACCGGGGAAGAAAGAGGAGGGGCTGAGCGCAGGAATTTGGGAGAGGTTCTCGTAGGCTCGGTGCCTTTCTAGACAGGATGAGAAAGGAGAACATCCAAACCATTGGTGTTCTGTTTTGGGGAACTTGGGGCATCCAGACTAAATCTTAGCGTTACATTTCAGATCGGACGGTGCAGATGACACAAAGGCAGACACACCATCATCACCAACTCACATTTTTATAGGAGTAGAGATTTCTTCGTTCATCGAGAGCTGCTCATGCTCCATATTGACTATATGACTTTATGTTGTTGAATCTTAAGAAAAACAAGGAAGTACGTTAGTTTAGGGACAAATCCAGCTTGTGAGCTAAACTTTACATGATGACCAAAAGCTAAGAATTAGATAATTGATGCACTCCTTTTCTTGTGAGAAGGCAAATTTTGGTTAGATTTCATGAGACACCTCAAAATTATCCCTCAACTTCTCAAGAGTAGCATCTGATGTGACCATGACCAAACAATACTTTGTCATACAGAGGGGCAAAGATGCAGGTCAGACAAAAGGAGATCCACAGGGCAGGTCTCCTATGCCAAAAAAGGAAGAAATTGGATTCCCATAGCCTCATGGTAATGGAACTAAGTCATCAATTCCAATCTCATATAAGGGTGATGTTGCGACGAAGAAAATAATGCAAGCCCTTTTGGCTACCTTAATCTCATATAACTACACAAGTGTATATATATGTGTTTTTTGTAAAAAAAAGATTACTCAGATTGCGTTCGATACACAATGGTTAATATACAGTGAACTGGTACATTACTTAATACAACAAAGTGGAAAAGCTTACCTTTCTTCTCCGTGAGTAGAGCTTGAGAACTCACCCACTTATAAGATGACATTTAGCAATGCTTGATCATGCCGCTCCATTCTCCTTGCACAAAATCTTGCAAGTACAAAAATCTGACACAGATCACAATGAAAAAAAGAGAATATTAAATAGAAAATCTGGTAACAACCAGAGGGTATGGATCTCAATAATTTCCCCAAGTCTAAATTACTTCACAGTTAATAAGGTACTTCACAGTTTCGCAACCAATTCGTTTCTAAACATGTTCAGGAGAGGCCATGGTTCCAAACACACAGCTGCACAGATCACACATCTCTGCTTCTTCGGGTCTGACAAAGAAACACAATACTTACAGAGTGGCGAACATGGTTGTGAACAAAAATGGTGGCTCGAGGTAGTTGGCACCAGTACTGCCGGGAATGAGTAACTCACCACCAGCACAATTTCACAAATCTCCGTGCCTACAACGCCCAGGCCTACTCAAGGTGGTCCTATTGCTGGTAGCCTCCATGGGTAGCAAAGAGGAAACAAGCTCACATTGGAGGTTGGGAAGAGAACCTGAGTCAGGCACAAAAAGGAATCAATCCCAACAGCCACACAGGGGAAAACGAAGTAACTTTAGAAAACAAACTTGGACATGGCAGCAACTGCCGCTGTCATCTTCTTCTCCGTCTCTGATGGCTTGCACAACAGATCTAGAAGAAGAGACACAAGGGTAAGATCGAAGCCAAATCCGATCTATTGGCACCCTAACTACAACAAAAGATACAAAAGGGGAAGGATCTTCGCCCAACTCATGTTCGGCTGTCACCGGGGAAGAAAGAGGAGGGGCTGAGCGCAGGAATTTGGGAGAGGTTCTTGTAGGCTCGGTGCCTTTCTAGAGAGGAGGAGAAAGGAGAACATCCAAACTGTTGGTGTTCTGTTTTGGGGAACTTGGGACATCCATACTAAATCTCAGCCTTACATTTCAGATCGGACGGTGCAGATGACACAAAGGCAGACACACCATCATCACCAACTCACATTTTTATAGGAGTAGAGATGTTAGATGAATTAGATGAATTAGCTAGATATTAATGTTAGATGAGTTAGTTTTTTATACTTTTAGTTATAGATGAATTAGATATATTAAAGTTAGATGAATTAGATATATTAAATTTAGGTATATGAGATTTGATCATCTAATTAAAATTTTACTATATAGAACTAGCTACTTTATTTTTAGCAAGATAATTAATAGAACTAGTTTATTTTTAGTAAGTGCTTAGTTGAATTAATAGAACTAGTTGAATTAATAGAACTAGTTGAATTTGTTGAATTAATAGAACTAGTAAGTGTTTATCAATTAATGTTTCAACTATGAACATAGGAAATGTCGTCTGACGACGAAAACGATTTCGATATGTCTGAATACCGCGAAGACAAGCGCGGCTTGTGCGGCAGAAATTTCTTAGTTGATGATAGGCGTTTCAGCATCAAGCTGGATGAGACCTTCAAAGTGGATACAGTAAGTCACAACGACAAATCTTTTTTCATAATTAAGCATGACTTATGCTTCATTTGCTTCAACTTATAATTTTAAATTTTTACTATTCTACTAGCGTATCCCCTGCCATGCAAGAATTTTTGTCTTGGATAAGATAGGTTTCAGTCCTAACAAAACTATGGAGGTAAAGAGAGTTTACTTAAAGACCGAGCATGGTTATACCTTCGACGTCAAATTATACAATGCAGACACCTACACCTATTTTGAATGCAAAACTTGGCAAGCACTATGCAAGGCTTATGCATTTGAGCCTGATATGGTTATCACCTTTGATATTCGTCCGGAAGATGATATTGAAGGTAATAGAGACATTTGGATCGATGTGTAGGCGCATCCAGTTCTACCATTGTGTGAGTTTCTCAACCATATTTATGTCTTCGATATTGTTTATTCAAAAATAGTTGACAACTAATTTCTATTGACAACTTATTTCCATTCAAGCAATCATGTCCGGCGCTTGGTAGATAGGACCATCCACTGTCCCGGGGCTGAACTAAACTGCGAGGAGATAAGTTATTATGTTTCATGGCTTGACGATCTTGATGCTATCAAGAGAAATTATTTTCCTGAACTTGAAAATCTTAGTACTCAAAACGTGCGACCAATAGTGTTCGTATTGAACTATAGTCACATCTACTTAGGCAAGATGGTAATATTTTTACTATTTGTCCTCAGTGCATCTTTTGCATACATTATTTTTTAAGCTAAGCTTCATTGCTAAGTATGTTACTATACGATGCATGTTCTTCAACAGGGACTCCCGATGATAGTTGTGCCTCAATGGATCGAGACTAAAGGTCGCATGTCAATAGTTAGCTTACGACCAAGACATCCTACATCGCACATGAGTGCATTCAGGATTTCTAAAACCGGGGAATGCTTAATGGTGAAAGACTGGAGCAAAAATGTGAAGGATCGCAGAGAAGTAACTAGGGGGCAACAATGAGAAGCGCAGCCCACGATTAGGAGACAGGTTCATTTGCATGCTCCAATATGATGAATCAGGAGAGCTACACATGTTCTATGCTATTTTACCCGAGAGAGAGCAGCATGAGTGATTAGCTAGTTCATGCTCTTAGTACTTATCCTCTCATGTCCGTGTTTTTCGTCCTGAACTTAATCTCAAAGTGATTTGCTTTTGTGGTCTTATGAACGCTTATAATCTCATGAACATGTTGAACTCGATGATATCTTTGCTTCTGGTACAAGTGAATGTTTCTTCTTTAAGCTAGTGTTGGTGGTGATTAGATAGCGGTAATGACTATGATGATTAAATAGTGGTAATAACGACTATGATGATTATTAGCTAGCTAGTGTTGTTGGTGATGATATGATGCAAGAGTTTTTATATTAATATGATGATGATGAGTTATTATATTATTTATGAGAGAAACTGTAGATTAGTTTCAAGGATGGATATCCTGGCTAAGTGATCAAGTAATATGCCATATCCATATTACTTGATCACTTAGGACGATCCATATCCACTTCAAACTAATCCGCGGTACTTTCACCTAGTGATTTAACAACTCGTTATAATGTAAAAACAATCTCTAAATTAAATGGAAAACACAAAATTAAAGGAAAAATAAAAATAAAACCAAAACTCCCAACCTTTAGTATCGGTTGGTGTTACCAACCGGTACTAAAGGTCTCCACGCCCCCGGCCCTGGCTCATGCCACGTGGTGGCCCTTTAGTGGTGGTTCGTGCTGAACCGGTACTAAGGGGGGGACCTTTAGTCCCCACCCTTTAGTGACGGTTACAGAACCGGCACTAAAGTCCCTTACAAACCGGTGCTAAAGCCTGGTTCTGCACTAGTGTTAGTGTAGTGAGCATCGGCCTCGCCCATGGTGATGCGAGCATGGGCGGGCGAGGATGGTGGCGTCGGCTCATCATTGTCCGCTTCTTCCATTGGGGATTCCGCAACACTGGCCTCCGGTGAGCTCGTCTGTCCGCCGTCCTGCCAGCCTACTACAATGGCGGCGATCTCCTTCTTCTGCATGGACAAGAGGTTGTCCCAAAGTGATTTGGATCACGAGGAGGCCATGGCGGGCGTGGTGCCGAGATGAGATAGGGAGCGGAGCAGGTTGGATGCGGCTATTGCCGGGCCTGGACTTTAAATAGTGGGCCGATGGAAGGCAAGTGGAGAGATGGTTAATGGTGGGTGGCAGACAGGTGGCGTCGAAGCAGATTCCTCGACACATGTTTAACGTAGGGAGGTGGATCAACGGGCTGCCATTTGAACATGAGCAATCGTGTGATCGGGAAGCTGCGGCCAATGCTCTCGGCCGGCACGCCGCTTCAATGCCGGAGCGACGTGAGAGGTCGCGTCTACTCTAGGCAGGCATGAATGCGGCACTGACACTCTAGAGCGGCGCTAACTGCTTCAGGCGGGAAAGCGCGCATGCGAGGGAGAGTTTTGGTGGGCTAGGTTTGTCAGAAGCGGGCATG
>NC_041382.1:182265737-182276965 GCF_002162155.2 Triticum dicoccoides | reverse complement strand
CCCATACAAGACGGTGTTGGATGGCGAAACACGTCCAGACCGTGTGGTCTGAACGGTTGCGAACAGTTTGAGGTCCACGTAGGAGATGTTGGGGAACGTAGTATTTCAAAAAAATTCCTACGATCACACAAGATCTATCTAGGAAAAGCATAGCAATGAGAGGGGAGAGTGTGTCCACGTACCCTCGTAGACCGAAAGCGGAAGCGTTTAGTAACACGGTTGATGTAGTCGAACGTCTTCGTGATCCAACCGATCCTAGCATCGAACGTACGACACCTCCGCGTTCAGCACACATTCAACTCGATGACGTACCTCGATCTCTTGATCCAGTTGAGGACGAGGGAGAGTTCCATTAGCACGACGGCGTGGCGACGGTGATGATGAAGTTACCGGCACAGGGCTTCGCCTAAGCACTACGACGATATGACCGAGGTGTGTAACTGTGGAGGGGGGCACCACACACGGCTAAGAGAAGACTTTGTGTGCCTTTGGGGTGCCCCCTCCTACGTATATAAAGGGGGGAGGAGAGGAGGACGTCCCTTGAGGGAGCGCGCCAAGGGGGGGAGTCCTACTTGGACTCTCGGTCTAGGTAGGATTCGACCCCCTTCCTTTCCGAAGAAGGGGGGAGGGGGAAAGAGAAGGAGGAGAAGAAGGAAAGGGGGCCGGCCCCCGACCCTAGTCCAATTTGGATTAGGCTTGGGGGGGGCGCACGCCTCCACCTGGCCACTGCCTCCTCTCTTCCACTAGGGCCCATGAAGGCCCATTAACTCCCCCGGGGGGTTTCGGTAACCCCCTGGTACTCCGGAAATGCCCGAACTTATCCGAAACCATTCCGGTGTCCAAACATAACCTTCCAATATATCAATCTTTATGTCTCGACCATTTCGAGACTCCTCGTCATGTCCGTGATCTCATCCTGGACTCCGAACAAACTTCGGTTCATCAAAACACATAACTCATAATACAAATCGTCATCAAACGTTAAGCGTGCGGAACCTACGGGTTCGAGAACTATGTAGACATGACTAAGACACATCTCCGGTCAATAACCAATAGCAGAACCTCGATGTTCATATTGGCTCCTACATATTCTACAAAGATCTTTATCGGTCAAACCGCATAACAACATACGTTGTTCCCTTTGTCATTGGTATGTTACTTGCCGGAGATTCGATCGTCGGTATCATCATACCTAGTTCAATCTCATTACCGGCAAGTCTGTTTACTCGTTTTGTAATGTATCATTCCACAACTAACTCATTATTCATATTGCTTGCAAGGCTTAAAGTGATGTGCATTACCGAGAGGGCCCAGAGATACCTCTCCGATACACGGAGTGAAAAATCCTAATCTCGATTTATGCCAACTCAACAAACACCATCAGAGACACCTCTAGAGCATATTTATAATCACCTAGTTATGTTGTGACGTTTGATAGCACACAAGGTGTTCCTCCAGTATTCGAGAGTTGTATAATCTCATAGTCAGAGGAACATGTATAAGTCATGATGAAAGCAACAATAGTAAAATTAAACGATCATAAATGCTAAGCTAACGGATGGGTCTTGTCCATCACATCATTCTCTAATGATGTGATCCCATTCATCAAATGACAACACATGTGTATGGTTAGGAAACTTAACCATCTTTGATCAACGAGCTAGTCTAGTAGAGGCATACTAGGGACACTCTATTTGTCTATGTATCCACACATGTACTAAATTTCCGGTTAATACAATTCTAGCATGAATAATAAACAGTTATCATGATATAAGGAAATATAAATAAAAACTTTATTATTGCCTCTAGGGTATATTTCCTTCAGTCTCCCACTTGCATTAGAGTCAATAATCTAGATTACATAGTAATGATTCTAACACTCATGGAGTCTTGGTGCTGATCATGTTTTGCTCGTGAGAGAGGCTTAGTCAACGGGTCTGCAACATTCATATTTGTATGTATCTTGCAAAACTCTATGTCTCCCTCCTTGACTTGATCGCGGACGGAATTGAAGCGTCACTTGATGTGTTTGGTTCTCTTGTGAAGTCTAGATTCCTTCGCCAAGGCAATTGCTCCAGTATTGTCACAAAATATTTTCATTGGACCCGATGCACTAGGTATTACACCAAGATCGGATATGAACTCCTTCATTTGTTGTTTCTGAAGCAGCTATGTACTCCGCTTCACACATAGATCCCGCCACGACGCTCTGCTTGGAACTGCACCAACTGACAGCTCCACCATTCAATGTAAATACGTATCCGGTTTGTGACTTAGAGTCATCCAGATCAGTGTCAAAGCTTGCATCAACGTAACCATTTACGATGAGCTCTTTGTCACCTCCATAAATGAGAAACATATTGAAAGAACATGCGGTGCCCCCATGTTTGGTTTTGGTAATTGATGACAATCTCTATGGACTAATGGTTGCCTTGAGTTATATTTAAAGGTTTTGTCCATAGGCTTTTCTTGGAGTACATGTGTTGGTTTCAAGGAGAGTTTGTGTCGACCAAGGTGCCATTCAAGGAATTATCAAAAGATTGGTCATCTGAGTGTCGAGCTTATTGCAAGCATGTCTTGAAGAAGAAGATTGTGTGATCATTCATGTTTACCTTCAAGACATCATCCAAACGAAGAGAGTTGGAAATATTCAAGGTTGATCAAGACTATGTCAAGAGTGAATCAAGTTGATCAACTCACAAAGCGTAAAAGATGTACCGAGAGGGATTAAGTGATCCCATGGTATGGTAAGCATTGTCCATTGCACTTTGTGTACTAACCCATGGTCTATGTGAGAGTTTTATGTGGGGTTAGGTACATGTCCATGGGCTTGCGTCAAGAGGAAGATATCATACAACCCATGGAAATGATGACATCAAGTGGTGATCGTCATCAAGATTGCCGTGTGCAAGTTCAGGTGGAGCACCACGAAGAGATCACGTTCTTGAAGCTTGTCGTCCATTGTGGTGTCAATGGACTTGTGAAGATGTGCCGAAGAGTGGCTCACCCATAGTGGAGTATGGGGGAGTAATCATCTAGTCTTCATCGAGCCAACGCAATCAAGAAAGGTGGTCCAACTTGAGGGAGTCAAGATTGTCATCATCTAGCTCAAGTGGACCATGTGCAAGGCAAAGGTTTTCCCTTGATAGGTTTTCTATTTTATCGGTCTCATGGTGGTAGTTGGGAGACCGGGTTATAGGATCGTTTGCCGTACTATCAAGGGGGGCTCTCAAGTTGGTAGCTTGATCATATCGTTCGTAGAGAGCTCAAACCATTGCATCCTTGCATCATCTTTCTTGGTTCTTGTTTGGTTCTCTTTGTGAGTCTTAGAGCTTATGGTCATCTTGATGACAAGCTTGACTTCATCGAAAACGGAGTTCGCATGCGTCTTCTATGATGTTTTCGGTGTTGGAGGTTTTACCGATCTTTTCCGAGGAAGGGTTCTCACCATTTTATAATGGGCCTTTTCTCATTTGCTTCTTATTGATATTTCTTTCAAGATTTTGTTAGCCCTTGTCGCTAGCTTTCCAACAAAGTTGGTTTCGTCGAATTCGGAGTCCGTCTGCAGAAGTTGTGTCAGTTTTGGTGTTCTGAAAAGGCTGCAGCGGTACTACCGCGGACAGGAGCGGATGTTAATTTTTACTACCACTCTTGGGAGCGGTACTACCGCTTGGAGCAGTACTACCGCGGCTACTTCCGTGGCTACTTCCGCTGGGGACCAAAAACTCGTCACAAGTCCAGCGGTGGTAGGCACGGATGTAATTTTTTTGTACCGCTCGCAAGCAGTAGTACCGCTACCCTTAGTAGTAGTACCGCTACCCCTAGCGGTAGTACCGTGAGGTCAAGTGGTACTACTGCTCCGACGGTTTTTCTGGCTTTTTTGCCTCCTTGCTGTTGTGTTTCAAACGGCTACTACCGCCCTAGCGGTAGTACCGCTCCTTGGAGCGGTAGTACCGCTCGGTGCGGGCTGTGAGCATAACGGTTGGATTTTCCCCCACCTATAAAAGGGGGGCTTCTTCCCCAATGAACCTTATCTCTTGAGCCCGTGTTCTTCCCCCATTGTTGACCTTCTTCGAGCTTGCTAACTCTCAATCCCTCCATGGATTCTTGCTAGTTTTTGAGGGAAAAGAGAGAGGAGACCTAGATCCACATTTCCACAAATCACTTTCTCCTCTATGTGAGGGGAACCCCTTGGATCTAGATCTTGGAGTTCTTGTTGTTCTCCTTCTTGTTCTTCCTCTCATTTTCCTCCCTAGCATTAGTTGCTTCGGTGGGATTTGAGAGAGAAGTACTTGGGCACTCCGTGTGCCCTTGTCATTGCATTTGGTGCATCGGTTTGAGTTCTCCACGGTGATACGTAGAAGTTACAAGTTGAGAAGCTTATTACTCTTGGGTGCTTGGTACCCTTGAGCTTGTTCCTCTTGGGTGCTTGGGCGCCCTAGATGGTTGGTGGTGTTCGGAGCTCAATCATTGTGGTGTAAAGCTCCGGGCAAGCATCGGGGTCTCCAATTAGGTTGTGGAGATCGCCCCGAGCAATTTGACGGGTACCGTTGACCGCCCCCAAGGGTTGCCAAAGTGTACGGGTTCGGTGAACGCCCCCAAGGGTTGCCATTTGTACGGGTTCGGTGACCGCCCTCAAGGGTACCTTAGTGGAATCACGGCATCTTGCATTGTGCAAGGGTGTGAGGAGATTACGGTGGCCCTAGTGGCTTCTTGGGGAGCATTGTGCCTCCACACCGCTCCAAACGGAGATTAGCATCTGCAAGGGTGTGAACTTCGGGATACATCATCGTCTCCGTGTGCCTCGGTTATCTCTTACCCGAGCTCTTTACTTATGCACTTTACTTTGTGATAGCCATATTGTTTCTTGTCATATATCTTGCTATCACCTAGTAGTTTATCTTGCTTAGCATAAGTTGTTGGTGCACATAGGTGAGCCTAGTTGTTGTAGGTTTTGTGTTTGACAAATTAACCGCTAGGTTTATTCCGCATTTGTTCAAGCCTAAACTGTAATTATTTTAAAGCGCCTTTTCACCCCCTCTAGGCGACATCCACGATCTTTCACATATCCTTAGTCCTTTTCAGGTATTTCAGGATGTTCTTAACCGTTGTCCAGTGATCCACTCCTGGATTACTTTGGTACCTCCCTGCTAAACTAATAGCAAGGCACACATCAGGTCGGGTACACAACATTGCATACATGATAGAACCTATGGTTGAGGCATAGGGAATGACTTTTATTTTCTCTCCATCTTCTGCAGTGGTTGGGCATTGAGTCTGACTCAACTCCACACCTTGTAACACAAGCAAGAACCCTTTCTTTGACTGGTCCATTTTGAACTTCTTCAAAACTTTATCAAGGTATGTGCTTTCTGAAAGTCCAATTAAGTGTCTTGATCTATCTCTATAGATCTTGATGCCCAATATATAAGTAGCTTCACCGAGGTCTTTCATTGAAAAATTCTTATTCAAGTATCCTTTTATGCTATTTAGAAATTTAGTATCATTTCCAATCAACAATATGTCATCCACATATAATATCAGAAATGCTACAAAGCTCCCACTCACTTTCTTGTAAATACAGGCTTCTCCAAAATTCTATATAAAACCATATGCTTTGATCACACTATCAAAGCGTATATTCCAACTCCGAGAGGCTTGCACCAGTCCATAAATGGATCGCTGGAGCTTGCACACTTTGGTAGCACCTTTTGGATCAACAAGACCTTCTAGTTGCATCATATACAACTCTTCTTTAAGACATATGATGTCTACTACGCAACTTTATTCCTGTAGACACATGTTGGGTCTCCAAGCGCAGAGTTTTGTAGGACAGTAACAATTTCCCCTCAAGTGGATGACCTAAGGTTTATCAATCCATGAGAGGTGTAGGATGAAGATGGTCTCTCTCAAACGAACCTGCAACCAAATACAAGCAATCTCTTGTGTCCCCAACACACCCAATACAATGGCAAATTGTATAGGCGCACTTGTTCGGTGAAGAGATGGTGATAAAAGTGTAATATTGATGGTACAAATATATTTTTATAATCTGAATAAATAAACACAGCAAGGTACTCCCTCCATTCCAAAATAGATGACTCAACTTTGTACCAACTTTATAAAGTTAGTACAAAGTTGAGTCATCTATTTTGGAACGGAGGGAGTAGCAAATAGTAAACGGGCACAAAAATGGTATTGCAATGCTTAAAAACAAGGCCTAGGGTCTGTACTTTCGCTAGTGCAATCTCTCAACAATGCTAACATAGTCGGATCATATGATTATCCCTCAAAGTGTAACGAAGAATCACTCCCGAGTTCATATTAGCGGAGAAAAAATATAGGAATTGTTTGTAGGGTACTAAACCACCTCAAAGCTATTCTTTTCGTTCGATCTAATCAAGAGTTCGTACTAAAATAACGCAAAGCAATTTTTTCCGTTCGATCTATCCTAGAGTTTGTACTAGAATAACACCAAAGCATATTCATATTCATAATACTCAATCCACACAAAGAACTACAAGAGTGACCCAAGATTTCTACCAGAGAAACAAGGACAAGAACATGCATCAACCCCTATGCATAGAATACCCCAATGTCACCGCGGGAATCCGCAAGTTGAGTGCCAAAACATATATCAAGTGAATCAATACGATACCCCACTCTCACCACGAGTACTCAATTGCAAGACATATATCAAGTCTCCTCAAATCCATAAAAGTATTCAATCCGATAACCATGAAATCTCAAAGGGAAAAACTCAATTCATGACAACAAGATAGAGAGGGGAAAACACCATATGATCCGACTATATTAATAAAGCCTGCGATACATCAAGATCATGACATCTCAAGAACACGAGAGAGAGAGAGGGAGAGAGAGATTAAACACATAGCTACTGGTACAAACCCTCAGCCCCAAGGGTGGACTACTCCCTACTCATCGTGGTGGCCGCCGGGATGATGAAGATGGCCACCGGAGATGATTCCCCCCCTCCGGCAGGGTGCCGGAACGGGTTTAGATTGGTTTTCGGTGGCTACGGAGCCCTGCGGCGGCAGAACTTCTGATCTAGGTTAACCCCGAGGGGTTTCAAAATATTTGGGAATTTATAGTGCAAAGAGGGGGTACGTGAGGCCACTGAGGTGGGCACAACCCACCTGGGTGCGCCAGGGCGCCCTGGCGCGCTCTGGTGGGTCGTGCCCCCCTCGGGGCACCCCCCAGGTGCAGCCCTGGCCCAATGGGTTCCTTCTGGTCCAAAAAATCTCCATAAAGTTTTATTGCGTTTGGACTCCGTTTGATATAGATTTCCTGCGATGTAAAAAACAAGCAAAAACAACAACTGGCACTTGGCACTGGGTCAATAGGTTAGTCCAAAAAAATGATATAAAGTTGCTATAAAATGATTGTAAAACATCCAAGAATGATAATATATTGGCATGAATACTTCATAAATTGTAGATACGTTGGAGACATATCAGCATCCCCAAGCTTAATTCCTACTCGTCCTCGAGTAGGTAAATGATAAAAGAAATAATTTATGAAGTGTCAATGCTAGCAAAGTGCATAAGTTTGATCAATGATAATTTCAATCACTTTTCCTAGCATCATAACAACAATTCTTTCTTATGAAACTTCTCATGTTAAAGTACCAACCAATTCACATGTTAAGGTTCAAACAATGAATTCTCTTGAAACCCAACAACCTATGTTCTTAGTCACCAAGCAATTGCAATTCAACTTATTCAACGGAGTTTAAGTAAGAGCTCTACATACTCAACCATCATATAGTCTTCTATGATTGCTAACACTCACCTTATACACATGAGCAAAACGTTTCAACCGGACACATAGAAAGATAGGGGCTTATAATTTTGCCTCCCAATGTATTCACCTCAAGGGTGATGTCAATAATAATAACTCATGCTACCCATATTCAACTTGACATATGTGCCTAGATCTTTCCTCACCACATGATGCTTGCCAAAAGATAAAAATAAAAAGGAATAGAGAGAAAAACTTTGACTCTTGCATAAAATTAAATACATAAAAGTAAAAGATAGGCCCTTCGCAAAGGGAAATAGGGATTTGTAGAGGTGCCAAAGCTCAAAGCGAAAATTGAGAGATAAAAACATTTTGAGAGGCATACTTTTCCCACCAACGAAAACGACTTAGAGCTCCCAACACTTTCCATGCTAGATATATAATAGGCGGTTCCCAAACAGAAAATAAAGTTTATTCCTTTTTCCACCATACTTTCACTTTCCATGGCTAACCGTACCCATGGGTGCCCTCCATACCAACACTTTCCAAGGAATTTATTATTTGACAACATAAAGTAAATTCATTTTTCATTTCGGGACTGGGCATCCCTAATACCTTTGCCTTACTCTCGTGCAATGACAAGTGAATAAACACTCATCGTGATAATAACACATCTAGCATGGAAAATATTGGCCACCCCTCACTGCCTCGCGAGAGGTACGAGCACACAAAAGATAAATTTATTTTGGAAATTAGAGATGGCACATACAAATTTGCTTAGAACGGCAAAAGAATACCGCATATAGGTAGGTGTGGTGGAATCTTGAAAATAAGATTTGGGTTTAAGGGTTTTTGGATGCACAAGTAGTATCTCTACTTGGTGCAAAAATTTTGGCTAGCAAAGATGGGGGGCAAGCACCACATGTTGAAGGATCTATGACAATATAACTTCTATGTGAATATGAACAAACAAAAATCATTATGTTTTCTTCCTTGTCCAACGTCAACAATTTTGGCATATAATATTTTGATGGGGGCTCACAATCACAAAAGATTTCCATGATAGTGTATTTATACGTGAAAGTTCCCTTCCTTATACTAATTATTCGTGAATTGCTTGTATGACCAATATTGTGATTGTCAAGCCTCAAAAGATTTCACTTTCTAAACCCAATGTGAAGCTACCACTAGGCATGATATGATTTCAACTTCATGACATTCAATTTATTCATCAATTTACTCATAGGATATAAGTGAAGCACAAGAGTAAATGACTGTAGCGACCCGACCCGAATGGATCAAGTGCTCTGTGCTCAGGTGTCATCCCTGGATCAGTAATGCTGACACCACACAGTACATCGAAGGATTTATAGCAGAGTGGCAATCACACACTTATTACATCGTTGTCTCAACGAGAACTTTTACAATAAATATGGCTTAAGGTGTCACATCCCTAGCTGCTGGTAGTGCTCTAGGCTAGCTTCATGTGTGCATCATGTCTATATTTTCGAAACTTGAACTGAGGAATTTTGGAAGCCTCAAAAACTTAAATAAAAGAGGGGCAAAAACCCTAGAAATCTCATTCATTGCTCCAAAAATGCCCTTTTAAATGTTTGATAATTTTTGGTAAGGGTTCTGGTCCCAACCAAAATATTGAACATTTTTAAGGAATTATTTTTGGGACTTTGGATTTAATTCATTAGCTATTTGAATTTGAATTATATTCATATAATTAGAATATAATTTCAAATACCCCCGGAAATATTTTATAAGCTTTTGGAAAAGTCCATCTAGCAATATAAAATATTCAGAGGAGTTTTTGGCATTGTTTGAATTATTTTAAATTCAAAACAGTGGCAAAATAAATTAAATAAAACAAAACAGAAATAAAAGACAGAGGAGAGAAACCTTACCTGGACTTACCTCTGCAGCCCACCAGGCCCACCTGGCCAGCCCAGCCCATCTCCACCCCCCCCTGTCGTCTTCCTCCCTGCCAGGAGGACAGACACCGCGACGCCGCCGCGCGCGCCACCTCCTGCTTCCCCTGGCCACCTCCTGCTTCCTCCCCGAGCCCTCTAACGACGCCACGGAGTCGTCCCCGACCGCTATCCCTCTCTCTGCTCGCTCTGGCTCTCTCCCTCTCTCGATTTGGAGCACCACCGAGAGCCACCGGAGGGCGCCGCCGTCGCATCCATAGCCACCGGCCACCCCTCACCCTTCCGATGAGCTCAGGAGCTCCGTCCCGACCCCATGAAGCTCCACCACGACGCATGCGACGCCGGGTGCCCTGTAGCCACGCCATCACCGCCATCTCCATCGCCACGGCCGGCAATCGCCGCCGTTCAATTCGCCGCCGACAGGACGTCCCCGAGCCCACTTAGCGTCTCGTCCGACTCCCCGTGAGCTCCTCTTCTCTTCCCCTCACTCCGCGCACTTGATTTCGTCCCCTAGCTCCATATTCCACCACGGCCGAAGCTCGCCGCCGCCGTGCCTCGTCGCCGTCGTGGCCAGAGCCACTGGAGCTCCCACCTGAGTGCACCATCGTGCTCAGAACGTCTCCACGAGCCCGTTGCCTGCCGCAGCTCGCCCTCTCGTGCCCCCTAGTGGTCGCCCGTGTCTCACCCGAGCTCCGGCGGCCGCAAGCGAGCTCGCCGCTGTCGACTCCGGCCACCCCAGGCCCGGAGACCACGACCATTCGACGCGCCAGCTCTCCGTAGAGCCAAAGGGCGCACCGAACGGTGCAGTATAGACGAAACCCGAGCCACCCCGGTGCGTCTCCGCCGCGTTTTGGGTCGTCGCCGGCGAAACTCCGGCAACTGCCGACGTGGCACGCTTAATTAGTGTTAATGACCCAACTATTAAACCCACAGCCACTGACAGTGGGCCCCCACCCCTGGTCAAACCCCAGTCAGCGCTGGGTTTGACCGGGATTAGGTCCTGTGTCACTGACGTGTGGCCCCACAACGTCAGGTTTGACCCGAGCCAGTCCAGTTGACCTGCTGACGTCATCATGACATCAGGCTGATGCAGTAATTGTTTTCTGGAGTTTTTAAATAAATCAGAAATGATTTATTAATTTCAGAAAATGCCCTAAACTTCAATAAATCATAGAAAATTAACCGTAACTCCAAATTAAATAATTTATATATGAAAAATTATCAGAAAAATTCAAGGAATCCATCTGTACCATTTTCATGCATGTTAGAACAACTTATAGCTGCTGTTTAGCACAAATCAATTAAATGGCATTTGAATAATCACATATGGAGTTTAAATTTGAATCTTGTATTCAAACCAACTTCATTTAATCTGTTGCTAGTTGCATTAGCTCAAAACACATTCATTTTGCCATGTCATGATCATGCATCATATTGTGCATTGCATTGATTGTGTTCCCTTCTATGTTGCCGGTAATTGTCCCCTCTCGATAGACGTGATACCGATGATGTGATCGTTGACACTGATGA
>NC_041382.1:182232902-182237742 GCF_002162155.2 Triticum dicoccoides | reverse complement strand
TGGGTTACGCTAGCACATCAAGGAGAACATTAGAAGCGGAGTGCTAAATGTCTCTCGGTCGATCGTCCAGATTTTGTTCCTTGGCTCGCTAAGGTGAAATCTGAGAAAGTGTTATCCTCCTTTGCATCTGCATCGTCCATCGCTATTCATCATGGTAGTAAGTTGTGTTGCCAGAATCCTTGACACGGATATTGGTAAAACCTTGATGATTATGGAAATGCTCAAGTTCTTGAGAGCACGCACAAGCGTTAGGTGTTACCATCGGCACTAGCTAGGTTTGCTCTCAACTTCCTCGGTTATGCTATAACTTCTCAACAGTGGATTCACTCTCTATTGTTGGGTTCTCCCCAGTTACTAGAATCATTCCCATCATTTGCATTTTGTTCCCAGCTTGCACCGCCAATGTGCCATTCTACCATGGGTCTCTTCCATTTCCGGTGATAAGCAAATTCATCCATTGCATTGTCTTCAACAAGGTAATCCACATCATCCAAGTCTGAGTATGCCATTCTACTGACCCCCTCCAAACGATCGCTTGAGAATTGCCTTAGGCTGGTATAAAGGTTTTCAATGATCTCTGAATCAAAGGTAATTCTTTTTGCCACTTAAGGAAATAATCTACGAATCACCCTCCTCCAGGATGTTTCGTCGTGGTATCATAGCAACTCAACTCCTCGCTACGTTGACAATCGATTACCACCTTCTTAAGCGTGAAATTGTGGTCTACCTAGTGAACCTTCGTCATCTGCTTCACTCCATTCCTATGGATGTGTGCTCGTGTCTCAACCAGAGAGATGGTCCTATGTCTCGTTCCGTGAGTTGTTCGATCTTCGAGAGATCGACCCTGCTAGAGTCTCCTTCTTTCCTCCATGTCATGTTGACAGGATTTTTCAAGGCAAGACTTCAAGACAATGATGGTGAATGAATCAACGTTCAACTGAAGTGCACCCTGGATCGTGAAGATTATACTAGTCTGCGTTACCCTTCACTTTACCCTACGCTTGAATCTCGAGACGAGATTCTTGTTTAGTGGGGGTGAGTTGTCACATCCCTAGCTGCTGGTAGTGCTCTAGGCTAGCTTCATGTGTGCATCATGTCTATATTTTCGAAACTTGAACTGAGGAATTTTGGAAGCCTCAAAAACTTAAATAAAAGAGGGGCAAAAACCCTAGAAATCTCATTCATTGCTCCAAAAATGCCCTTTTAAATGTTTGATAATTTTTGGTAAGGGTTCTGGTCCCAACCAAAATATTGAACATTTTTAAGGAATTATTTTTGGGACTTTGGATTTAATTCATTAGCTATTTGAATTTGAATTATATTCATATAATTAGAATATAATTTCAAATATCCCTGAATTATTTTATGAGCTTTTGGAAAAGTCCATCTAGCAAAATAAAAATATTCAGAGGAGCTTTGGCATTGTTTGAATTATTATTTTTAATTCAAAACAGTGGCAAAAGAATTAAATAAAAGAAAAACAGAACAGAATTAAATAAAAAGAGCAGAAGCCTACCTAACTCACCTGCAGCCCACCTGGCGCCCACCAACCGGCCCAGCCGGCCCAGCCCACCTCCTCCCCCTTGTCATCTTCCTCCTCTGCCAGGAGGACGAACAGAGGCGAGGCGTGGCGCGCGCCCGAGAGGCCTCGGCCACCTCCTGCTTCCCCCTGGCCACCTCCTGCTACCTCTCGTCGCCCTGGACCTCGTCCGCGACGCCACGCACCCTCCCAGGCCTCGCACTCTCCCCGTGCCTTCTCCCCCCTTTCTCTGGCTCCCTCTCTCCTCCACCGAGCGGAGCCCCGTCGCCACCGACGCCGTTCGCCGTGCCCACCGCCGATGCCTTGCCTCCCCGATCAGTCCAGCACCTCCGCCACCTTGCACCACGCCTCTCCATTGAGGAAAGCCAACGCAGAGGCCCTATGGAGCCGCCATCGTCGCCATCTTCCTCGTCCCTGTCCGATGATCGCCGTCGTCGATTTGCCGCACCCCGGACGTCCCCGAGCCTGCTGACTGCCCCCTCGAACTCGCTGTGAGCTCCTGCGCCTTCCCCCTTGCTCACCCCCTCCGTTCTCGTCCGTTAGCCGCCGCCCCACGAAACCGAGCTCCGCCCATCGCCATGGCCAGTGAGCCCCGTGCTCCCGAGCTCCTCCGCTCGCCCTAGTAGCACCCGCCTGCTAACCGTGCTCTCAGGAGCCGAACGCACACACCTGCTCCTTCCCCCGTGCACCGCAGCGCCGTCCTCACTGACGCCGAACTCCGGCCGCCGCTAAAGCTTGTCGCCGACCACTCTCCGGCCACTCCCCGGCCGCGCCACCACCCTGGTTAGATGCGGACGAGCGTCCGCATCCTGTAGTCGTGCTCCGCGCGCCAAACGGCGCTCTGTAGGCCATTTCCGCAGCGCACCACCGCGTCGGGACTCGCCGGCGGCTAAACGCCGGCGACCGTTGACCCTTGACCGGCGTGGGTTGACCCACTGCCCGGTTTGACCCTCCCCTCTCTCTGACTGACGTGTGGGCCCAGCCCCCCTGTTTAATTAGTACCAGGTTAAGTTAGTGTTAACTAACTTAGTTAAGTAGATAGGACACTGACATGCGGGCCCAGGCTCTAATTAAACTTAGGTTAGTTAACTGTGTCACTGACGTGTGGTCCCCACACGTCAGGTTTGACCTGGACCCGCCCTGTTGACCTGATGACGTCAGGGTGAGGTCATGCTGACGCAATATTCATTTTCTGGAATTTAGTTTATTTTATTATATTCAGGAAATTCCAGAAAATAGCTAAAACTTCTAAAAATCATAGAAATTCAACCGTAGCTCCAAATTAAATAATTTATATATGAAAAATTATCAGAAAAATTCAAGGAATCCATCTGTACCATTTTCATGCATGATAGAACAACTTATAGCTGCTGTTTAGCACAAATCAATTAAATGGCATTTGAATAATCACATATGGAGTTTAAATTTGAATCTTGTATTCAAACCAACTTCATTTAATCTGTTGCTAGTTGCATTAGCTCAAAACACATTCATTTTGCCATGTCATGATCATGCATCATATTGTGCATTGCATTGATTGTGTTCCCTTCTATGTTGCCGGTAATTGTCCCCTCTCGATAGACGTGATACCGATGATGTGATCGTTGACACTGATGAAGACTCAATGCTATCTTCAGAAGTGCCAGGCAAGCAAAACCCCCTTGTTCATTCCGATACAATCCTACTCTCTCGCTCCTGCTCTCTTTTACTGCATTAGGACAACACCGATTCATCTGTTACTTGCTGCGGTAGCTGAACCCCCTTTATCCTTTGCATGACCTGTCATTGCCACAGTAAATAGATGAAACCCACTAGCATGAGTAGGAGTTGTTTGAGCCCTGATGTGCCTACTCATTCATGCTTGTTTGTCATGCCTGCTACTGCTTAGAGTTGAGTCAGGTCTGATTCATCGAGGATGAATCAGAGGTGTGTGAACATGTCCTACTATGTGTGAGCTAAGTGTGTGAACACGATTTGGTAAAAGGTGTCGGTGAGAGGCCATGTAGGAGTACATGGTGGGTTGTCTCATTGAAGCCGTCCTTAGGAACTGAGTTCTGTGTTTGTGATCCATGATTCAGCTACTACCATGCATTGGGCTTTGAAATATGACCCCGCTCGACTTCTTATTCACCCTAGTCCTCTGTCCAGGAGTTGCAAGTAGTTTCTGGTGTTTGTAGTATGCTGGAGGCCGTGGACAGCGCTGACCGTAGGGGTGGGCTGTGATGCGGTAGGCACGTGGCCGGGTAAACCGGGCACCCGTTTGGTGTCACGGAACCCTGTTCACATCGTTTGGGGCTGTGAGCGAAACTCCGGCCGGATCTCCTCATGGATGGAACCCAAATAGGCGATAAACCTGGACTAGAGACTTAGGTGTTTAGGTAGGTCGTGGTCTACACCCACGTCGGCTTTCGCTTGAAGTCTGCCGAGCACATGTCGTGTGCAGACGCTAAGTGGTGGAAACATGTATGAAGAAGTACACCCCTGCAGGGTTAACATCATCTATTCGAATAGCCGTGTCCGCGAAAAAGGACTTCTGGGTTGCTTATATCAGTTCATAGACAAATGAAAGTGGATACTCTGAAATACGCAAGATAAGCGTGAGTGCTATGGATGGCGTTCTCGTAGGGGAACGAGAGCGGATCCATAGTGGTGTATTGATATGGTGAATATGTGGACTCGTGTGCGCCACCTCAAAAGAGTCGCTTGCAGTCGTAGTTTAGGATAGCCACCGAGTCAAAGCTGGCTTGCTGCAGTTAAACCCCACCATCCCCTTGTTGAAAATGATGCATATGTAGTTAGTTCTGATGTAAGTCTTGCTGGGTACATTTGTACTCACGTTTGCCTATTTTATGTTTTGCAGAGAGACTTCGGTCTCACTAGTAGTTCCACGTGGACTTCGATGTTTAGCTTGTTACCTCAGCTACGATCTTGTGCCTCGGCAGGATCTGATAGATAGTCAGGCTTCTCAGCCTTTTTCATTTATAGATGTCTGTACCCAGACATGATAGCTTCCGCTTGTGCTTTGTTTTGTATGCTCTGAATGTTGGGTCGTGAGACCCCTGTTTGTAATATCTCGCTCCTCGGAGCCTATTGAATAAATTACTTGAGTCGTAGAGTCATGTTGTGATGCCATGTTGTGTTTGCACATATCGAGCATATTGTGTGTATGTTATTGAAATGCTTGGTATGTGTGGGATCTGACTATCTAGTTGTTTATCTTTAGTAGCCTCTCTTATCGGGAAATGTCTCCTAGTGTTTCCACCGAGCCATGGTAGCTTGCTACTGCTCCGGAACACTTAG
>NC_041382.1:182230611-182232751 GCF_002162155.2 Triticum dicoccoides | reverse complement strand
TTTTTGGCATTGTTTGAATTATTTTAAATTCAAAACAGTGGCAAAATAAATTAAATAAAACAAAACAGAAATAAAAGACAGAGGAGAGAAACCTTACCTGGACTTACCTCTGCAGCCCACCAGGCCCACCTGGCCAGCCCAGCCCATCTCCACCACCCCCTGTCGTCTTCCTCCCTGCCAGGAGGACAGACACCGCGACGCCGCCGCGCGCGCCACCTCCTGCTTCCCCTGGCCACCTCCTGCTTCCTCCCCGAGCCCTCTAACGACGCCACGGAGTCGTCCCCGACCGCTATCCCTCTCTCTGCTCGCTCTGGCTCTCTCCCTCTCTCGATTTGGAGCACCACCGAGAGCCACCGGAGGGCGCCGCCGTCGCATCCATAGCCACCGGCAACCCCTCGCCCTTCCGATGAGCTCAGGAGCTCCGTCCCGACCCCATGAAGCTCCACCATGACGCATGCGACGCCGGGTGCCATGTAGCCACGCCATCACTGCCATCTCCATCGCCACGGCCGGCAATCGCCGCCGTTCAATTCGCCGCCGACAGGACGTCCCCGAGCCCACTTAGCGTCTCGTCCGACTCCCCGTGAGCTCCTCTTCTCTTCCCCTCACTCCGCGCACTTGATTTCGTCCCCTAGCTCCATCTTCCACCACGGCCGAAGCTCGCCGCCGCCGTGCCTCGTCGCCGTCGTGGCCAGAGCCACTGGAGCTCCCACCTGAGTGCACCATCGTGCTCAGAACGTCTCCACGAGCCCGTTGCCTACCGCAGCTCGCCCTCTCGTGCCCCCTAGTGGTCGCCCGTGTCTCACCTGAGCTCCGGCGGCCGCAAGCGAGCTTGCCGCTGTCGACTCCGGCCACCCCAGGCCCGGAGACCACGACCATCCGACGCGCCATCGCGCCAGCTCTCCGTAGAGCCAAAGGGCGCACCAAACGGTGCAGTATAGACGAAACCCGAGCCACCCCGGTGCGTCTCCGCCGCGTTTTGGGTCGTCGCCGGCGAAACTCCGGTGACTGCCGACGTGGCACGCTTAATTAGTGTTAATGACCCAACTATTAAACCCACAGCCACTGACAGTGGGCCCCCACCCCTGGTCAAACCCCAGTCAGCGCTGGGTTTGACCGGGATTAGGTCCTGTGTCACTGACGTGTGGCCCCCACTCGTCAGGTTTGACCCGAGCCAGTCCAGTTGACCTGCTGACGTCATCATGACGTCAGGCTGATGCAGTAATTGTTTTCTGGAGTTTTTAAATAAATCAGAAATGATTTATTAATTTCAGAAAATGCCCTAAACTTCAATAAATCATAGAAAATTAACCGTAACTCCAAATTAAATAATTTATATATGAAAAATTATCAGAAAAATTCAAGGAATCCATCTGTACCATTTTCATGCATGTTAGAACAACTTATAGCTGCTGTTTAGCACAAATCAATTAAATGGCATTTGAATAATCACATATGGAGTTTAAATTTGAATCTTGTATTCAAACCAACTTCATTTAATCTGTTGCTAGTTGCATTAGCTCAAAACACATTCATTTTGCCATGTCATGATCATGCATCATATTGTGCATTGCATTGATTGTGTTCCCTTCTATGTTGCCGGTAATTGTCCCCTCTCGATAGACGTGATACCGATGATGTGATCGTTGACACTGATGAAGACTCAATGCTATCTTGAGAAGTGCCAGGCAAGCAAAACCCCCTTGTTCATTCCGATACAATCCTACTCTCTCGCTCCTGCTCTCTTTTACTGCATTAGGACAACACCGATTCATCTGTTACTTGCTGCGGTAGCTGAACCCCCTTTATCCTTTGCATGACCTGTCATTGCCACAGTAAATAGATGAAACCCACTAGCATGAGTAGGAGTTGTTTGAGCCCTGATGTGCCTACTCATTCATGCTTGTTTGTCATGCCTGCTACTGCTTAGAGTTGAGTCAGGTCTGATTCATCGAGGATGAATCAGAGGTGTGTGAACATGTCCTACTATGTGTGAGCTAAGTGTGTGAACACGATTTGGTAAAAGGTGTCGGTGAGAGGCCATGTAGGAGTACATGGTGGGTTGTCTCATTGAAGCCGTCCTTAGGAACTGAGTTCTGTGTTTGTGATCCATGATTCAGCTACTACCATGCATTGGGCT
>NC_041382.1:182226889-182229833 GCF_002162155.2 Triticum dicoccoides | reverse complement strand
AGGATAGCCACCGAGTCAAAGCTGGCTTGCTGCAGTTAAACCCCACCATCCCCTTGTTGAAAATGATGCATATGTAGTTAGTTCTGATGTAAGTCTTGCTGGGTACATTTGTACTCACGTTTGCCTATTTTATGTTTTGCAGAGAGACTTCGGTCTCACTAGTAGTTCCACGTGGACTTCGATGTTTAGCTTGTTACCTCAGCTACGATCTTGTGCCTCGGCAGGATCTGATAGATAGTCAGGCTTCTCAGCCTTTTTCATTTATAGATGTCTGTACCCAGACATGATAGCTTCCGCTTGTGCTTTGTTTTGTATGCTCTGAATGTTGGGTCGTGAGACCCCTGTTTGTAATATCTCGCTCCTCGGAGCCTATTGAATAAATTACTTGAGTCGTAGAGTCATGTTGTGATGCCATGTTGTGTTTGCACATATCGAGCATATTGTGTGTATGTTATTGAAATGCTTGGTATGTGTGGGATCTGACTATCTAGTTGTTTATCTTTAGTAGCCTCTCTTATCGGGAAATGTCTCCTAGTGTTTCCACCGAGCCATGGTAGCTTGCTACTGCTCCGGAACACTTAGACTGGCCGGCATGTGTCCTTCTTCGTTCCTGTGTCTGTCCCTTCGGGGAAATGTCACGCGATGAATACCGGAGTCCTGTTAGCCCGCTACAGCCCGGTTCACCGGAGTCCTGCTAGCCCAGTGCTACAGCCTGGATTCACTCGCTGATGACCGACACGTTCGATGCTGGGTCATGGATGCCTGTCCCTGTAAGTCTGTGCCACTTTGGGTTTACGACTAGCCATGTCAGCCCCGGGCTCCTTATCATATGGATGCTAGCGACACTGTCATATACGTGTGCCAAAGGCGCAAACGGTCCCGGGCTAAGGTAAGGCGACACCCGTGGGAATACCGTGCGTGAGGCCGCAAAGTGATATGAGGTGTTACATGCTAGATCGATGTGGCATTGAGTCGGGGTCCTGACATAAGGCCATATAATAACGATAACAGCGGAAGACTCGGAAGATAGATGGGTCTATCAACTCCAACGGCATCACTGAGTATAGAACCACGACCTAAAAGCTCCTTACTCGTCGTCTGAATAGTCTGCAACATGAGAAGTTGCAACCCGAAAACGGGTCAGCACATGGAATATGCTGGCAATGTAACACATAGAGAGTAATGGAATGAAACAGCTATACTATATGCATATATGGCTGGTGGAAAGCTCTATGGTTACAATTTTGCGTAAAGCCAGTTTTTCCCTACTGCAAAGGAATAAATTTGTTTAACTATCATGGTAGTTGTTAAACATCGAGAATGGTTGACAGCATTCCGATCCCAATTAAGTGAACAATTAAAACCCAATAACATTAATTAGAAGTAACATGATGAGATTCACATGATATTCAAGTACTAGATACTCAAGTTGTCCATAACCGGGGACACGGCTAATCATGATTAGTTTGTACACTCTGTAGAGGTTTGCACACTTTTCACCACAAGACTCGATCGCCTCCGTTTGGTTTCTCGCACTACATGGTGTTTGAGAAGACGGATGACTGAGACACAGTCTTTCAGAAGCACTAGCACCTTACATGTGGGTAGACCGGTACACCTACTTTCCCCTACATCTGCTAGTCTACCCGTAAGAGTTCGCACGACTTAGTTAACTATGCCAGAGCCCATAATGGCTTGTGGCTGCACACGGAAGTTACTAGCATGAATGATCTTATGATCCCTTTGAGCCTGGGTGGCGGTCCAAAAAAAAACAGGCAAGTCCTGATAGACATCAGGTGCCTCAATCCACCCAGATGTGTGTTTAAGTTGCCACCTTAGATAAACCATTAAAATTATCAACTCACATCTGTCATGGATATCACTCACCCAATCCACGTCTACTAGCATAGCATGGCATAATAAGCAAACCTAGAAGTAACTCCCAAAGGTTTCATAATAATATAGGTGATAGGTACTACCTCATCTACTTCCCATCCCACAGTTTAATTAGATCCTAATCATGCAATGTGTGAGGATTTATCTAATGCAATAAAACTGGGTTGTAAAAAAGGTATGATCAAAGTGTTACTTGCCTTGCTGATGATCCGCGAGACCTAGGGTTTCGAAGTAACAAGCGGTGCAAACCGGGTGATCTATCGCAAACAAACAACAAGCACACAATAAGTACTCATCTAATGCACAGGTAAAACTCGAACAAGAGAATGAACCAAAAAATTCAACTTAAGAACTCCGTTTGCAAAGAAAGAAAGAACCGAACAGATGACGGAAAAACAAACGGCGGAAGAAAACAACTTGGTTCTAGCAAGTTGAAACTAGGTCAAATTTTACCGAGGCAAAAACTTGTTTAAGTTGATTAGACGGAACGGTGGTTTCGAAATGAAACTCCAGGCGCTTGAATCACCTGATTCCGATAAACGAGCGAGAAGAAAGACAAGAACGAAGATCGGATCTGAGATCACGATCGCGGAATAAATCCGACGAAAAGAAAAGAGACGAACGGTTAAACGAATGGGCGTCGTTAACCGGGGAATAATCGGTGATCACGTTCGTTGAGACGAAAGGTCCGAAAGAAGAACGAAAACCGATCTAGGGTTTTCGGAAAAGAAACCGAAAAAGAAACGGAAAACCGATCTAGGGTTTCGGAAAAAAACCGAAACAAAAACCGGAAGAAAAAGAAAAGAATCGGAGAGAAAACGGAACAGTTCTTTTAGGAAAGCCGGACCGGGGAGAAAAAATAGAGGCGCGGCTACCTCGGCGAGGCTCTGGCGAACAGCGGCGACGGCGGCTATAGGGCGGCGACGGCGACTTAGGCGCGGGGCGGCGCGGCTATGGCGGCGGCGCGGCTAAGGCGGCGGCTTGGGGCTGCGCGCTGCTGCTTGCTGTGGCTTAGGAGGAGAGGGGGCTTGGGGTTTTTGATGTGAGG
>NC_041382.1:182218312-182226483 GCF_002162155.2 Triticum dicoccoides | reverse complement strand
CTAGAGTCCTACTAGGACTCGGCTAAGAGGCGGCGGCTGCCTGGCGCCTGGCGCCTGGCGCACGCGCGCAGCTGGGGAGGCGGCCGGCTGGCTGGGCCTTGGCCCGGCTGGCCTGGCGCGCGGGAGCTGCTCTTTTTTTTTTAAATCGGTTACGCGCGCAGAAAAACAAAAGAAAAACTATCTAAACGAACTCCGAAAAATCTAAAGTAAATTTTCCCCGACTCCTAAAAATGAGTCGAACAAAATGAACTTTACTCCGGGCCTAAAATGCAATTTTTGAAAACGCGCATTTTCCCTATCCAAATAAAAAGCAAACAAAACTCCAGCAAAACCAAAATTTGATTTATTCATTAAATCTTCATTTTTTCCTAAATTTGGGAAAGTCGTATTATTCCCTCTCTTATATTTTTGATATTGGAAAAATAATTGAAGATGAAATAAAATAAATCAAATGATCCTCTTTTCAAAATTTGAGAAAACTCAAATATGAAAATAACGAAATCTCCAACTCTCTCCGAGGGTCCTTGAGTTGCGTGAAATTTCTAGGATCGGGCAAAATGCAAGAAAATATGACATGCATGATGATCTAATGTATAACATTCCAAATTGAAAATTTGGGATGTTACAAACCTACCCCCCTTAAGATGAATCTCGCCCTCGAGATTCGGGTTGGCTAGAAAATAGGTGAGGGTGGTCCTTGAGCAAATCTTCTTCTCTCTCCCAGGTGGCTTCATCCTCTGAGTGGTGGTTCCACTGAACTTTGCAAAACTTGATAACCTTGCTGCGGGTAACTCTGCTGGCATAATCGAGAATCTTGACTGGCTTCTCCTCATACGTTAAGTCGTCCTTCAACTGAATCGCTTCGAGTGGCACCGTATCTCTTAGCGGTACCTCCGCCATCTCGGCATGACATTTCTTCAGCTGAGAAACATGGAATACATCATGAACTCCTGACAGTCCCTCTGGTAATTCCAACTTATAAGCGACTTCTCCCATACGTTGCAAGATCTTGTACGGTCCAACAAAACACGGTGCTAACTTTCCCTTAACTCCAAAGCGCTTAACTCCTCGAAGTGGGGATACTCGGAGATAAACTCTGTCTCCGGTTTCGTAAACTGTCTCCTTGCGTTTAGAATCTGCGTAGCTCTTCTACCTGGACTGGGCTACCTTGAACCTATCGCGAATCAACTTAACTTTCCATTCAGACTCCTTAATCAAATCTGGTCCAAAGAATTGACGGTCTCCAACTTCGTCCCATGACAACGGTGTCCTGCACCTCCTTCCATATAAGGCTTCGAAAGGTGCCATCTTCAAACTGGTTTGGTAACTGTTGTTATAAGAAAACTCCGCATACGGCAAGTTATCGTCCCAACTAGATCCATAATATAGTGCACAAGCTCTCAGCATATCCTCCAAAATCTGATTGACTCTCTCGGTCTGTCCATCTGTCTGCGGATGAAAGGCTGTGCTGAACTCTAGTCTGGTTCCTAAAGTTTCATGCAACTGATTCCAAAACTTTGAGGTAAATTGGGTTCCTCTATCTGATACGATACTCCTCGGAACTCCATGCAAACAAATGATCCTAGTCATGTATATCTTTGCCAACTTAGCACTGGTGTAAGTGGTCTTAACTGGGATAAAATTTGCTACCTTTGTCAAACGATCAACTACTACCCATATCAAATCATAGCCTGCCTTTGTCCTGGGTAGTCCCGTGATAAAATCCATGCCTATCTTATCCCACTTCCATTCGGGTATCGGCAATGGTTGTAACAATCCTGCTGGCTTCTGATGCTCTGCCTTTACTCTCTGACATACGTCACAAACTGCTACATATGCTGCAATATCCTTCTTCATTCCGGTCCACCAGAATGTTTCCTTCAAATCCAAATACATCTTGGTATTCCCTGGGTGAATCGAATACGGTGAATCATGTGCCTCTTGCAAAATCAACTTCCTGATCTCCGGGTCATTTGGCACATAAACACGGTCCTCAAACCATAGGGTATCGTGCTCATCCTCACGAAATCCCTTTGCTTTTCCTTCGCTCAATTTCTCTTTTATAGTAGCAATCTCCTTGTCAGATTTCTGAGCTTCTCTGATCTTATCCATCAATGTTGACTGAATCTCCAATGTTGCTACATAGCCTCTCGGAACTATTTCCAAACATAGCTCACGAAGGTTTTCTGCTAACTCCTTGGGTATTTTCCCCGTCATTAGAGTTTTGACATGGCTCTTACGGCTCAATGCGTCAGCTACTACATTAGCTTTTCCGGGATGGTAATGCAATCTCATGTCATAATCCTTGATGAGCTCCAACCATCTCCTTTGTCTGAGGTTCAACTCCTTCTGCGTGAAAATGTACTTCAAACTCTTGTGATCCGTGTACACCTCACAATGATTTCCAATGAGGAAATGTCTCCACGTTTTCAATGCATGCACTACGGCTGCTAACTCCAAATCATGCGTGGCATAATTCAACTCATGAGGCTTCAGTTGCCGTGAAGCATACGAAACAACTCTCCCTTCCTGCATAAGCACTGCTCCAAGTCCTCGACGTGAAGCGTCGCAATACACCTCATAATCCTTGGTCTGATCTGGCAAAACCAATACTGGTGAGGTGACCAAACGTTTCTTGAACTCCTGGAAACTAGCCTCACACTCCTCCGTCCATTTGAACTTAGTATCCTTCTTCAACAACTCCGTCATAGGCTTCGCAATCTTTGAGAAGTTCTCAATAAATCTCCGGTAGTATCCTGCGAGTCCAAGAAAACTCCGGATCTCTCCAACTGTCGTTGGTGCTTCCCATTCGGTTACGGTCTCAACCTTTGCGGGGTCAACTGCTATACCTTCTCCGGATATAACTTGTCCGAGGAATCCAACTTCCTTCAACCAAAACTCACATTTGCTGAATTTGGCATATAACTGATGTTCTCTGAGCTTCTCCAAAACCAAACGCAAATGTTCCTTATGCTCCTCTTCATTCTTTGAATAAACTAGGATGTCATCAATGAACACTACGACGAACTTATCCAAAAACTCCATAAACACTTTGTTCATCAGGTTCATAAAATAGGCAGGTGCGTTAGTCAATCCAAATGACATAACGGTATACTCATACAGTCCATATCTTGTGGTGAATGTTGTCTTAGGTATGTCCTGCTCTCGAATCTTCAATTGATGGTACCCTGATCGCAAATCGATCTTGGAAAACACTTTAGCTCCTTGCAACCGATCAAACAGATCATTAATCATTGGCAGTGGGTACTTGTTCTTGATGGTGACTTCATTTAATCCTCGATAATCAACAACCATCCTTAATGACCCATCCTTCTTTTCCACTAGAAGTACGGGTGATCCCCAAGGCGAAGAACTTGGGCGAATGTAACCTTTATCCAGTAACTCCTTAATCTGATTCTTAATTTCCACCAAATCCTTTGCTGGCATCCGGTACGGTCGCTTCGATATTGGGCCTGTACCTGGCAATAACTCAATCAAAAACTCAATGTCTCTATCCGGTGGCATGCCTGGTAATTCCTCAGGAAATACATCAGGAAAATCCTTCACCACTGGTACTTCCTCTTGCACAACTCCTGTTAGGCAGTTTACTTGTGTCCTGTTTGGCACATGCCGGGATACATACTTGATCCTTCTTCCTTCTGGTGTGGTAAGCAAAATTGTCTTACTAGCACAATCGATGTTTCCTCCATACATCGACAGCCAATCCATACCTAGAATCACATCCAGACCTTGGGACTCCAGAATAATTAAATCCGTTGGGAAAACATGCCTTCCTATTCTTAATGGTACTTGGAAACATCCTTGTCCGGCCATGTACTCTGCTCCTGGCGAGCTTACTAGCATAGGCGTTTTAAGAATCCTAGTGGGCAGGATATACTTTTCCACAAATCCCCTTGATATGTATGAATGCGATGCACCAGTATCGAAAAGAACGAGTGCGGTAAATGACTTAACCAAAAACTTACCGATTACTGCATCAGGCTGATCTTCAACCTCCTCCACATTAATGTGGTTCACTTGTCCCCTATTGAAAGGGTTCGGCTTCTTCCCAGAGCTTCCATTGCCATTTCCATTCTGGCCTCCGGGACATTCATTGGCATAATGTCCGGTCTTGGAACACTTGAAACAAAGTGACTTGACTCAGATCTCTCTTGGTTGGGGTCGATGGGGTGGTCCGGTTCTGGCCGTTGCTTCCTCCATTCCCATTACCATTCTTGTCGCTATTATGGTTGTGCGAACTTCCTCCTCCATGGGTATGCTGAAACTGAAATCCCGATTTAGGGGCAAAACGGGGCTTCTGCTGGGCTCCAGAGTTATACTTCCCCTGTCCATACTTCCTCTTACGGTTCTCAATCTGCTGTTGCTTTCCTTCAATCAAGATGGCACGATCTACCAACTCCTGGTAGTTGTTGAAACTCGCTACCATCAACTTCATGCTTAGTTCATCATTCAGTCCTTCCAGAAACTTCTCCTGCTTAGCTGCATCCGTAGCAACGTCATCCGGGGCATAACGTGCTAACTTGCTGAAATCATCAACGTACTGGCCAACTGTCCTTCCTCCTTGGCGTAAGTTGCGAAACTCACGCTTCTTCATGGCCATAGCTTTTGCTGAAACATGGGCAGTGCGGAAAGCTTGCTGAAACTGATCCCATGTGACAGTGTCAACTGGGTAAGTGGCTGTGAAATTCTCCCACCATGCTGCCGCGGGTCCGTCAAGCTGTTGAGCGGCAAACTTCACTTTCTCACCATCCGTGCATCCAGCAGTGGTCAACTCCCTTCCTATCTTGCGGAGCCAATCGTCTGCTACTATCAGCTCGGTGCTACTGGAAAACACCGGCGGATTCAGCCTAAGGAAACGGACTAAATGGTCAACAGGTGGTGGTGGTGGTGGGTTGTTGTTGTTCTGCTGGTTCTGGACTAACATCTGCATCAATTGATTCTGCTGCTGGATCAACTGAGTGAGTTACGGTGGGAATCCATGGTCACGTCTCGGAGGCATCTGAGGGTTTTAGAAGAGACGAGAATTAAGAATAGAGTGAGGTCTAAAGGGAAAACACTACCCCAATGCACATGAGCAAATGCACACAAAACCACTTCATTCAATCAAACAAGGGCTTACAATCGGTCTAAAACTATCGCAAAAGTGCTCAAACTATAATGTTTACATGGGGGATACTACTACTATCTGGTGGTCATCTAGAAATTTGAACCGGTGGAAGACTCCATGATATCTGCTCCAGCTTCGTCTTCAAGGTCGGGTTCACTTGGATCCGAATCGGTGTCGTCGATGATGATGTAGTTATCCGGACATGCGACGTACATGTCTTCCTTCCTGGATGCTAACTTCCTCTTGAGTTCTTCAATCTCCTGCTTAAGATCGCCAGTGTGTCTTGCTAGAGCTACGATCTCGTCCATGTAGTCCTTGCGTGTAGACTTCAGTTCTCCTTCTAGCTCGATGATCCTTGCCTTTGCATTCTTCAACTCTATCATATCATTGCACATCTGGTTCTCGT
Source organism: Triticum dicoccoides (assembly GCF_002162155.2). Classification (NCBI taxonomy): domain Eukaryota; kingdom Viridiplantae; phylum Streptophyta; class Magnoliopsida; order Poales; family Poaceae; genus Triticum; species Triticum dicoccoides. The sequence goes on along the minus strand of NC_041382.1, from coordinate 182,220,949 downwards.
GGCGTCGGATGTGCTGGTTTAACTCCTGGATGAAAGATGTAATGGATCTATCCTTCTTGGTGCTGACTAACTCCCATTGTTCATCTCAGCGTCCGCAAATCTGGTAGATAGTGTCCTTGAGGTCTTCTTGGTAAACTTCTCCAATGCGTCCTATGGTGATATGAGCTGCCATGCTCTTTCCCAGACTCCAGGTTGGTGCATTGAAAACACTATCTATAGGCTTCGTGATTGTCGCGAATGTTCTTCCCGGAACATGAGCTTGAATCTTCCAGCGCTCCTCTTCAGGCAGAGTGGCGTTGAAGGTTCCCGTGAAGCTTTGTAATCCAATGTTCAGGTACTTGGTGACTTCCTTCAGGTGAAATCCAAATGGTGTGCCTTCAACCGGTTGAGCGTACTTAATCTTCGCGTTCGTCATCCTAAAAGAGTAGAAAAGATGAGGAGTTAGAAAATGAGAAGAGAATGGTGATCTATGGCTTTAACTTAGTGGTCGTGTCCTACAGTCAGCGTGTGCTCTGATACCATTCTCTGTAGCGACCCGACCCGAATGGATCAAGTGCTCTGTGCTCAGGTGTCATCCCTGGATCAGTAATGTTGACACCACACAGTACATCGAAGGATTTATAGCAGAGTGGCAATCACACACTTATTACATTGTTGTCTCAAAGAGAACTTTTACAATAAATATGGCTTAAGGCCATATAATAACGATAACAGCGGAAGACTCGGAAGATAGATGGGTCCATCAACTCCAACGGCATCACTGAGTATAGAACCACGACCTAAAAGCTCCTTACTCATCGTCTAAACAGTCTACAACATGAGAAGTTGCAGCCCGAAAACGGGTCAGCACATGGAATATGCTGGCAATGTAACACATAGAGAGTAATGGAATGAAACAGCTATACTATATGCATATATGGCTAGTGGAAAGCTCTGTGGTTACAATTTTGCGTAAAGCCAGTTTTTCTCTACTGCAAAGAAATAAATTTGTTTAACTATCATGGTAGTTGTTAAACATCGAGAATGGTTGACAGCATTCCGATCCCAATTAAGTGAACAATTAAAACCCAACAACATTAATTAGAAGTAACATGATGAGATTCACATGATATTCAAGTACTAGATACTCAAGTTGTCCATAACCGGGGACACGGCTAATCATGATTAGTTTGTACACTCTGCAAAGGTTTGCGCACTTTTCCCCACAAGACTCGATCGCCTCCGTTTGGTTTCTCGCACTACATGGTGTTTGAGAAGACGGATGACCGAGACACAGTCTTTCAGAAGCACTAGCACCTTACATGTGGGTAGAACGGTACACCTACTTTCCCCTACATCTGCTAGTCTACCCGTAAGAGTTCGCACGACTTAGTTAACTATGCCAGAGCCCATAATGGCTTGTGGCTGCACACGAAAGTTACTAGCATGAATGATCTTATGATCCCTTTGAGCCTGGGTGGCGGTCCAAAAAAAACAGGCAAGTCCTGATAGACATCAGGTGCCTCAATCCACCCAGATGTGTGTTTAAGTTGCCACCTTAGATAAACCATTAAAATTATCAACTCACATCTGTCATGGATATCACTCACCCAATCCACGTCTACTAGCATAGCATGGCATAATAAGCAAACGTAGAAGTAACTCCCAAAGGTTTCATAATAATATAGGTGATAGGTACTACCTCATCTACTTACCATCCCACAGTTTAATTAGATCCTAATCATGCAATGTGTGAGGATTTATCTAATGCAATAAAACTGGGTTGTAGAAAAGGTATGATCAAAGTGTTACTTGCCTTGCTGATGATCCGTGAGACCTAGGGTTTCGAAGTAACAAGCGGCGCAATCCGGGTGATCTATCGCAGACAAACAACAAGCACACAATAAGTACTCATCTAATGCACAGGTAAAACTCGAACAAGAGAACGAACCAGAAAAATCAACTTAAGAACTCCGGTTGCAAAGAAAGAAAGAACCGAACAGACGATGGAAAAACAAACGGCGGAAGAAAACAACTCGGTTCTAGCAAGTTGAAACTAGGTCAAATTTTACCAGAGCAAAAACTTGTTTAAGTTGATTAGACGGAAGGGCGGTTTCGAAACGAAACTCCAGGCGCTTGAATCACCCGATTCCGATAAACGAGCGAGAAGAAAGACTAGAACGAAGATCGGATCTGAGATCACGATCGCGGAATAAATCCGACGAAAAGAAAAGAGACGAACGGTTAAATGAACGAGCGTCGTTAACCGGGGAATAATCGGTGATCACGTTCGTTGAGACGAACGGTCCGAAAGAAGAACGAAAACCGATCTAGGGTTTTCGGAAAAGAAACCGAAAAAGAAACGGAAAACCGATCTAGGGTTTCGGAAAAAAACCAACACAAAAACCGAAAGAAAAAGAAAAGAATCAGAGAGAAAACGGAACGGTTCTTTTAGGAAAACCGGACCGGGGAAGAAAAAATAGAGGCGCGGCTACCTTGGCGAGGCTCCGGCGAACGGCGGCGACGGCGGCTATTGGGCGGCGGCGGCGACTTAGGCGCGGGGCGGCGCGGCTATGGCGGCGGCGCGGCTAAGGCGGCGGCTTGGGGCTGCGCGCTGCTGCTTGCTGCGGCTTAGGAGGAGAGGGGGCTTGGGGTTTT
>NC_041382.1:182198509-182217883 GCF_002162155.2 Triticum dicoccoides | reverse complement strand
GGGTTTGGGGTGTATTTATATAGGTGGGGGGGCGGGGATTACTTGGGGTAGGGGGCAAGCAAAAGAGGGAAAACAAAACAAGGAAAAGGGGGGGCTAGAGTCCTACTAGGACTCGGCTAAGAGGCGGCGGCTGCCTGGCGCCTGGCGCCTGGCGCACGCGCGCGGCTGGGGAGGCGGCCGGCTGGCTGGGCCTTGGCCCGGCTGGCCTGGCGCGCGGGAGCTGCTCTTTTTTTAAATCGGTTACGCGCGCAGAAAAACAAAAGAAAAACTATCTAAACGAACTCCGAAAAATCTAAAGTAAATTTTCCCCGACTCCTAAAAATGAGTCAAACAAAATGAACTTTACTCCAGGCCTAAAATGCAATTTTTGAAAACGCGCATTTTTCCCTATCCAAATAAAAAGCAAACAAAACTCCGGCAAAACCAAAATTTGATTTATTCATTAAATCTTCATTTTTTCCTAAACTTGGGAAAGTCATATTATTCCCTCTCTTATATTTTTGATATTGGAAAAATAATTGAAGATGAAATAAAATAAATCAAATGATCCTCTTTTCAAAATTTGAGAAAACTCAAATATGAAAATAACGAAATCTCCAACTCTCTCCGAGGGTCCTTGAGTTGCGTGAAATTTCTAGGATCAGGCAAAATGCAAGAAAATATGACATGCATGATGATCTAGTGTATAACATTCCAAATTGAAAATTTGGGATGTTACAATGACATAGAAAAGAGCTTTGTTGACGAGATGTGAATGCCGCTTACTTAGCCTCCCTGGCAACTATTTAAGGACTCTATTTTATTTAAAAACTTTCAGATCTAAGTATTTTATTAAAACATCAAGCAAAATGAAAATAAAATGACATTCTAAGAATAGCACAACTCATGTGAAGAAGCAAAAACTTAGGCTCAACCGATATTAACCGATGATTGTTGAAGAAGAAAGGTGGGATGCCTACGGGGGCATCCCCAAGCTTAGATGCTTGAGACTTTTTGAAATATTATCTTGGGGTGCCTTGGGCATCCCCAAGCTTGAGATTTTGTGTCTCCTTAATTCTTCTCATATCATGGTTTTCCTAAATCTCAAAAGCTTCATCCACACAAAACTCAACAAGAATTCGTGAGATAAGTTAGTATAAACCAATGCAAAAACCTTATCATTCTCTACTGTAGCAAACCACTAAAATTATATTCAACATTTCATACTAAATGCCTCTGCATATTTAATACTCCTATCCTCAAATAGAATCATTAAACAAGCAAACATATGCAAACAATGCAAACATAACAGCAATCTGCCAAAACAGTACAGTCTGTAAAGAATGCAAGAGTATCAATAATTATTCAACTCCAAACATTATGAAAATTTACCACACTGTATAAAATTTATCAGAGCTCATTTTGCAAAATGTTTCAACATTTTATCACATTCTGACTTTTCTAGGGAATTTTTGCAACAGCGGTAAACTTTCTGTTTTCAAACAGCAACATGTATACTTGCGAAATAAGCATGGCAAAGGCTATCATTGCCACTTTTATTGAAATAAAAGATGCAAAACATTATTCTAAATAACGGCAAGCAAATCCTAACAAAATAAATTGACACTCCAAGAAAAACACATATCATGTGACGAATGAAAACATAGCTCCAAGTGAAATTACCGATAATGTTGGAGACGAAAGAGGGGATGCCTTCCGGGGCATCCCCAAGCTTAGTTGCTTGGATATTCCTTGAATATTTCCTTGGGGGTGACTTGGGCATCCCCAATCTTAGTTTCTTGTCACTCCTTATTCCCCTCATATCGATATCTCACCCAAAACTTGAAAACTTCAATCACACAAAACTAACGAAACTTTGTGAGATAGGTTAGTATGATAAAGAGCAAACCATTCCACTTTTGGTACTGCAAAAGACAAGATTCATAATTATTTCCACACAATTACTACTGTATCATGTCATTTCCACAATTTATATTGAGTAATATAAGCCATGGAAACTAGAAAACAAGCAAACTATGCATTCAAAACAGAATCTATCAGAAACAGAATAGTTTGTAGTAATCTGTACTCAAAAAATACTTCTGCTACACCAAAAATTCTGAAAAATTAGTAAAACCTGAGAAATTTGTCTATTAATCTTATGCAAAAAGAATCAGAATTTTATCACACTTCTGTTAAAAATTAGAATTGTTTTCCTGAGCACAAAAGTTTCTGTTTTTCAGCAAGATCAAAGCAACTATGACCCAACAAGATCCTAAAGGCTTTACTTGGCACTTTATTGAAACAAAATCAATAAGACATGATTACTACAGTATCTTAATCATGTGAACACAAAAAACAGTAGGTAAAATTGTTGGGTTGTCTCCCAACAAGCACTTTTCTTTTATGCCTTTTTAGCTAGGCATGATGATTTCAATGATGCTCACATAAAAGAAAAGAAATGAAACACAAAGAGAGCATCATGTATCATATGGCAAGCACATTTAAGACTAACATACTTCCTATGCATAGGGATTTTGTGAGAAAACAACTTATGGGAACAATAATCAAGTAGCATAGGAAGGCAAAACAAGCATAACTTCGAAACTTTCAACACATAGAGAGGAAACTTGATATTATTGCAATTCCTACAAGCATAAGTTCCTCCCCCATAATAATTTTCAGTAGCATCATGAAGAAATTCAACAATATAACCATCACATAAAGCATTCTTTTCATGATTCACAAGCATAGAAATTTTATTACTCTCCACATAAGCAAATTTATTCTCATCAATAATTATGGGAGCAAACTCACCAAAATAACTCTCATGTGATTGGAAATTAAAATCATGATGACAATTTTAATGTTTATAATTATTCAACATAGCATATATGTCATCACCATAATCATCATATATAGGAACTTTGTTGTCATAATCAATTGCAACCTCCTCCAAAATAGTGGATTCATCATTAAATAAAGTCACGACCTCTCCAAATCCATTTTCATCAATATAATCATAATAAATAGGAGGCATGCAATCATAATAATAAATTTTCTCATCAAAACTTGGGGGACTAAAAATATCATATTCATCAAATATAGCATCCCCAAGCTTATGACTTTGCATATCATTAGCATCATGGATATTCAAAGAATTCATACTAACAACATTGCAATCATGCTCATCATACAAATATTTGGCGCCAAACATTTTATTGACTTCTTCTAACAATTGAGCACAATTTTCTGAACCATCATTTTCAAGAAAGATATTATAAATATGATCAATAATATGATGCAACCTCAATTCCCTTTTTTAGTTTTCTTTTTATAAACCAAACTAGTGATAAAATAAGAAACTAAAAGATTCAATTGCAAGATCTAAAGATATACCTTCATGCACTCACCTCCCTGGCAATGGCGTCACAAAAGAGCTTGCTGTCTACTACGCAACTTTTTTCTTGTAGACACGTGTTGGACCTCCAAGCGCAGAGTTTTGTAGGACAGTAGCAATTTTCCCTCAAGTGGATGACCTAAGGTTTATCAATCCGTGAGAGGTGTAGGATGAAGACGGTCTCTCTCAAATGACCCTTCAACCAAATACAAGCAATCTCTTGTGTCACCAACACACCCAATACAATGGCAAATTGTATAGGTGAACTAGTTCGGCGAAGAGATTTTGATAAAAGTGTAATATTGATGGTAGAAATATATTTTTATAATCTGAATAAATAAAACAGCAAGGTAGCAAATAGTAAATGGGCACAAAAACGGTATTGCAATGCTTAAAAACAAGGCCTAGGGTCCGTACTTTCGCTAGTGCAATCTCTCAACAATGCTAACATAGTTGGATCATATGATTATCCCTCAAAATGTAACGAAGAATCACTCCCGAGTTCCTATTAGCGGAGAACAAAAGATAGGAATTGTTTGTAGGGTACTAAACCACCTCAAAGCTATTCTTTCCGTTCGATCTAATCAAGATTTCGTACTAAAATAACGCAAAGCTATTTTTCCGTTCAATCTATCCTAGAGTTCATACTAGAATAACACCAAAGCATATTCATATTCATAATACTCAATCCACACAAAAAACTACAAGAGTGCCCCAAGATTTCTACCGGAGAAACAAGGACAAGAACATGCATCAACCCCTATGCATAGATTACCCCAATGTCACCTCAGGAATCTGCAAGTTGAGTGCCAAAACATATATCAAATGAATCAATATGATACCCCATTGTCACCACGAGTGTTCAACTGCAAGACATATATCAAGTGTTCTCAAATCCATAAAAGTATTCAATCTGATAACCACGGAATCTCAAAGGGAAAAACTCAATTCATCACAACAAGTTAGAGAGGGGAAAACACAAAATGATCCGACTATATTAACAAAGCCTGCAATACATCAAGATCGTGACATCTCAAGAACATGAGAGAGAGAGAGATTGAACACATAGCTACTGGTACAAACCCTTAGCCCCAAGGGTGGACTACTCCCTCCTCATCGTGGTGGCCGCTGGGATGATGAAGATGGCCACATGAGATGATTCCCCCCCTCCGGCAGGGTGCCGGAATGGGTCTAGATTGGTTTTCGGTGGCTATGGAGCCCTGCATTGGCGGAACTTCTGGTCTAGGTTAACCCCGAGGGATTTCAGAATATTTGGGAATTTATAGTGCAAAGAAGGCGTACGGGAGGCCACCGAGGTGGGCACAACCCACCTGGGCGTGCCAGGGGGCCCTGGCGCCCCCCCTTAGGGCACCCTCAGGTGCAGCTCTGGCCCAATGGGTTCCTCATGGTCCAAAAAATATCTCCGTAAAGTTTCGTTGCATTTGGACTCTGTTTGATATTGATTTCCTGCGATGTAAAAAACAAGCAAAAACAACAAGTGGCACTTGGCACTGGGTCAGTAGGTTAGTCCCAAAAAATGATATAAAGTTGCTATAAAATGATTGTAAAACATCCAAAAATGATAATATATTGGCATGAATACTTCATAAATTATAGATACGTTGGAGACGTATCAATATCCATTAAGGAATGTAGTTTTGACATCCATTTGCCAAATTTCATAATCATAAAATGTGGCAATTGCTAACATGATTCGGACAGACTTAAGCATCGCTACGGGTGAGAAGGTCTCATCATAGTCAACTCCTTGAACTTGTCGAATACCTTTCACAACAAGTCGAGATTTGTAGACAGTAACATTACCGTCAGCGTCAGTCTTCTTCTTGAAGATCCATTTATTCCCTATTGCTTACCGATCATCGGGCAAGTCAACCAAAGTCCACACTTTGTTCTCATACATGGATCCCATCACAGATTTCATGGCCTCAAGCCATTTCACGGAATCTGGGCTCATCATCGCCTCCTCATAGTTTGTAGGTTCGTCATGGTCAAGTAACATGACCCCCAGAACTGGATTACCGTACCACTCTGGTGCGGATCTTACTCTGGTTGACCTACGAGGTTCGGTAGTAACTTGATCGGAAGTTTCATGATCATCATCATTAACTTCCTCACTAATTGGTGTAGGAATCACTAGAACTGATTTTTGTGATGGACTACTTCTCTAGAAACTCACTTCTTTCGAGAGAAACTCCTTCTCTAGAAAGGATCCATTCTTAGCAATGAATGTCTTGCCTTCGAATATGTGATAGAAGGTGATGCTACCTCCTGAGCATGCATTGGTTTTCCCTTGAAGAGGAAAGGGTGATGCAACAAAGTAGCGTACGTATTTCCCTCAGTTTTTGAGAACCAAGGTATCAATCCAGTAGGAGACTACACGCAAGTCGCCTAGAACCTACACAAACAAACAAGAGCCTCGCGACCAACGCGATAAAGGGGTTGTCAATCCCTTCACGGTCACTTATGAAAGTGAGATTTGATAGAGATAATAAGATAAAGATTTTTGGTATTTTTGTATATATTGGAAAGTAAAGATTGCAAAATAAATAGTAAACTAGAATTGTAGATCGGAAACTTATATGATGTAAAGTAGACCCAGGGGCCATAGGTTTCTCTAGTGGCTTCTCTCAAGATAGCATATATTACGGTGGGTGAACAAATTACTACCGAGCAATTGATAGAAAAGCGCATAGTTATGAGAATATCTAGGCATGATCATGAATATAGGCACCACGTACGTGTCAAGTAGACCGCAACGATTCTGCATCTACTACTATTACTCCACACATCGACCGCTATCCCGCATGCATCTAGAGTATTAGGTTCATAAGAACAGAGTAACACATTAGGCAAGATGACATGATGTAGAGGGATAAACTCAAGCAATATGATATAAAACCCATCTTTTTATCCTCGACGGCAATAATACAATATGTGCCTTGCTGCCCCTGCTGTCACTGGGAAAGGACACCGCAAGATTGAAGCCAAAGCCAAGCACTTCTCCCATTGCAAGAAAGATCAATTTAGTAGGCCAAACCAAACTGATAATTCGAAGAGACTTGCAAAGATATCAAATCATGCATATGAGAATTCAGAGAAGAATCAAATATTGTTCATAGATAATCTTAATCATAAACCCACAATTCATCAGATCTTGGCAAACACACCATCAAATAGATCTCCAAGAACATCGAGGAGAACTTTGTATTGAGATCCAAAGAGAGAGAAGAACCCATCTAGCTAATAACTATGGACCCGAAGGTCTGTGGTAAACTACTCACACATCATCGAAGAGGCTATGGTGTTGATGTAGAAGCCCTCCATGATCGAATCACCCTCCGACATATCGCCGGAAAAGGTCCCCAGATGGGATCTCACTGGTACAGAAGGTTGCGGCGGTGGAAAAGTGGTTTCATGGCTCCCCTGGATGTTTTCAGGGTATAAGAGTATATATGTGAAAGAAGTAGGTTGGTGGAGCCATGAGGGGCCCACGAGGGTGGGGGGCACGTCTGCCCCTGGGCGCGCCGCCCTACCTCGTGGCCGCCTCATTGCTTCCTTGACCTCCACTCCAAGTCTCCTGGATTGCGTTTGTTCCAAAAAAGATCCTCGCGAAGGTTTCATTCCGTTTGATATTCCTTTTCTGCGAAACACTGAAATAGGCAAAAACTGCAATTTCCACTGGGCCTTCGGTTAATCGGTTAGTCCCAAAAATAATATAAAAGTGCATATTAAAGCCCATTAAACATCCAAAACAGATAATATAATAGCATGGAACAATCAAAAATTATAGATACGTTGGAGACGTATCAAGCATCCCCAAGCTTAATTCATGCTCGTCCTCGAGTAGGTAAATGATAAAAACAGAATTTTTGATGTGTAATGCTAGCTAACATAATTTTCAATGTAATTCTCTTTATTGCGGCATGAATATTTAAATCCAAAATATTCTAGACATAAGTTTAATATTGACATAAAAATAATAATACTTCAAGCATGCTAACCAAGCAATTATGTCTTATCAAAATGACATAGCCAAAGAAAGCTTATCACTACAAAATCATATAGTTTGGCCATGCTTCATTTTTGTCACACAAAATGCTCCCATAATGCACAACCCCAATGACAAGCCAAGCAATTTTTTCATACTTAGCCTTTTCAAACTCTTTCAACTTTCATGCAATATATGAGCGCGAGCCATGGACATAGCACTATGGGTGGGATAGAATATGATGATGGAGGTTGTGTGAGAAGACAAAAAGGGAGAAAGTCTCACATTGATGCGGCTAATCAACGGGCTATGGAGATGCCCATCAATTGATGTCAATGCAAGGAGTAGGGATTGCCATGCAACAGATGCACTAGAGCTATAAATATATGAAAGCTCAACAAAAGAAACTAAGTGGGTGTGCATCCAACTTGCTTGCTCACGAAGACCTAGGGCATTTTGAGGAAGCCCATCATTGGAATATACAAGCCAAGTTCTATAATGAAAAATTCCCACTAGTATATGAAAGTGACAAAATAGGAAACTCTCTATCATGAAGATCATGGTGTTACTTTCAATCACAAGTGTGGAAAAAGGATAGTAACATTGCCCCTTCTCTCTTTTATCTCATTTTTTCTTTGGGCCTTTTTTCTCCTTTTTATGGCCTCTCTTGTTTTTCCGTCCGAAATCTCATCCCGACTTGTGGGGGAATCATAGTCTCCATCATCCTTTCCTCACATGGGACAATGCTCTAATAATGAAAATCATCACACTTTTATTTACTTACAACTCAAGAATTACAACTCGATACTTAGAACAAAATATGACTCTATGTGAATGCCTCTGGCGGTGTACCGGGATATGCAATGAATCAAGATTGACATGTATGAAATAAATATGAAGGTGGCTTTGCCACAAATACGATGTCAACTACATGATCATGCAAAGCAATATGACAATGATGGAGCGTGTCATAATAAATGGCACGGTGGAAAGTTGCATGGCAATATATCTCGGAATGGCTATGGAAATGCCATAATAGGTAGGTATGGTGGCGGTTTTGAGGAAGATATAAGAAGGCTTATGTGTGATAGAGCGTGTCATATCACAGGGTTTGGATGCACCGGTGAAGTTTGCACCAACTCTCGAGGTGAGAAAGGGCAATAGACGGTACCGAAGAGGCTAGCAATGATGGAAGGGTGAGAGTGCGTATAATCCATGGACTCAACATTAGTCATAAAGAACTCACATACTTATTGCAAAAATCTACAAGTCATCAAAACCAAGCACTATGCGCATGCTCCTAGGGGGATAGGTTGGTAGGGAAAGACCATCGCTCGTCCCCGACCGCCACTCATAAGGAAAGCAATCAAAGAACACCCCATGCTTCAAATTTGTCACACAATGTTTACCATACGTGCATGCTACGGGACTTGCCAACTTCAACACAAGTATTTCTCAATTCCACAATTACTCAACTAGCACAACTATAATATTACCACCTTTATATCTCAAAACAACTATCAAGAATCAAACTTCTCATAGTATTAAATGCACTATATATGAAAGTTTTATTATACCCATCTTGGATGCCTATCATATTAGGACTAATTTTATAGCCAAAGAAAATTACCATGATGTTCTAAAAGACTCTCAAAATAATATAAGTGAAGCATGAGAGATCAATAATTTCTATAAAACAAAACCACCACCGTGCTCTAAAAGGATATAAGTGAAGCACTAGAGCAAAATTATCTAGCTCAAAAGATATAAGTGAAACATATAGATTATTCTAATAAATTCCAATTCATGTGTGTCTCTCCAAAAGGTGTGTACAGCAAGGATGATTGTGGTAAACTAAAAAGTAAAGACTCAAATCATACAAGACGCTCCAAGCAAAACGCATATCATGTGGTGAATAAAAATATAGCCTCAAGTAAAGTTACCGATAGATGAAGACGAAAGAGGGGATGCCTTCCGGGGCATCCCAAGCTTAGGCTTTTGGTTGTCCTTGGATTTTACCTTGGGGTGCCTTGGGCATCCCCAAGCTTGGGCTCTTGCCACTCCTTGTTCCAAAATCCATCAAATCTTTACCCAAAACTTGGAAACTTCACAACACAAAACTCAACAGAAAATATCATGAGCTCCGTTAGTATAAGAAAACAAATCACCACCTTAAGGTACTGTAATAAACTCTTTGTTTATATTGGTGTTAAACCTACTGTATTCCAACTTCTCTATGGTTCATACCCCGATACTAGCCATAGATTCATCAAAATAAGCAAACAACACACAAAAAGCAGAATCTGTCAAAAACAGAACAGTCTGTAGTAATCTGTAGGTTTAGAATACTTCTGTAACTCCAAAAATCCTGAGAAATTAGGAAGTCCTAAATAATTTGTATATTGATCTACTGAAGTTGGAATCAGTATTTTATCGCTCTCTTGTAAAATATGAAAATTATTCTCGTGAGTGCATACTTTCTGTTTTTTCAGCAAGATCAAATAACAATCATCCAAGAAGATCCTAAAGGCTTTACTTGGCACAAACACTAATTAAAACATAAAAAACACAATCATAACAAAGTATAGATGATTTATTTATTACTAAACAGGAACAAAAATAAAATTGGGTTGCCTCCCAACAAGCGCTATCGTTTAACGCCCCTAGCTAGGCATCTATAATTTTAATGATGCTACAAGAAAGATAGCAATTGAAACTCAAAGAGTGCATCATAAAACACATGAAAAACACATCTAAATCTAACATACTTCCTATGCATAGGCATTTTATAAGCAAACAAATTATCATAGCAAGCAAAAACTAGCATATGCAAGAAAGTGGAAAGAAACAATAGCAATCTCCACATAACAAGAGGTGATTTTGTAACATGAAAATTTCTACAACCATATTTTCCTCTCTCATAATAATTACATGTGGGATCATAAGAAAATTCAACAAAATAACTATCACATAAAATATTTTCAACACAATCCACATGCATGCGAAGTTGACACTCTTCCAAAATAGTGGGATTAAAATTAACTAAAGTCATGACCTCTCCAAACCAACTTTTCTCAAAAAATTCATAAGATTGAACATTCTCCAAATATGTGGGATCTAAAGTTGACACTCTTCCAAACCCACTTTCAATAATATTGCAAACACTATTATCAATCTCATATTCATCATGCAGCTTAAATAAATTTTCAAGATCATAAGAAGAGTCACCCCAATCATGATCATTGCAACAAGTAGAGGACATAGCAAAACTAGCATCCCCAAGCTTAGGGTTTTGCATATTATTAGCACAATTTACATCAATAGAATTTATAATAAAATCATTGCAATCATGCTTTTTATTCAAAGATCTATCGTGAATCGCTTCATAAAGTAATTCATCACACTTTTCAGATTCATGAATTTCAAGCAAAACCTCATAAAGATACTCTAGTGCACTCAACTCACTAGCAATAGGTTCATCATAGTTAGATCTCTTAAAAAGATTGGCAAGTGGATGAGGATCCATAAAAATAGATATTTAGCAAGCGAAGATGCAAGCAAATAGAAGACACATGGTAACACAAGATCGAACGGAAGAAGGGCAATTAAAACGGCAAAGGTGAAGTGGGGGAGAGGAAAACGAGAGGCAAATGGCAAATAATGTAATGCGAGGGAGAATAGTTTGTGATGGCTACTTGGTATGTCTTGACTTGAGCGTAGATCTCCCCGGCAACGGCGCTAGAAATCCTTCTTGCTACCTCTTGAGCATGCGTTGGTTTTCCCTTGAAGAGGAAAGGGTGATGCAACAAAGTAGCGTAAGTATTTCCCTCAGTTTTTAAGAACCAAGGTATCATTCCAGTAGGATACTACATGCAAGTCACCTAGTACATGCACAAACAAACAAGAACCTCGCAACCAACGCGATAAAGGGGTTGTCAATCCCTTCACGGTCACTTATGAAAGTGAGATCTGATAGAGATAATAAGATAAATATTTTTGGTATTTTTGTATTGATTGGAAAGTAAAGATTGCAAAATAAATAGTAAACTAGAGTTGTAGATCGGAAACTTATATGATGTAAAGTAGACCCGGGGGCCATAGGTTTCTCTAGTGGCTTCTCTCAAGATAGCATATATTACGGTGGGTGAACAAATTACTGCCGAGCAATTGATAGAAAAGCGCATAGTTATGAGAATATCTAGGCATGATCATAAATATAGGCATCACGTCTGTGTCAAGTAGACCGAAACGATTCTGCATCTACTACTATTAATCCACACATTGACCGCTATCCAGCATGCATCTAGAGTATTAAGTTCATAAGAACAGACTAACACATTAGGCAAGATGACATGATGTAGAGGGATAAACTCAAGCAATATGATATAAACCCCATCTTTTTATCCTCGATGGCAACAATACAATACGTGCCTTGCCGCCCCTGCTATCACTGGGAAAGGACATCGCAAGATTGAACCCAAAGCTAAGCACTTCTCACATTGCAAGAAAGATCAATCTAGTAGGCCAAACCAAACTGATAATTCGAAGAGACTTGCAAAGATATCAAATCATGCATATAAAAATTCAGCGAAGAATCAAATATTGTTCATAGATAATCTTAATCATAAACCCACAATTCATCAGATCTCGGCAAACACACCACAAAAAGAATTACATCGAGTAGATCTCCAAGAACATCGAGGAGAACTTTGTATTGAGATCCAAAGAGAGAGAAGAAACCATCTAGCTAATAACCATGGACCCGAAGGTCTATGGTAAACTACTCAAACATCATCGGAGAGGCTATGGTGTTGATGTAGAAGCCCTCCGTGATCGAATCCCCCTCCGGCAGATCGCCAGAAAAGGTCCCCAGATGTGATCTCACGAGTACAGAAGGTTGCGGCAGTGGAAAAGTGATTTCGGGGCTCCCCTAGATGTTTTCAGGGTATAAGAGTATATATAGGTGAAAGAAGTAGGTCGGTGGAGCCACGAGGGGCCCACAAGGGTGGGGGGCACGCCTACCCCCTGGGCGTGCCGCCCTACCTCGTGGCCGCGTCGTTGCTTCCTTGATCTGCACTCCAAGTCTCCTGGATTGCGTTTGTTCCAAAAAAGATCCTCACGAAGGTTTCATTCCGTTTGGATTCCGTTTGATATTCCTTTTCTACGAAACACTAAAATAGGTAAAAAAAAATAGCAATTTTCACTCGGCCTTCGGTTAATAGGTTAGTCCCAAAAATAATATAAAAGTGCAAAGCCCATTAAACATCCAAAACAGATAATATAATAGCATGGAACAATACAAAATTATGGATACGTTGGAGACGTATCAGGTGTACCAAACAGTCTCCTTTGGGTATCCTATGAAGACACATTTCTCCGATTTGGGTTCGAGCTTATCAGGTTGAAGATTTTTCACATAAGGATCACAGCCCCAAAGTTTAAGAAACGACAACTTGGGTTTCTTGCCAAACCATAGTTCATATGGTGTCGTCTCAACGGATTTAGATGGTGTCCTATTTAATGTGAATGCAGCCGTCTCGAAAGCATAACCCAAAAATGATAGCGGTAAATCAGTAAGAGACATCATAGATCACAGCATATCCAATAAAGTGCGGTTACGACGATGGGACACACCATTATGCTGTGGTGTTCCAGGTGGCGCGAGTTCCGAAACTATTCCGCATTGTTTGAAATGAAGACCAAACTCATAACTCAAATATTCACCTCCACGATCACATCGTAGAAATTTTATTTTCTTGTTACGAAGATTTTCCACTTCACTCTGAAATTCTTTGAACTTTTCAAATGTTTCAGACTTATGTTTCATCAAGTAGATATACCCATATCTGCTCAAATCATCTGTGAAGGTCAGAAAATAACGATACCCGCCGTGAGCCTCAACACTCATCGGACCGCATACATCGGTATGGATTATTTCCAGTAAGTCAGTTACTCGCTCCATTGTTTCGGAGAATAGAGTGTTAGTCATCTTGCCCATGAGCCATGGTTCGCAAGCATCAAGTTATTCCAAAAGTCCATCAGCATGGAGTTTCTTCATGCGCTTTACACCAATATGACCTAAACGGCAGTGCCACAAATAAATTGCACTATCATTATTAAACTTGTATCTTTTGGCTTCAATACTATGAATATGTGTATCACTACTATCGAGATTCAGGAAAAATAGACCACTCATCAAGGGTGCATGACCATAAAAGATATTACTCATATAAATAGAACAACCATTATTCTCTGATTTAAATGAATAATCGTCTCGCATCAAACAAGATCCAGATATAATGTTCATGCTTAACACTAGCACCAAATAACAATTATTCAGGTCTAAAACTAATCCCGAAGGTAGATGTAGAGGTAGCGTGCCGACGGCGATCACATCGACTTTGGAACCATTTCCCACATGCATCGTCACCTCGTCCTTAGCCAATCTTTGTTTAATCTATAGCCCCTGTTTCGAGTTGCAAATATGAGCAATAGAACTAGTATCAAATACCCAGGCGCTACTACGAGCATTAGTAAGGTACACATCAATAACATGTATATCAAATATACATTTCATTTTGCCATCCTTCTTATCCGCCAAATACTTGGGGCAGTTCCGCTTCCAGTGACCAGTCCCTTTGCAGTAGAAGCACTCAGTCTCAGGCTTAGGTCCAGACTTGGGCTTCTTCACTTGAGCAGCAACTTGTTTGCCGTTCTTCTTGAAGTTCCCCTTCTTCCATGTGCCCTTTTTCTTGAAACTAGTGGTCTTGTTAACCATCAACACTTGATGCTCCTTCTTGATTTCTACCTCCGCAGCCTTTAACATTGCGAAGAGCTTGGGAATTGTCTTATCCATCCCTTGCATATTATAGTTCATCACGAAGCTTTTGTAGCTTGGTGGTAGTGATTGAAGAACTCTGTCAATGACACTATCATCACGAAGATTAACTCCCAGTTGAGTCAAGTGGTTGTGGTACCCAGACATTCTGAGTATATGTTCACCGACAGAACTATTCTCCTCCATCTTGCAGCTGTAGAACTTATTGGAGACTTCATATCTCTCAATACGGGCATTTGCTTGAAATATTAACTTTAACTCCTGGAACACCTCATATGCTCCATGACGTTCAAAACGTCGTTGATGTCCCGATTCTAAGCCGTAAAGCATGGCACACTGAACTATAGAGTAGTCATCAGCTTTGCTCTGTCAGACGTTCATAACATCTGGAGTTGCTCCTATAATGGGTTTTGCACCTAGCGGTGCTTCCAGGACGTAATTCTTCTATGCAGCAATGAGGATAATCCTCAAGTTACGGACCCAGCCCGTGTAATTGCTACCATCATCTTTCAACTTAGCTTTCTCT
The DNA here is from genome assembly GCF_002162155.2 of Triticum dicoccoides. NCBI lineage: Eukaryota > Viridiplantae > Streptophyta > Magnoliopsida > Poales > Poaceae > Triticum > Triticum dicoccoides. Next base: position 182,203,131 of record NC_041382.1, on the reverse strand, counting down.
AGGAATGCATTAAAATTCAAAGGAAAAGTAGCACGTGCCATTGATCTACAACAACATAGACATGCAAAATACTACCAGGTACTAAGTTCATGATAAATTAAAGTTCAATTAATCATATTACTTAAGAACTGCCACTTAGATAGACATCCATCTAGTCATCTAAATGATCACATGATCCATATCAACTAAACCATGTCCGATCATCACATGAGATGGAGAAGTTTTCAATGGTGAACATCACTATGTTGATCATATCTACTATATGATTCTCGCTCGACTTTTCGGTCTTAGTGTTCCGAGGCCATATCTGCATATGCTAGGCTCGTCAAGTTTAACCTGAGTATTCTGCCTGTGCAAAACTAGCTTGCACCCATTGTATATGAACGTAGAGATTATCACACCCGATCATCACGTGGTGTCTCGGCATGACAAACTATAGCAACGGTGCATACTCAGGGAGAACACTCATACCTTGAAATTTAGTGAGGGATCATCTTATAATGCTACCACCGTACTAAGCAAAATAAGATGCATAAAATATAAACATCACATGCAATCAAAATATGTGACATGATATGGCCATCATCATCTTGGGCCTTTGATCTCTATCTCCAAAGCACCATCATGATCTCCATCATCACCGGCTAAAAATCCTTGATCTCCATCTTAGCATCGTTGTCATCTCGCCAACTATTGCCTCTACGACTATCGCTACCGCTTAGTGATAAAGTAAAACAATTACATGGCGATTGCATTTCATACAATAAAGCGACAACCATAAAGCTCCTTCCAGTTGCCGATAACTTTTACAAAACATGATCATCTCAAACAACAATTTATATCTCATCATGTCTTGACCATATCACATCACAACATGCCCTGCAAAAACAAGTTAGACGTCCTCCACTTTGTTGTTGCAAGTTTTACGTCACTGCTACGGGCTTCTAGCAAGAACTGTTCTTACCTACGCATCAAAATCACAATGATTTTTCGTCAAGTGTGCTATTTTAACCTTCAACAAGGACTGGCCATAGTCAAATTCGATTAAACTAAAGTTGGAGAAACAGACACCGGCCAGCCACCTGTGTGCAAAAGCACGTCGGTAGAACCGGTCTCACGAACATGGTCATGTAATTTTGGTCCGGGCTGCTTCATCCAACAATACCGCCGAATCAAAATAAGACGTTGGTGGTAAGCAGTATGACTATTATCGCCCACAACTCTTTGTGTTCTACTCGTGCATACCATCTATGCATAGACCTGGCTCAGATGCCACTGTTGGGGAACGTAGTATTTAAAAAATTCCTACGATCATGCAAGATCTATCTAGGAGAAGTAGCAACGAGAAGGGAGAGTATGTCCATGTACCCTCGTAGACTGAAAGCGGAAGCGTTCAGAAACGCGGTTGATGTAGTCGAACGTCTTCGCGATCCAACCGATCCTAGCACCGAACGTACGACACCTCCGCGTTCAGCACACGTTCAGCTCGATGACGTCCTTCGATCTCTTGATCTAGTTGACGATGAGGGAGAGTTCCATTAGGACGACGGCATGGCGATGGTGATGATGAAGTTACTAGTGCAGGGCTTCGCCTAAGCACTATGACGATATGACCGAGGTGTGTACCTGTGGAGGGGGGCACCGCACACGGCTAAGAGAAGACTTTGTGTGCCTTTGGTGTGCCCCCTCCTACGTATATAAAAGGGGGGAGGAGAGGATGCCGGCCCTAGAGGGGGCGCGCCAAGGGGGGGGGAGTCCTACTTGGACTCCCGGCCCAAGTAGGATTCGGCCCCCCCTTTCGTTTTCGAAGAAGGGGGAGGGGAAAGAGAAGGAGGAGAAGAAGGAAAGGGGGCCGCCCCCAACCCTAGTCCAATTCGGATTGGGCTTGGGGTGGCGCGCGCCTCCACCGGACTGCCGCCTCCTTCCTCCACTAGGGCCCATGAAGGCCCATTAACCCCCCCGGGGGGTTCCGGTAACCCCTCGGTACTCCGAAAAATGCCCAAACTTATCCGAAACCATTCTGGTGTCCAAACATAACCTTCCAATACATCAATCTTTATGTCTCGACCATTTCGAGACTCCTCGTCATGTCCGTGATCTCATCCGGGACTCCGAAAAACTTTGGTTCATCAAAACACATAACTCATAATACAAATCATCATCGAACGTTAAGCGTGCGGACCCTACAAGTTCGAGAACTATGTAGACATGACCGAGACACATCTCCGATCAATAACGAATAGCGGAATCTTAATGCTCGTATTGGCTCCTACATATTCTACGAAGATCTCTATCGGTCAAATCGCATAACAACATACGTTGTTCCCTTTGTCATCGGTATGTTACTTGCCCGAGATTCGATCGTCGGTAGCATCATACCTAGTTCAATCTCGTTATCGGCAACTCTCTTTACTCGTTCTGTAATGCATCATCCCACAACTAACTCATTAGTCACATTGCTTGCAAGGCTTAAAGTTATGTGCATGAAGGAAATATGACCTAGTGGCAATAATAAAGTTGTTATTTATATTTCCTTATATCATGATAAATGTTTATTATTCATGCTAGAATTGTATTAACCGGGAACTTAGTACATGTGTGAATACATAGACAAACAGAGTGTCCCTAGTATGCCTCTACTTGACTAGCTCGTTAATCAAAGATGGTTAAGTTTCCTAGCCATGGACATGTGTTGTCATTTGATGAACATGATCACATCATTAGAGAATGATGTGATGGACAAGACCCATCCGTTAGCTTAGCATAATGATCGTTCAGTTTTATTGCTACTGCTTTCTTCATGACTTATACATGTTCCTCTAACTATGAGATTATGCAACTCCTGAATACCGGGGAACACCTTGTGTGCTATCAAACATCACAACGTAACTGGGTGATTATAAAGATGCTCTACAGGTGTCTCCGATGGTGTTTGTTGAGTTGGCATAGATCAAGATTAGGATTTGTCACTCCGTCTATCGGAGAGGTATCTCTGGGCCCTCTCGGTAATGTACATCACTATGAGCCTTGCAAGTAATGTGAATAATGAGTTAGTTGCGGGATGATGCATTACGTAATGAGTAAAGAGACTTGCCGGTAACGAGATTGAACTAGGTATGATGATACCGACGATCGAATCTCGGGCAAGTAACATACCGATGACAAAGGGAACAACGTATGTTGTTATGCGGTTTGGCCGATAAAGATCTTCGTAGAATATGTAGGAGCCAATATGAGCATCCAGGTTCCGCTATTGGTTATTGACCAGAGATGTGTCTCGGTCATGTCTACATAGTTCTCGAACCCGTAGGGTCCGCACGCTTAATGTTCAATGACGATTTGTATTATGAGTTATGTGATTTTATGTACAAAAGGTTGTTCGGAGTCCCGAATGAGACCACGGACATGAAGAGGAGTCTCGAAATGGTCAAGATGTAAAGATCGATATATTGGAAGACTAAATTCAGACATCGGAAAGGTTTCGAGCAATTCGGGTATTTTTCGGAGTACCAGAGAGTTACAGGAATTCGCTGGGGAAGTAATGGGCCTTAATGGGCCATAAGGGAAAGGAGAGAAGGGCCTCAAGGGGTGGCTGCATGGCCCCCCATGGGCTGGTCCAAATTGGACTAGGGAGGGGGCGGCGCCCCCTCTTTGCTTCTCTCCCTCTTCCCCTTCCTTCTTCTCCTACTCCAACTAGGGAAGGGGGGAAACCTACTCCTACTAGGAGTAGGAATCCCCCTTGGGGCGCGCCATAGAGAGGGCCGACCCTCCCCTCCTCCACTCCTTTATATACGGGGGAGGGGGGCACCCCATAGACACACAAGTTGATTGTTTCCAGCCGTGTGCGGTGCCCCCCTCCACCATAATCCACCTCGGTCATATCGTAGCGGTGCTTAGGCGAAGCCCTGTTCCGGTAGCATCATCATCACCGTCATCACACCGTCGTGCTGACGAAGCTCTCCCTCGACACCCTACTGGATCGTGAGTTCGTGGGACGTCACCGAGCCGAACGTGTGCAGATCGCGGAAGTGCCGTACTTTCGGTACTAGGATCGGTCGATCGTGAAGACGTACGACTACATCACACTACTAGGAAAAGGGCTACTAATAGCGCACCAGTTTTGCCTACTAATGGCGCATCACCGGTGCGCCATTAGTATCACGCCACTAGTTTTTTTTACTAATGGCGCACCACTGGTGCGCCATTAGTATAGGCCACGGTGCGCCATTAGTATAGGCCACTGGTGCGCCATTAGTATAGGCCACTGGTGCGCCATTAGTATTTTTGAATTTTGAAGGCGGGAAAATAGTAGTGGCGCACCGTCTAACCCCCACTGTGGGCCATTGCTATTTTTGAATTTTGAATTTGGATCTGGATCGTGATTTTTTTGCCCATTTTTGCTCGTTTTTTGCTCATTTTTTGGCACGATATTATTTCAAAGTTTGTTCCTGTTTTTGGATCTTGTACGTTCTTTTGCCGGAGAGGAGTTCGCCGAAGAGGAGGAGGAGGAGGTCACCGGAGAGGCGCTCGCCTACATCGCCAGAGAGGAGGAGGAGGAGTTCGCCGGAGAGGAGGAGGAGGAGGTCGCCGGAGAGGAGTTCACCGGAGCATCGGAGAGGAGG
>NC_041382.1:182197528-182198390 GCF_002162155.2 Triticum dicoccoides | reverse complement strand
CGGAGAGGAGGGAGGAGGAGCTCATCGGAGAGGAGGGAGGAGGAGCTCACTGGAGAGGAGGGAGGAGAAACCGTGAGGGGAGGGGAGGGGAGGAGAGGAGGGAGGAGGAGGTCGCCAGAGAGGAGGAGGGTAGTATGGTGGAGGAGGGAAGGGAAGATGGAGTGGAGGAGTGGAGGAGATGGAGTGGAGGAGTGGAGGAGTGGAGGAGAAGAATGAAGAGGTAAGGAGGAGAGGACCACGCCCAGCCATATATACGGCATAGTAATGGCGCACCACGGGCATGTGCGCCATTACTAATTTTTATTTTTATTTTTTTGATTTATTTTGAATTTTGAAGGCGAGAATACTAATGGCGCACCATGGGCAGGTGCGCCATTAGTAACTTTTTTTATATTTTTTTGACTTATTTTGAATTTTGAAGGGGGGAAGATAGTAATGGCGCACCATGGGTAGGTGCGCCATTAGTAAGTTTGAATTTTTTTGAATTTTTTTTGCCTCTCCAGATCTTAAAAGCCCCGTATCTTTTTTCTGTTAGGTTTTTGAGGATTTTGAAAATGTTTTTGAGGATTTTGAACTTTTTGCCTCTCCAGATCTTAAAAGCCCCCTGTTAAATTCGGATGTAACTTTTTGAGTAGATGATTTTTCATATAAAAAACTTTTTCATCCGAGTTCGTATGCAAAAGTTATGCCCATTTTACAAATTCTCGAGAGATTTCGCAAATAAAGTCGAAATTCATATTTGTAAATTTTCACAACAAATAGACCACATATCACATGGGAAACTTATTTTCTTTTATTTTTTTGACATTTCCATCATTTATTTTTATTTTTTTTAAACTGAAAAGGCGGTCCACGGGAGGGG
>NC_041382.1:182187421-182197243 GCF_002162155.2 Triticum dicoccoides | reverse complement strand
TAGTAATGGCGCACCACTCCCACGGTGCGCCATTAGTAGGTTTGAAAAAATTTAATTTTTTTACTAATGGCGCACCGTGGGAGTGCTGCGCCATTACTAGTTCAACTAGTAATGGCGCACCACTCCCATGGTGCGCCATTAGTAGTTTTGAAAAAATTAATTTTTTTTACTAATGGCGCACCGTGGATGTGGTGCACCATTAGTATTTGGACACTAATGGCGCACCAACACATGGTGCGCCATTAGTATATAGTAATGGTGCACCACATGTCTGGTGCGCCATTAGTGTCAATTCCATCTATAGCCCTTTTCGTAGTAGTGTCAACCACGTTGTCATAATGCTTCCGCTTATGGTCTACGAGGGTACGTAGACAACACTAACCCCTCTTGTTGCTATGCATCACCATAATCTTGCATGTGCGTAGGATTTTTTTTTGAAATTACTGCGCTCCCCAACAGTGGCATCCGAGCCAGGTCTATGCATAGATGTTATATGCACGAGTAGAACACAAAGGATTTGTGGGCATGGGTATATACATATTGCTTGCCATCACTAGTTGATTCTTGATTCAGCGGTATTGTTGGATGAAGCGGCTTAGACCGCATTACGCGTACGCTTACGCGAGACTGGTTCTACCGACGTGCTTTGCACACAGGTGGCTGGTGGGTGTCAGTTTCTCCAACTTTAGTTGAATCGTATATAATGAACATGGTTCTTTCTGAAGATCAAAAAGCAACCACTATACCGCGTTGTGGTTTTTGATGCATAGGTAAGAACGGTTCTTGCTCAGCCCGTAGCAGCCACATAAAACTTGCAACAACAAAGTAGAGGACATCTAACTTGTTTTTGCAGGGCATATTGTGATGTGATATGGTCAAGACGTGATGAGATATAAATTGTTGTATGAGATGATCATGTTTTGTGAAAGTTATCGGCAACTGGCACGAGCCTTATGGTTGTCTCTTTATTGCATAAGATGCAAGCGCCATACATTTGCTTTACTTTATCGCTATGCGATAGCAATAGTTGCAAAAGCAATAGTTGGCAAGATGACCATGTGACAACACGTTGATAGAGATCAAGATGATGGAGATCATGGTGTCATGCCGGTGATGATAGAGATCATGATGATACTTTGGAGATGGAGATCAAAGGCACAAGATGATGATGGCCATATCATGTCACACATTTTGATTGCATGTGATGTTTATATTTTATGCATCTTATTTTTCTTAGTACTACGGTAGCAATATAAGATGATCTCTCACTAAATTTCAAGGTACAAGTGTTCTCCCTGAGTATGCACCGTTGTGACAGTTCGCCGTGCCGAGACACCACGTGATGATCGGGTGTGATAAGCTCTACGTTCACATACAACGGGTGCAAGCCAGTTTTGCACACACAGAATACTCGGGTTAAACTTCATGAGCCTAGCATATGCAGATATGGCCTCGGAACACTGAGACCGAAAGGTCAAGCGTGAATCATATAGTAGATATGATCAACATAGTGATGTTCACCATTGAAAACTACTCCATCTCACGTGATGATCGGACATGGTTTAGTTGATATGGATCACGTGATCACTTAGATGATTAGAGAGATGTCTATCTAAGTGGGAGTTCTTAAGTAATTTGATTAATTGAGCTTTAATTTATCATGAACTTAGTCCTGATAGTATTTGCATATCTATGTTGTAGATCGATTGCTCGCATATAGCTTCCCCGTTTTATTTATGATATGTTCCTAGAGATAAACTTTGTTGAAAGATGTTAGTAGCAATGATATAGACTAGCTCCGTGATCTGAGGATTATCCTCATTGCTACACAGAAGAATTATGTCCTTGATGCACCGCTAGGTGACAGACCTATTGCAAGAGCAGTGGCAGACGTTATGAACGTTTGGCAATCTCGGTATGATGACTACTTGATAGTTTAGTGCGCCATGCTTTACTGCTTAGAACCGGGACTTCAAAAACATTTTGAATGCCACAGAGCATATAGATGTTCCAAGAGTTGAAATTAGTATTTCAGACTCATACCCGTGTCGAGAGGTATGAGACTGCTACGTCTTGAGCTTGCGTTGGTTTTCCCCGAAGAGGAAGGGATGATGCAACAGAGTAGCGTAAGTATTTCCCTCAGTTTTTGAGAACCAAGGTATCAATCCAGTAGGAGCCCACGCTCAAGTCCCTCGTACCTGCACAGAGCGATAGCTACTCGCAACCAACACGATTAGGGGTTGTCAAGCCCTTCACGGTCACTTACGAGAGTGAGATCTGATAGATAGAATATATTTGGTATTTTTGATATAAAGATGCAAAGTAAAAATTAAAGGCAAAGTAAATAGCAAAACAATATAAAAGTGATGGAGATTGATATGATGAGAATAGACCCGGGGGCCATAGGTTTCACTAGTGGCTTCTCTCAAGAGCATAAGTATTCTACGGTGGGTGAACAAATTACTATTGAGCAATTGATAGCATTGAGCATAATTATGAGAATATCTAGGCATGATCATGTATATAGGCATCACATCCGTGACAAGTAGATCGAAATGATTCTGCATCTACTATTATTACTCCACTCATCGACCGCTATCCAGCATGCATCTAGAGTATTAAGTTAAAAACAGAGTAACGTCTCAACAAACACACCACAAAAAGAAGATTACATCAAATAGATCTCCACGAGAGAGGGGAGAACTTTGTATTGAGATTCAAAGAGAGAGAAGAAGCCATCTAGCTACTAACTATGGACCCGAAGGTCTGAGGTAAACTACTCACACTTCACCGGAGGGGCTAGGATGATGTAGAAGCCCTCCGTGATGACGGCCCTCTTTCGGCGGAGCTCCGGAACAGGCCCCAAGATGGGATCTCGTGGATACATAAAGTTGCGGCGGTGGAATTAGGTTTTTGGCTCCTCGTCTAATCGTTTGGGGGTACGTGTGTATATATAGGAGGAAGGAGTACGTCGGTGGAGCACCGAGGGGCCCACGAGGTAGGGGGCGCGCCCTAGGGGGGGGCGCCCCCCACCCTCGTGACGACCTCTTTGATCCCTTGCAGTAGGGTCCAAGTCTCCTGGATCACGTTCGGTGAGAACATCACGTTTCCGAAGATTTTATTCCGTTTGGACTCCGTTTGATATTCTATTTATCCGAAACACTGAAATAGGCAAAAAACAACAATTCTGGGTTGGGCCTTCGGTTAATAGGTTAGTCCCAAAAATAATATAAAAGTGGAAAATAAAGCCCAATATAGTCCAAAATAGTAGATAATATAGCATGGAGCAATAAAAAATTATAGATACGTTGGAGACGTATCAGGCATCCCCAAGCTTAATTCTGCTCCTCCTCGAGTAGGTAAATGATAAAAAGAGAATTTTTGATGCGGAGTGCTACTTGGCATAATTTCAATGCAAATCTTCTTAATTGTGGTATGAATATTAAGATTAGAAAGATTCAAGACAAAAGTTTATGTTGACATAGAAAATAATAATACTTCAAGCATACTAACAAAGCAATTATGTCTTCTCAAAATAACATGGCCAAAGAAAGTTATCCCTACAAAATCATATAGTCTGGCTATGCTCCATCTTCCCCACACAAAGTATTTAAATCATGCACAACCTCGATGACAAGCCAAGCAATTGTTTCATACTCTAACTTTTTCAATCTTCACGCAATACATGAGTGTGAGCCATGGATATAGCACTATAGGTGGAATAGAATGGTGGTTGTGGAGAAGACAAAAAGGAGAAGATAGTCTCACATCGACTAGGTGTATCAATAGGCTATGGAGATGCCCATCAATAGATATCAATGTGAGTGAGTAGGGATTGCCAGGCAACGGATGCACTAGAGCTATAAATGTATGAAAGCTCAACAAAAGGAACTAGTGGGTGTGCATCCAACTTGCTTGCTCACGAAGACCTAGGGCAATTTGAGGAAGCCCATCATTGGAATATACAAGCCAAGTTCTATAACGTAAAATTCCCACTAGTATATGAAAGTGCCAACATATGAGACTCTCTATATGAAGAACATGGTGCTACTTTGAAGCACAATATATGAGACTCGCTATATCATGGTGCTACTTTGAAGCACAAGTGTGGAAAAAAGGATAGTAGCATTGCCCATTTTTTTGGGCCTTTTTTTTCTTTGGCCTTGCTTTTTTTGGGACAATGCTCTATTGAATGATGATCATCACACTTCTATTTATTTACAACTCAATGATTACAACTCGATACTAAAACAAAGTATGACTCTATATGAATGCCTCCGGCAGTGTACCGGGATATGCAATGAGTCACGAGTGACAAGTATGAAAGAATTATGAATGGTGGCTTTGCCACAAATACTATGTCAACTACATGATCATGCTAAGCAACATGACAATGATGGATGTGTCATGATGAACTAGATGGTGGAAAGTTGCATGGCAATATATCTCGGAATGGCTATGGAAATGCCATAATAGGTAGGTATGGTGGCTGTTTTGAGGAAGGTATATGGTAGGTGTATGATACCGGCGAAAGTTGCGCAGTATTAGAGAGGCTAGCAAGGGTGGAAGGGTGGGAGTGCGTATAATCCATGGACTCAACATTAGTCATAAAGAACTCATATACTTATTGCAAAAAATTAGAAGTTATCAAAGCAAAGTATTACGTGCATGCTCCTAGGGGGATAGATTGGTAGGAAAAGACCATCGCTCGTCCCTGACCGCCACTCATAAGGAAGTCAATCAATAAATAAATCATGCTCCGACTTCATCACATAACGGTTCACCATACGAGCATGCTACGGGAATCACAAACTTCAACACAAGTATTCTTTAAATTCACAACTACTCAACTAGCATCACTTTAATATTATCACCTCCATATCTCAAAACAATTATCATGCTTCAATCTTTTCTAAGTATTCAACACATTCAAAAGAAAGTTTCACAAATCTTGAATACCAAGCATATTATTATTAGGCAAATTACCATGCTATTAAGAGACTCTCAAATTAATTTAAGTGAAGCATGAGAGATCAATAGTTTCTTTAAAATGAATCCACCACCGTGCTCTAAAAGATCTAAGTGAGGCACATAGAGCAAAATTATCTAGCTCAAAAGATATAAGTGAAGCACATAGAGCAAAATTATCTAGCTCAAAAGATATAAGTGAAGCACATAGAGAAAAATTATCTAGCTCAAAATATATAAGTGAAGCACATAGAGCAAAATTATCTAGCTCAAAAGATATAAGCGAAGCACATAGAGCAAAATTATCTAGCTCAAAAGATATAAGTGAAGCACATAGAGCATTCTATCAAAATTTAATTCATGTATGGCTCTCTGAAAAGGTGTGTACAGCAAGGATGATTGCGGCATAATAACAAACAAATACACAAATAATACAAGACGCTCCAAGCAAAACACATATCATGTTGGTGAATAAAAATATAGCTCCAAGTAAATTACCGATGGAAGTGGACGAAAGAGGGGATGCCTTCCGGGGCATCCCCAAGCTTTGACTTTTTGGTGTCCTTGGATTATCTTTGGGGTGCCATGGGCATCCCCAATCTTAGGCTCTTGCCACTCCTTGTTCCATGATCCATCAAAAGAATTCACCCAAAACTTGAAAACTCCACAACACAAAACTCAAAATAGAAAACTCGTTAGCTCCGTTAGCGAAAGAAAACAAAAGACCACTTCAAGGTACTGTAATTAACTCATTCTTTATTTATATTGGTGTTAAACCTATTACAACTTCTCTATGTATTATAAACTATTTTACTAGCCATAGATTCATCAAAATAAGCAAACAACACACGAAAAACAGAATCTGTCAAAAACAGAATAGTCTATAGTAATCTGTAGCTAGCGCAAGATCTGGAACCCCAAAAATTCTAAAGTAAACTGCTGGACGTGAGTCATTTATCTATTAATCATATGCAAAAAGAATTAACTAAATATCACTCTTCAAATAAAAATGACAGCAGTTCTCGTGAGCGCTAAAGTTTCTGTTTTTTACAGCAAGTTCAACAAGACTTTCCCCAAGTCTTCCCAACGGTTCTACTTGGCACAAACACTAATTAAACACAAAAAAACACAACCAAAACAGAGGCTAAATAATTTATTTATTACTAAACAGGAGCAAAAAGCAAGGAATAAAAATAAAATTGGGTTGCCTTCCAACAAGCGCTATTGTTTAACGCCCCTAGCTAGGCATAACAAGCAAGGATAGATCTAGGTATTGCCATCTTTGGTAGGCAATCCATAAGTGGCTCTCATGATAGTTTCATATGGTAATTTTATTTTCTTTCTTGGAAAGTGTTCCATGCCCTTTTTTAATGGAAATTGAAATCTAATATTCCCTTCCTTCATATCAATAATCGCACCAACCGTTCTAAGGAAAGGTCTACCAAGAATAATAGGGCAAGAAGGATTGCAATCTATATCGAGAAGAATGAAATCTACGGGCACATAATTCATATTTGCAACAATAAGAACATCATTAATTCTTCCCATAGGTTTCTTAATAGTGGAATCCGCAAGATGCAAGTTTAGAGAGCAATCATCAAAATTACGGAAATCTAGTAAATCACACAAAGTCTTGGGAATAGTAGAGACACTAGCACCCAAATCACACAAAGCATAAAACTCATGATCTTTAATTTTAATTTTAATAGTTGGTTCCCACTCTTCATAGAGTTTTCTAGGGATAGAAACTTTCAACTCAAGTTTTTATTCATAAGATTGCATCAAGGCATCAACAATATGTTCGGTGAAGGCTTTATTTTTACTATAAGCATGTGGAGAATTTAGCACGGTTGCAACAAGGAAATACAATCAATCAAAGAGAAATTTTCATAATTAAATTTCTTGAAATCCAATATAGTGGGTTTAGCAACATCTAGATTTTTATTTCTTTCAATCCCACTTTCATCAATTTCATCATTAAGATCTAAACACTCTGAATTTTTAGAACGGCTTCTAGGTAAAGGAAGATAATATTAAGTTTCATCAAGATTCATATTGCAAAATAAAGATTTAATAGGAGACACATCAATAACTTTTAGATCTTCATCTTGATTTTCATATGAATTGGAAGAACATGCTTTAATAAAGGCATCTTTGGAAGCACGCATCCTAGCGGTTCTTTCCTTACACTCATCAATTGAAATTCTCATGGATTTTAGAGACTCATTAATATCATGCTTAGGTGGAATAGAACTAAGTTTCAAAGCATCAACATCAAGAGCAATTCTATCAACGTTCCTAGCCAAATCATCAATCTTAAGCAATTTTTCTTCAATCATAGCATTAAAATTCTTTTGCGAAGAAATAAATTCTTTAATATTAGATTCAAAATCAGAGGGCATCTTATTATAATTTCCATAAGAGTTGTTGTAGGAATTCCCATAATTATTAGAAGGATTACTAGGATATGGCCTAGGATTAAAATTCCCTCTATAAGTGTTGTTACCAAAATTATTCCTACAAACAAAATTCACATCCATAGATTCATTATTATTCTCAATTAAAGTAGACAAAAGTCATATCATTAGGATCAGAAGAAACACTCTTAGTAGCAAATAATTTCATAAGTTCATCCATCTTTCCACTCAACACATTAATTTCTTCTATCGCATGCACCTTTTTATTAGAAGTTCTTTCAGTATGCCATTGAGAATAATTAACCATAATATTATCTAGGAGTTTAGTAGCATCTCCTAAAGTGATTTCCATAAAAGTGCCTCCCGCGGCCGAATCTAAAAGATTTCTAGAAGCAAAATTCAATCCGCCATAAAATTTTTGTATAATCATCCACAAATTCAAACCATGAGTAGGGCAATTACGTATCATTAGTTTCATCATTAGTTTCATTCTCTCCCAAGCTTGTGCAACATGTTCGAGATCAAGTTGTTTAAAGTTCATTATATCGTTTCTAAGAGAGATGATCTTAGCGGGAGGAAAATACTTAGAGATAAAAGAATCTTTGCATTTGTTCCATGAATCAATACTATTCTTAGGCAAAGACGAAAACCAAGCTTTAGCACGATCTCTAAGAGAAAAAGGAAATAGCTTCAATTTAACGACATCATTATTGACATTTTTTCTTTTGCATATCACATAAATCAACGAAGCTATTCAGATGAGTAGCGGCATCTTCACTAGGAAGGCCGGTGAATTGATCTTTCATAACAAGATTCAACAAAGCAATGTTAATTTCACAAGATTCAGCATCGGTAAGAGGAGCAATCGGAGTGCTAAGGAAATCATTATTATTGGTATTGGTGAAGTCACAAAATTTAGTAGTATCTTGAGCCATCGCGACAAACAAGCAATTTAACACACGAGCAAACAAAAAGCAAACGGGAAAAAAGAGGCAAATAGAGAGGGAGGATAGGGAGAGAGAGGGCAAATAAAACGGCAAGGGTGAATTGGGGGGAGAGGAAAATGAGAGGCAAATGGCAAATAATGTAATGCGAGAGATAGGGATTGTGATGGGTACTTGGTATATGACTTTTTGCGTAGACTCCCCAGCAACGGCGCCAGAAATCCTTCTTGCTACGTCTTGAGCTTGTGTTGGTTTTCCCTGAAGAGGAAGGGATGATGCAGCAGAGTAGCGTAAGTATTTCCCTGAGTTTTTGAGAACCAAGGTATCAATCCAGTAGGAGCCCACGCTCAAGTCCCTCGTACCTGCACAAAGAGATAGCTACTCGCAACCAACGCGATTAGGGGTTGTCAAGCCCTTCACGGTCACTTACGAAAGTGAGATCTGATAGATAGAATATTTTTGGTATTTTGATATAAAGATGCAAAGTAAAAAGTAAAGGCAAAGTAAATAGCAAAACAATATATAAGTGATGGAGAATGATATGATGAGAATAGACCCGGGGGCCATAGGTTTCACTAGTGGCTTCTCTCAAGAGCATAAGTATTCTACAGTGGGTGAACAAATTACTGTTGAGCAATTGATAGAATTGAGCATAATTATGAGAATATCTAGGCATGATCATGTATATAGGCATCACGTCATGACAAGTAGATCGAAACGATTCTGCATCTACTACTATTACTCCACTCATCGACCGCTATCCAGCATGCATCTAGAGTATTAAGTTAAAAACAGAGTAGCGCCTTAAGCAAGATGACATGATGTAGAGAGATAAATTCATGCAATATGAAATAAACCCCATCTTGTTATCCTCGATGGCAACGATACAATACGTGCCTTGCTGCCCCTTCTGTCACTGGGTAAGGACACCGCAAGATCGAACCCAAAGCTAAGCACTTCTCCCATGGCAAGAACTACCAATCTAGTTGGCCAAACCAAACGGATAAATCGAAGAGACTTGCAAAGATAACCAATCATGCATAAAAGAATTCAGAGAAGATTCAAATATTATTCATAGATAGACTTGATCATAAACCCACAATTCATCGGTCTCAACAAACACACCACAAAAAGAAGATTACATCGAATAGATCTCCACGAGAGAGGGGGAGAACTTTGTATTGAGATTCAAAGAGAGAGAATAAGCCATCTAGCTACTAACTATGGACCCGAAGGTCTGAGGTAAACTACTCACACTTCATCGGAGGGGCTAGGATGATGTAGAAGCCCTCCGTGATGACGGCCCTCTTCCGGCGGAGCTCCGGAACAGGCCCCAAGATGGGATCTCGTGGATACAGAAAGTTGCAGCGGTGGAATTAGGTTTTTGGCTCCTCTTCTGATCGTTTGGGGGTACGTGTGTATATATAGGAGGAAGGAGTACGTCGGGGGAGCACCGAGGGGCCCACGAGGCAGGGGGCGCGCCCTAGGCGGGG
>NC_041382.1:182180825-182187233 GCF_002162155.2 Triticum dicoccoides | reverse complement strand
CTCTTTGATCCCTTGCAGTAGGGTCCAAGTCTCCTGGATCACGTTCGGTGAGAAAATCACGTTTCCAAAGATTTTATTCCGTTTGGACTCCGTTTGATATTCTGTTTATCCGAAACACTGAAATAGGTAAAAAACAACAATTCTGGGCTGGGCCTCTGGTTAATAGGTTAGTCCCAAAAATAATATAAATGTGGATAATAAAGCCCAATAATGTCCAAAAGAATAGATAATATAGCATGGAGCAATAAAAAATTATAGATACGTTGGAGACGTATCAGAGACCTCTAAAAGTACTTTGCCTACAAGATGGAGGAGAATAGCTCAACGAGTGAGCATGTGCTCAGATTGTCTGGGTACTACAATTGCTTGAATCAAGTGGGAGTTAATCTTCCAGATAATATAGTGATTGACAGAGTTCTCTAGTCACTATCACCAAGTTACTGGAACTTAGTGATGAACTATAATATGCAAGGGATGACATAAAACGATTCCTGAGCTCTTCGTGATGCTGAAATCAATGAAGGTAGAAATCAAGAAAAGCATCAAATGTTGATGGTTGACAAGACCACTAGTTTCAGGTAAAAGGGCAAGGGAAAGAAAGGGAACTTCAAGAAGAATGGCAAGCAAGTTGTCACTCCCATGAAGAAGTTCAAAGCTAGAACCAAGCCTGAAACTGAGTGCTTCTACTGCAATGGAAATGGTCACTGGAAGCGAAACTGCCCCAAATACTTGGCGGATAATAAGGATGAAAAAAATGAACAAAAGTATATATGATATACATGTTATTGATGTGTACTTTACTAGTGTTCATAGTAGCCCCTGGGTATTTGATACTGGTTCAGTTGCTATGATTAGTAACTCAAAACAGGAGTTACAAAATGAATAGAGACTAGTTGAGGGCGAGGTGATAATTGTCGTGGTTCTAAGTCTGACAGTAATGTAGGGGGTAACTATGGAGAGGCGAGGTCTTAGCTATGGAGAGGTTGTAAGGACGCAGGGTTTACGAGTTCAGGCCCTTCTCGGAGGAAGTAAAAGCCCTATGTCTCGGAGCCCGGAGGCGGTCGACTGGATTATGTGTGTATGAGTTACAGAGGTGTGAACCCTTGTCTCGGAGGAGGGGGGGTGGCTTATATAGATTGCGCCAGGACCCCGGCCAGCCCATGTTACGAAGGGTTCAATGTACATCAAGGCAGGGCATTACTGATAACGCTAGTAATAAAGTGCTATGATGACCATAAAAGCTACTTAATGACCGACCTTTAGCATGCGGAGTGACTTTAGGTCTCCTGGCCGTCGAGTGGTTGGATCTTGGTCAAGTAATTGCTTCTTGGTCGAGTGTCTTCGAGTCTCTCGAGTGGAACACCTCCAAGTCGATCGAAAGGCGATTTCTTGTAGAGATGTCCTTGGGTAGGGCGGTTAGGGCAGGTCCATGACCCTACCCTAGGTTCATAGCTTCATCATTAGCCCCCGAATGGATCAAGGTTTGAGTGGGGAAGGAGTTGAGGACCTCTCCGACTCGTTTTTCATGTTGTGAGCATATCTTGCTCCGGATCAATGGACCCGAGTGATGACAGCAACTTCTTTTTCAGTCGCCTTGATCCATTCTTAATTCTTCGTCGAGTGAGTTTCTTTACCTGTAAGTTTCCGAGTGACGGTGCGGAGGAGATCTTTTAGTCTGACAAGTTTGTTTGCTGCCCGCGGATTTAGTGGGACCCGAATTTTGGGAAGCGCGCGGGACGGGGGAGGCCGCAGTAATCAGATGGGATAGAGCGGAGCCGCCTCGATCCCCGTGCCACCTTTTTCGCCACGTATCGCCCGCGCGGTCGTTACGGGATTCGACGGAGCCATCTGGGCCTACCTATCAGCCACTCGGAAGCGGCCTCATATAAGGCGTTGGACCAGAGTCCCCCGAACAGTGCGCCCCATTACCTCTTCTCCTCCTCACGCCTCTCTGTTGCGCTCGCTCTCGCCCCAGCGCCACCGCACCACACGCATCTCGTCGGCGACAATGGTGAAGGAGAGGACAGCGGCTCTGGAGCGGGCAAAGAAGGCGACGGCGAAATCGAAGGGGAAGGCGACGAGCCGGGGCGGATCTTCCTCGTGGACTGGCCTGCCGAAGGGTTGGATCCAGGGCGACTGGATCCACTCAAGGATCTCCCAAGAGGACCTCGATGACCTGGCCGAGGGAGGGCTGATCCCCTACGACTCGGCGCGGCTTCCGGGAAGGAATCCGAGCCGCAACCCCAGGAGGGTGAGCGCGTTCTTCTTGCCACCCACGTCGACCGTGGGTTTTCCTTGCCTCCTCATCCTTTCTTCTGAGGGTTTCTGAACTTCTTCGGGGCTCAACTCCACCATTTTAACCCCAACTCAATCGTTTATCTTGCCACATTCATTTCCTTGTGTGAGAACTTCTTGGGTTGTCGACCTCACTGGGGTCTTTTCAAGCATATTTTCACTTGTCGCTCCCAGACAGTGAAAAAGGCTAACCCGGGTGACGAGAGGACCCAAGTGATCTAGATGTGTGGGGGTCTTTGCATCCAGACGAGGGGAAAAAGCTCCTTTCCGGCCATGATTCTTCCTGATTCAGTTCGCGGGTGGCAGTCGACCTGGTTCTACTGCAAAGACTAGTCGACGCCAGGGCAATCGACTGGCCTCCCTCCCTTCACCATGGACCAAGTGGAAAAACCCTCCCCTATGAAGGTGCTCCCGGAGGAGAAGGCACACGTGAAGGTGTTGGTCAACCGAGTGGTCCAGCTCATTCATGATGGGGTCACTGGTATGGATCTCTTGGAGGTCTTCCTTCGGCGGTGCATCCAGCCTCTCCAAGCCTGAGACCACCCGATGTGGATGTATTCGGGTCTAGAAGACTCCACTCGGATCCACCCGGAGGAGGTCGATGACGACACGCTGGAGAAGTGGCTGTCGAGCATTACCGGGAACAAGGACAACCCCAGAGGAGCCAGGAGAGTTCCCCCATTCGACCAGTCGCGTGCACCAGAGCAGGTCTGATTCTGAGTTTTTGCTTGTAACCTGAATTCTCTCGCGCAGCTGCCTGTATTGCGTCGACTGACTTTGTTCTCCCTGCTTTCTTTCAGGCCATTATTGAAATGTATTCGGTGCCCAACGGGGAGCAAGAGCAAGCTCTGGAAGGCGAGGCGAGTGGTGGCGAAAGTGGCGAGTGGACTTCCGATGGTGAAGTGGATGGAGGAAGTGACGACTCGAGTGATGAGGAAGAAGTCGAGCCGCCTCCTCGCATAGAGAGACGACCCAAGCTTGACCAGGATCGGCCGAGTGCCCGCGACAAGGCGACTGCTCAAGCTGGTCAGTCTTCGAAGCGTCCTCAGATCTCTTCACCAACCACGACTGAGAAGGCGCCAAAGCATCCCAAAGTTGCAGAACCGAAGACTCGGAAGGCGCTGCCGAAGATCAAGATCGATATCCCTGTTGCCTCCGCGTGAGTGTCTCTCCTTGTATTCACTCGACGCTCCGCGCTGTTTGTTTTTCTTGTTTTAACTGGACGAACTTTGGAATTGTTAGCGCTGCCACTTCCGGGACCTCAGCTTACAGGGATGATGATGAGGTGATGGAGGATGCAGTCACTTCTAATCCGGGTATGATTTCTGCCATACTATCTTTCTTTGGTCGATTCGACTGCATCGTGCATCACTGGGTGACGTGATTTTGGCAATTTGAACTTTGTACAGCTCCCAACATTATTGACCTCCCTGATGATGATGAAGAGCCCGAGAGGTCTTTGACGAGGAAGAGTAAGCACGCTCCTATAAGTGAGGCGCTACAGTCGACGCCGAGGGCAGAACCAGTCGTTCAGGACACTGGTGACGTCAATCGGGGTTCTGTTACCTTCACGGAGCCCCTGTCGAGTGCCTTGCCTTCTTCTTTGACCGCTCAGGCCCCTGTCGACCCGCCTTCACTTTTTGCAACCCATCATGACCCGGAGGACGAGGTGAATGCTGCTAGGGAAGCCATACGCCAGGCGGGCATTATGATGGAGAAGATGAAGACTGTGCGGGACGCCAGCCAAGCCGCCTATGATGCCAGCTCGGCTCTCCAGAGCAATGTTCAGGTTAGTTGGTCACCGCTTGTTCTGTTAGGATATGCTATCTGAAGGTTCTTTCCGAAAATCTTTTCATCTGTACACCCACTGGGTGTGTCGATTGACTTTTTTGGACTAGTGGGAGCACGCTGAGTGCACCCATTGGGTGTAGTCCCCGAGGCTACGACAGACTGCTGGCAGTCGACCATAGTCTTTGTATTTTGTCGAGTAAAACCGAACTGGTAGTTTGTTTCTTCTGCTTGATCCGGTCGAGTGGGATCAGAACCGGTGGGGGCACGCAAAGTGCACCCACTGGGTGTAGTCCCCGAGACCGCGGTCGACTGCGGGCAGTCGACTGTGGTCTGAGCTCTACTTTGCCTCTCTTTCTTCTCTTTTTTTTGAACTCGACTCCGGCGGGCCGGTCGAGTGGAATCAGAACCGGTGGGGGCACGCAAAGTGCACCCACTGGGCGTAGTCCCCGAGACTATGGTGGACCGCGGGCAGTCGACTATAGTCTTAGTATTTGTCATTTTTTGCTGTGGAATAATTTCTCCCCTTTGATTTCAGAAATCTTGTGATCTTGGAGCTCGCTTCGCTGATTTGGAAAGTCAGCAGATTCAACTGAAACTTGACTTGGAGCTGGCCAGGACAGAACTGCAGACGGTCAGAGACGGCGCCGCCGGTAAGACAAGTCTGTCGACTGGTCAGTTTTAGGCTCGAGAACCTTTCTGCTATTTCTGAATCAATCATCATTTCTTTGCAGAAAAACTGAGAGTGGCTTTGGCGAAAAAGGATCAGGATTTGTCTGCTACCCAGAAGGAGGCTGACGACAGGACCGCTCTGGCCGAACAGAAGCTGGCTTTAGTCGGCCAGTTGGAAGAAGAGAATACCAGGCTAAAGACTGCTCTGAATGAAGCCAACAGGGAGTGCACACGTTGGAAGAAGGAGAACCTCAACCTGACCGAAAAGATGGAAGGCGTGGCTCGTAGGAGGGACGATCTGGAGAGCTACCTGAGGAGCCTTGCCAAGAAGTTGTATATCAAGCTTGAAGGTGCACATTTAGTTCCGACTGATTTTTTTATGTCGACTCAGTGTATGAAAATTGACTTATCGTTGGATCGTGAATGCAGAGTTTTGCCAGAGCTTTGAAGAGGAGACTGGGCGGATCGAACCAGGTTTGGATCCAATCAACTCTCCCGTGAAAGATGAAGCTGCCATGAATTTGCTCCGACTGGAATCTCGCATTGACGGTGCCGTGGACTACTTGGCTCGACTGAAGGTCGCCATGTCACGGATCGACCCGGCACTTTGGCCAGAGGCTACGCTCCAAAACGATCTCGAGTCTCTGACGACTCGACTTAACGGAATTCCTGACCGAGTGCAGGAGTGGAAGAAGTCTTCTGCTCGGTGTGGCGCTGATGTGGCTCTGTCCTTGGTTCGTGTCCACTGCAAGGAGGTGCGACAAGACAAGCTGGCAGCAATCAAGGTCGCCAAAACCCAGAAGCATGACTTCCGAACCTTTACGGAGACTTTCATCGCTGCAGCCACTCGGATAGCCGACGGCGTCGACCTGGATGAGTTCATCGAGCCTACTAGCCCTCCTCCCGCAGAGTGAACAAACTCTTATGTCCCACCTTAAATTTGCCTCGGAATGCCGAGAGGTTTTTGTAACCGTTAAACTTTTTTGGGCTGCATGCCCGAGTACTTCAATCTGTAACCTGGAACCTTTAGAATTTATCTGAACTTGGTTCACCGTTGAATATCTTTATGAATCTCCTGCTGAGTGAACCCATTCTTCATTCGAGACAACTTTTGCACTCGCAGCACAGTTCCGAAGGAGAGGGAAGCAGTCGACCCTTGTCTTATATTTGTGGCGAAGCTCCCCAAGGGAAGGCGGCGGTCGACCCACACTCTGTTACTGCAGAGGGGGATGGAGCGCACATTGTATTTGTGGCGAAGCTCTCCAAGAGAAGGTGGCAGTCGACCCGTACTTCGTTACTGTAGAGAGGGATGAATCATGCATTGTATTTGTGGCGAAGCTCTCCAGGAGAAGGTGGCAGTCGACCCGCCCCTCGTTGTCCTTGGGGATTGAGATGTGTTTCATACTTAGGCGAGTACTGGACTGCGACTAAGCCCCCGAGTGGGAGGATTGCTCTCCACTCGGTAGGATTTTTTCAAACTTAGGCGAGTGCTTGAATGCAGCTAAGCCCCCGAGTGGGAGGATTGCTCTCCACTCGGTAGGATTTTGCAAACTTAGGCGAGTGCCTGACTGCAGCTAAGTCCTCAAGTGAGGGAACTTAGGCGAGTACTGGACTGCAGCTAAGCCCCTGAGTGGGAGGATTGCTCTCCACTCG
>NC_041382.1:182180228-182180675 GCF_002162155.2 Triticum dicoccoides | reverse complement strand
CTGCAGCTAAGCCCCCGAGTGGGAGGACTGCTCTCCACTCGGTAGGATTTTTTCAAACTTAGGCGAGTGCCTGACTGCAGCTAAGTCCTCAAGTGAGAGAACTTAGGCGAGTACTAGACTGCAGCTAAGCCCCCGAGTGGGAGGATTGCTCTCCACTCGGTAGGATTTTTTCAAACTTAGGCGAGTGCCTGACTACAGCTAAGTCCTCAAGTGAGGGAACTTAGGCAAGTACTGGACTGCAGCTAAGCCCCCGAGTGGGAGGATTGCTCTCCACTCGGTAGGATTTTTTCAAACTTAGGCGAGTGCCTGACTGCAGCTAAGTCTCAAGTGAGAGAACTTAGGCGAGTACTGGACTGCAGTTAAGCCCCGAGTGGGAGGATTGCTCTCCGCTCGGTAGGATTTTTCAAACTTAGGCGAAACGGATTCGCAGCTAAGCCCCCGAGTGGG